>NC_064568.1:38753206-39058689 GCF_937001465.1 Orcinus orca | reverse complement strand
CTAGGCCTCCAAACACATCCTAATCTTCTGACGCCCCGAGCCGGACTAGAAGATAAGGCCCCCTGGTGGTCCAGTGGTTACGATTCTGTGTTTCACTGCTGGAGGCCTGGGTTCAATTCCTGGTCAGGGAACTAAGATCTCACAAGCCTCACGGCCAAAAAGAAAAAGATTAGGCCCCCACCCAAGTCTTGATGTTCAGGGTTCTGTTTTGTAACTAGCTTACTTTCCTATTAACATTAAAATTAATATATGAACTACTTTCTGTGTCAGTAAACTTAGCTATGCAACATCCTTTTCAGGGACTGCATATCCTGTATCATTTCCTCAGAAAAAATTTACAGAGGTAGAATTGCTAGTTCGGTGCACCTTCTGAGGCTCTTTGATAGCCATAACCATTGTGCTTTAAAGGAGAATGTAGGGGCCAGAAAGGCTGCCCACGGACTTCTAAATTCTCCTTGCAATTAGGGCTCATTAGTTGCCGGGAATTCAGAGATTTTAAACAGGGGTGTTTTTTGTTTGTTTTGTTTTTCTGGGTTTATACAAGAAGTCCAAGCCTGAGGTTTTCTGCAAGTAACAGGCCTAACTAGAGGTGCACTTACCATGTATAGCCTCCTACAGCAGCTTGAGGAAACAAATCACATTAGGGAACCTAACAGCTCTTTTTCTTAAATTGGATGCTGGGTCGTTATTTACTGTAAATAGCCCCTGATGGTTTCGCATAAGTTTCAAATCAAACTAATTTCTTTGAAGGGTCGTTAATGAAAACAAAGATCGAAAAATCAAGAGATCCAAGAAATCACTAAGACTATAAGAGTCTGAACTTAAAAGATGTAACAGAGAACCAAGAGGAAGAATTCGAAAGTCAAGCCTGGGCCTGCAATAGAGATGAATGTATGCATTTCTCAAAATGCAGAGCACTCTGAAAGAAACTACATTATAATTTGATTTCTTTTTTTTTTCTTTCTAGGTATCTCATTCAGTTGCTAAACTTATATTAGTTAATTTCCACTGGCAAGTCGCAGAGATAATGGACAGGTAAGGTGTTTGGGGGAGGAAGAAGAGATGGCATTGCCCATAGCTCCTCTCTCTGCCTACCCGCCCAGTGATGATTATTGTTTATGTTTTGGAGAATGTCCTTAACAGTGTGCAGATTATATTTTTAAAACACTGGATCATAGTGTATAGCCTTTTTTTCCTCAGTATATGGTGAACATTTTCCCATGTTTTCAGCATATTCTTTCTACCCCAGTTTTAATGCTGGCACAGTATTTTATTATATAGATGTTCCATACTTTTCCAAACCCCTGTTGTTGTACAGTGAAGTTAGGTCAAATTTTTTATGCCATTGTTAATTTTTAATCAGTGCCCTTCTAGATAACACTTGACAGTATCTCCAGTTATTTCTTTCAGACACATCAAGTGAGGAATACATCATGACATAGTGCATATTACCTTCAGAAAAAAGGTCAGCTAGTTTACCCCGCACTTCCAGAACCAGAGCCCTTGAGGCACACAACTTGGAGTCTCAGGTGTCCTGGAAGTTGTCAGGAGGAGGGGTTCTTCCTCCTTACGCATCCTCTAAGGGGGTTCCTCTAAGAGGCATGTGCTTCTGTCTAGCTCAGGGTTTCTCATCCTAAGCACTGTTGATGTGTTGGGCTAGATAACTCTCTGTTGTGAAGGGACTGTTCTGTGAATTGTAGGAGGTTTGGAAGAATCTCCAGGGTCTACCTACTAGAAGTCCGTAAATCAAAAATGCCTCTGGACTGCCAGCTAACTCCTGGAGAACAAAACTGCTCCTGCTGAGCAGTACACTGGTCACTACCCCTGCTCTTTCACACCACAGTGAGTCTTCCTTCTCTGTATGGTGTGATTCTGTTGATCGGCAGAGGAAGATCATTATGCCTTTCCTTCTCTAGGCTAAGAAGGCCAAACTAGCCAGAGCAGCCCAGCCTGATCAGGAAAGAGCAAATGCATTCCTGGTTCACTAACTGCACTCTCACTGTCTATACTGAAGAGCTGAATACAGTTAGGTAGACTTCCAGATGAACTTCCCTGTCTGCACTGCTATCCAAAACTCTGGAACCACATAGGTTCCGGTAATGGGTATCTAGCACTGTCCAAACTCTCTAGCCTAACTTGGGGATGGAGACAATTTGGATAGCTATAAAGATACTAAGAATAGTAGTGTGAGAACTAGGAATAAAAATTAAAGTAGGCATTCTGACTAGGCAGAGTAAGGAAATCATGTATATGAGATGTAGTTCTTCCCTGCTCAGATTCCTGGTGTCTTGGTAATGTGATTACCTGGACTTTGTGTGGCACTTTTATTGCCACATGATAACTGTTTTTATTTTTAAATGTATTTATGCCATACCTCATTCCAGAAAGGAATTAAATTTTTATTATGAAATTTTTTTCCCCAAAAATGTGTGAGTGTGCACTCACATGCCATATTTGTGATGTATATAGGTTTTAAAGACAAATAAAGCAAACAAAGAAACCCTCTGACCTTTACTCAGACACCTCTCTGATGGCAATCCCTGCCTGGCTACAATCCCTTCCTTTTCCAGGGCGACCAGGACCTTGAATTCGGTATTGATCATTTTCTTATTTATTCTTAAATTATATATCTTTTAGTTTTGTATGTTTTTAGAACTTTACAGGCATGGAATCATATCATATGTATTCTTCAACTTTTTAAATTAACAAGGTTGAACATTATGACATCTTATCCATCCTCCTGTCAAAAACTATTTGTGAGTTTTTAGTTTTTTGCTGTTAAAAATAATGCAACTCTGAAAACTGTTGTACATGACTTATAGTGTCACATAATTTTTCTAGGGTTAAGTACAGAAAGTGAGTAGCTGGTCTGTAGAGTATGTGTTACTTCAGCTTTACTAGATAATGCCAAAATGTTGTCCAAAGTGATTGTACCATGTTATATACCCACTAGTGGTGTAGGAGTGTCAGAATTAAAGTTTTACAGTCTGGTGGGTGTAAATGGCATCTGGTTGTCTTTAATTTCAATGTCCAGGTTATTAAGGAGGTTGATCATTTTTTCCTATGTGATTTGTGCTTCCTCTTCTGTGAAATGCCTGTTATGTCTTTTGCCCATTTTTCTAATTGTTGTTTTTCATTTCAAATGGACGTTTAGGAGTTTTTGTTTTGTTTATTCTGAATATCAGTTGTTTACCAGTTGTATATGTATTGAATTATCTTTCAGTTTATAGCTTGGCTTTTCACTTTATCTTGTCTTCTGATGAACTGAAGTTCTTTTGGCTTGCGGGATCTCAGTTTCCTGACCAGGGATTGAACCTGGGCTACAGCAGTGAAAGCCCAGAATCCTGACCATTAGACTACCAGGGAGTTCCCTGAATTGAAGTTCTTAAATGTAGCATACAGAGTTTTCCTTTATGCTTTGCTTTTTCTGTGTCTTGAAGATATCCTTTCCTATTCTGAAGACATAGAGATATTTGCTTGTAATTCTAGAAAGGGACTTAAAGCAGATATGGTCCTTCATAAGTATTTTTCTTATAGTTGAGTGCCTTTAGGACAGAGTTGTTATTCTTATACCAATTGAGAGCTAAAAAAATTGAAAAAGCAGAAAGTATTTGTAGTAAGGTAAAAAGCCAGCTTGGTTTTGCGAGAAGGTAGTTAAAAGACAAAGACGCTTCAGTGTGACTGCAACACATGTTGGTCTATCCTGTTTTTGTTCAGAAGTAAAACTATTTGTCTTCAGGTTCTGATTCCCTTTACTTCTGCGTTTTGTTTTGTAGATACAAGTCTAATTGTGCTCAACTGCTCGTTGAGGCTCGAGTTCAGCCCAATCCGTCGAAACATGTGAGTGTCTCCTCCTTGAATAAGGCTTCTCCTGTTGCCCGTGGCTCTTTCTGTGGCTCACATTGTTATTGAGAACCATCTTGCCTTGTTTGTAGTGCAATATGCCCATGATATTTGTTCCAGCATAAGCCTAAATCTTCCATTTCCATTATAGTTTGGAAATTTTCCTCATAGATGAGGAGTGAATCATTGCCTGCCCTCTCCAGCCTCACCTTTTTCCTTGCACTTACCTACAGCCTGTACTCTATTCCTGCTGTGTTCTTGGTGTTCCCACTCACCACATGCCTCTTTGACTCTGCTTGTGCCTTCCCTGGTCTGGAATGTCCAGATTCTGTCCCCATCTCTGCTTGTGGAAATGGAACTCATCTTTAGAGACCCACATCCAAGCCATCTCTCACAAAACATATCTCCTGGGACCACTCCCCTCCAAACTCCTCTATTTATATCTTTAAACCTTTATGTGTATGTTGTAGTAATTCACTCATATCTTTTCAGCTCCCCTACTAGACTGTAAGTGCTTTTTAAGTTTAGGAATCAATGTATAGCAATTTCCTCTGTATCTGAGAGTTCAGTCAGCATTTGTCAAATGAATGAGGGCCATGTTAAAAGCACTCTCAGGAGGGAGAATTGGGGCTCAGATCACCACATAACTTCTGCAGTCTCTTAGGAGAAAATTTCTAGGAGAATACTGGACAAACATGAGAATACGGTCCTTTTCCTCAAGTTATTTTTTGTATTCCCAGTAAACTAACAAGAACCTAATGTTAAACATGTAGTGGACTTTTTCATTGGTTAGTGTTTTTGGCTGGGGTCCCCAGATTGTCTTTGCCAGTTTGTGTAGCATGGTATGGATTCTGGAGTTTAAGCTTTACAGTTATTTGCCCACAAACTAGAAGAGTTTCTTCCCTTGTAGAAGCCTTCCTCATCTCTCTAAATTAATTGTATGTGACATCTCTTTGGTATGTTAAGGATGAGTTGTAACTTGGTAAAAACTGTAATACTCTATGTTTTGGACATATTGATATGGGAAAACCACTGTCTTTGACACGTAAAACTGCATTGTGGGCTGTTAGAGGCTCACACTCAGCCTCTAAGCACCTATATGGCTGGGTTTGTAGTACTTGTTGAGGAGCAACTCTGTGCTGTGCTGAATGAGGGCAGTTTTCAAAAGAAACCCAATAGTCTCTGAAAGAAGGTGGATTGAATGACCTCTGAGGACCTTGACAGTTCTGAAATCCTGGTCTTTTCAGCCTGACGTTATAAACTACTGTTAGTTCTCATTTCCATCTTCTCTCTGCCTCTCTAAATCCTAGTGATTCATCAAGCCTAGTTCAGTTACCACCTCCTTCAGAAAGCCTTCCTGATAATATGCTTTCTGCTCAAAACTGGAACTCGCAGAGTGCACACATTGCAGTTGAGTTCTGACACTTGTTGCGGGGTCAGAATTGCCTCCCATGGCTCATATCACTCTGCCTCTCCCCAGGTCCCCACAACCCATCCCCCTCACCACTGCGCAGTGTGTATGCAGTTTGTGCGGAAGGAAAACCTACTGTCTCTGGCCTGTCAGCACCAGTTTTGCCGCAGCTGCTGGGAGCAACACTGCTCAGTACTTGTCAAGGATGGCGTGGGTGTGGGTGAGTCTGCCATAGGATTTATAAAAGGCTGGCATGAAGTATTTAGCTTTAGCTCTGCCCTTTTAGGTTCTCAGGTCAACTGAGTGTTTTCTTGTGAGCCTAATTGAAGTTTTTATTGTCAGAACCATTGGTTTCCAAACACATCTGTCTGAACAATGGCAACGTTTAGACCTGAGCAAAATGAGAGAGTTAAGGCTAATGTTTGGGCATATATGTAAACGTTGGTGTGAATGCAAGGCTACCTTCTCTTGCCTTTTGGGAGAACTGTCCTTTAAGCTGCCTACCGTATCTATCTTGATTCTCAGAGTGGCAGCCATAACTCAGAAACACCTAGAGAGTTAGCTGTTATTTAGGAAATATAAGCACAAATCAAACTTGATGATCAGTTAAAGGAATATTTAACTATGACTTGATATTTGAAACTAAATCAGCATTACTTTAATTGTGTCTGCAAAATCTCATTGTATTGACGGTAATCACATGCATGTAATATTAAACATCACAGAACTAAATTGTTAGTTAATAACCCTATAGGATTTTTTTTTTTTTTTTTTTTTTTTTTTTGCGGTACGTGGGCCTCTCACTGTTGTGGCCTCTCCCGTTGCGGAGCACAGGCTCCGGATGCACAGGCTCAGCGGCCATGGCTCACGGGCCCAGCCACTCTGCGGCATGTGGGATCTTCCTGGACCGGGGCACGAACCCGTGTCCCCTGCATTGGCAGGCAGACTCTCAACCACTGTGCCACCAGGGAAGCCCACCCTATAGGATTTTTTAAACAGTTTTGTTTTTTATTGGTGCTGTTTGTGATATATATGATTTAATTTGTTTTGTTTTTGTTGGGGTTTTTTTGGTGGCTCTGTGCGGCTTACAGGATCTTAGTTCCCTGACCAGGGATTGAACCCAGGGCTCTGGCAATGAGAATGCCAAGTCCTGACCACTGGACCATCAGGGAATTCCCTATCCTATTTAATTTGGAATAATATTTTAGTTGCATCACTGTGCAAATATATTAATTTCTCTCTTCTTTGAATAAATTCTGATGCTTTAGGGGTTCCTTACATAGAATCTGAATTTGTTGGTTGAACTCAGCAAATATATTATCGCTGTGTCTTCTGCGATACAGTTGTCCATCAGGTTATCTTTGTTCAACAGGTGTCTCTTGCATGGCTCAGGACTGCCCGCTTCGAACACCAGAGGACTTTGTGTTTCCATTGCTGCCCAATGAAGAATTGAGAGACAAATACAGACGCTACCTCTTCAGGGACTATGTGGAGGTATGCCCAGCCCCTGTTGTGCCCTCTGTCTTCCCAGGCCTGCTTTTCATCAGATGCTCACCAGTTACTTTATAGACTAGACTGCCAGTAGATGCTTTCGTTTGAAGAAAGAGCTCCACGGCTTTAAAACAGTTTGAAAACTACTAGAGTGCTAGTGAATCCCAGGTCTTTTGCTTCCTTGTTATGTATCCCTTGACCCATTATTTTACCTCTCTGAGCCTTGGTTTTCTCTTGTAGAATGGTCAGGCATCCCCACCTTATACAGAGTTGCTTAAACAAGCTGTTGTATGTCGGGATAAACACAAGTCAGGCATATCTCAGGAGTTGCTGTTCTGTTCAGTTCACTGTGTGGTTCAGCACAAAGAAGAGGTGTTGCTTTTTGGGCAATTGGAAAACTTGTTCAGGTTTTCAGCATGGTCACTTTTGGAGTCCTTCCCCTCTATTGCGCTACCTGTTCAGGCTTGTTTGTTCTATGCAGCATAATTTTCATCTTTGTCTTTCATGCCCAAGCTTATTGGATTGATTGACGGTCTGGGTTGTCTCATGCACATGCCACAGGAAAAGCAATGCCTTGTTCCTTGTGCTGTTTTCTGCCTTTGGTAGATGCCTGAGGGTCATTGAGCCCCTCAGAGACTTATGCGCAGCTGAGTGGTCTCTGTTCCTTTCCAGCCCTGGTCCGTATGCCCTTTCATTTCAGAGACACACTTCTGTATTCCATTTTGTCATGTAATCTTAGAGCATTCTAGTGAGTTGCTACCTAGTTTAAGCTAAGCATTCAAAGGTCATTTTCAGGGATCTCCCTGGTGGTCCAGTGGTCAAGAATCTGCCTTCCAATGCAGGGGATTCGGGTTTGATCCCTGGTTGGGGAACTAAGATCCCACATGCCGCGGGGCAACTAAGCCTGTGTGCTCTGGAGCCTGTGCGCCACAACTAGAGAGAAGCCCACATGCTGCAACGAAGAGCCCACACACCTCAACGAAAGATCCCGCATGCCACAGCGAAGATCCCATGTGCTGCAACTAAGACCTGACGCAGCCAAATAAATAAATATTAAAAACAAGCAAACAAACAAAGGTCATTTGCACTACCTGCCTAATGTCTGGTCTTCACAACATCCATCTTGAATTCCTGTAGCCCCTTGATATAAGTCATCAGCTGGAAGAACAGAAGGTGTTTGAGTACTCAGGGAGGTCTAATTTGGAGGCACCAACTAGGGGATGTCCTCATTATTCCTCCCCTTGGTGTGTTCACAGAGTCACTACCAGCTCCAGCTGTGCCCTGGTGCAGACTGCCCCATGGTTATCCGGGTACAGGAGCCCAGAGCTCGCCGAGTACAGTGCAATCGATGCAACGAGGTCTTCTGGTAAGAGTGAGTGTGGGTGCTGAGCAGCCCTGGGCTTGTGCCTTCCCCTGCTCTAAAGCATCACTGCCGTTGCTCTTATGAGGGTGGGGCTGGGAGAGGCAGGGTCGTTGAGCCAGAAGAGCATCTCTGTTCCACGTGGGCAGGGTTTGTACCTAGCATCTCATGTTCCATGAGATGTTTGATAATAGTCAGTCTGGAGACAAGAACGGGGCACAGATTCTTGGGGAATGTGCTGTGGTTATGCTGCTGAGACTCATGGCCCAGAGACTGCATGTCTGTATGGGTGTGTATCTACCTGCACAGATAATTCACATACTACTGTATTTGAAAGCAACAACCATCAACGTTTTAATCTTTCTCTTGGCCTTTCTGCTAATTTTATAACACTATAATCCATAAATGTGTTTATATTTACCTGGGGTTTACTCTATTCAGTAGACATGATGGGAATAGCTAAAGTATACTGAAGGCTTACCAGAGGAAATGCTCTGTCCTGATCATTTTACCTTCATTGTCACAACAACTGTGTATGATTGTACTGTTGTTACTCTTATGTTATAGGTGAGGAAATTGAGGTGCAAGGTAATGGCAGAGCCATAATTTAGGTCCAGACCTGTCCCCAATTCATGCCTCCCTGGAAAATTCATGGTGGGGCTTCAGAGAAAGTACGTAGAAAATGTGGTATATGTGCATATGTGCCTGCCTCTCAAGATGTTGTTGAGGGAGTCTGTGATTCACCAAAGGTTAAGAACCACTAATGTGGTTGCTTTCCATCCTTTGTGTCCTGCATTATGAACTTCTTTTCCCTGGGACATGTGTTAGGCTACCTGCCTGAGAGCCTTTATCCATAACGTTGTGTTGGCTTGGACAAAAGGGAAATTAAAAACATGGGAGCCTGGCCTGATGAATGTTGGAGTGTTTTTCTTTTCTGATTTTAAGTTTCAAGCATTGTCAGATGTATCATGCCCCCTACAGATTGCACAAGTGCTGGCATTGTGCATCCTGTGTGCACATCTGACTTGGAGATAAGCCAAGGCTCCCAGAACTGGATCTCATTCCTGCCTTGGGCCTGAGTTGAGATATCTTAGAATGCATCCCCATGCCCTTTGGGAAGCTGAATTCTGAATTTGATATCCTGTCAGGAAGGATTGACACCACATAAGATATTTGAAACAAACATTTCATTTGGGTTTATTGAGAGAAATTCACACAGTACTTCAGTATAATCCTGGGTGAGAAAAGGTCTCAGATGCCTTCATAGGTGACGTTACCTCTTTGAAAAGCTCTAATTCAGGATCTGTTGGCTTGGACAGAAGGAAAATGAAGAACACAGGATCTGACCTAACAATTATCTTTTCTGGTTTTAAGTTTCAAGTGTCGTCAGATGTATCACGCCCCCACAGACTGCGCCACAATTCGGAAATGGCTCACGAAGTGTGCAGACGACTCTGAAACAGCCAACTACATTAGTGCTCACACTAAAGACGTAAGGACTGTATCTTACCTGTCATGGATCTGCCCTCCTTAGTGCTACCCAGGGCCTTGCCCAGGAGATGTACCGTCTGAGAGCAGAACAGGGCTCTTGATGGAGGCTCTTGATCAGGGCCTCAGGGCTCTTGATGGAGGCTGCCCAGACCTGGCAGAGTTTGTAGCAATTTATCATGGTATGCACCGAGTGCATTTATTTTAATAAATTGCTGAAATGCTTGGAGAAGTTTGACCCTTAGGAAAACTAATTAGAAGAAGACTAGGTTTTATTGAATGTTTCCCAAGCTTTAACAGCCCTGGGAGGGAGGTAGTTGATAGCCACACATAATAAATAGCAGAACTCTAATGCAAGCCCAAGCCTGCCCAATTCTCATTCTGGAAACTTCCCATGGGAAAGCATGGCCTGTAGCCCCTTGAGTTCTGCACGACTCAGCACTCAAGGATGTACCCTGTGCCAGTCACACGCTGAGTTGATGCACCCACAAGCACAGCTGTGACCATGACATCATTAAGCATAGTCCTTTTCGTGGCAATGGAAGAGCACAGCATCAGACTGATCTCTGCATTGCTGCCTGGGGTTGCTGGCATCTCTCAAATGAGAGCGAGCTTTAGAGGTTATTTCCTTGGCCTCTCCTGGAAGCAGAAGTTCAGGCAAGCTGATGAGGACTTAGTCCAGTGTGGCAGCTTTTACGCTGCTTTGGCGTTCCTCCCAAGCAGGCAAGCTCTCTACTGACTCAGCTTGTGCTTAATCTGAGCGGCCTCGTGGCAGGGACAGATGGTGCTTGGAGTGTTTCAGAGCCAAACATGCTGACCTCATTTCCTTGAATTGCTGTTCCAGCCTCAGCGACCCGCCACATTTAAGTGAGATGCTCCTCCCCAGAAGTGCTCGCACGATGAGCTACTGGGCACGGGTGCCGGGAGCTTTGTGTAATTTGTCTTAGAACCGGCCTGATGGTGCGTGAGCCTAATGGCACCCTTCTGTCTCCTCAGTGTCCCAAGTGCAACATCTGCATTGAGAAGAATGGAGGCTGCAATCACATGGTGAGCAGATGCCTGTACGTTTTGCTTATGTGACATGGAACCTTTGGTCAGCGTGCTCTTAACATGTTCTCTTCTGTTTCCCTCTGACAGCAATGCTCCAAGTGTAAACACGGTGAGTCCCAGGCTTGATGTACAAGGCCCAGTGGCACAGTCTCTGTTTCTTGTGCACGGGTCTCCACTGCTTATTTAGTGAGTGCTTTTGTGGTGAAGTGATAAAACAGAGGGCAGCCTCAGTCACTTATAGTCATGATAACCAGATTAAAGCATTTATTGATTTATTATTTTTCGGTCCCTTTTATAATCCCACTGCCGTCTTGCTGACGCATGTAGTCAGAAGTCAAGTTTGGGGTGACTATTAGACCCTCGTGAATCCTCAGTCATCCAAGAAGAAGGTTTTAGTGTGTTCTTTTTATTTTTGCCAAGGCAGGTAAGTAGCATGGGCTTATCTGGGCTGCCTTACAGATACCTTTTAAGCAGGCTGTACATGGTTTTACTGGAGGCAGTAAAATAATAGTTTTCCATTGAGGTTTTTTTTATATATATATATATAAATTTATTTACTTATTTATTTTTGGCTGCGTTGGGTCTTTGTTGCTGTGCGTGTGCTTTCTCTAGTTGTGGCAAGTGGGGGCTACTCTTTGTTGCGGTGCATGGGCTTCTCATTACAGTGGCTTCTCCTGTTGTGGAGCACGGCCTCTAGGCGTACAGGCCTCAGTAGTTGTGGCTCGCGGGCTCTAGAGCTCAGGCTCAGTAGTTGTGGTGCACGGACTTAGTGGCTCCGTGGCATGTGGGAACTTCCTGGACCAGGGCTCGAACCCGTGTCCCCCTGCGTTGGCAGGCGGATTCTTAACCACTGTGCTACCAGGGAAGTCTCCTCTGAGGTTTTATAAAGTTTTCAGAGGGGGTTTTGGCCTTTCAGGCCTCCGTCATCTATCAGTTGTAGGTTACATAGAACCTGTTGGTTTTGCTTTCCTTTCCTGCCAGATCAAGTAAAGAAATAAAATTCCTTTGGGTAGAAAATATGTCTAGATAGGTTTCTTACACAGCTGCTTAGATGCCAACCAGGAGGCCATGAGAGTTTCTCTTTGTAAGAGCCTGACTTATGCTATTCCTGTGTTCTCCCAGGAGCACACTGTAATCAGAGTAGACGAGGCAAGGTTTTAGACTGGAGTGGTGACCCTGAAGTGTAGAGTGAAGATAGGCCGAGGGTAGTGGCATATTTCCTCAGTGATATCGCACCCTAGCTTTTCTGCATGTTTGAATGAGAGGGACATACATGATCCACTTAGAACAGTGCACAAGACATACGTACAGTTTAAAGAGAAATGACAAAGTGAACACGCGAGTACCCACCACATTCTTAGTACTGAGGAAGTCCTCTGTGTGTCCCTCCTCAGTCATAGTCTCCCCATCCCTTACTGCCCAGAGTTAACTTCCATCCCTCACATTGCTGTATAGTTTTACTACCTGTACAGGCAACCCTAAGCAATGTAGTAGTATTTAAAACAGTAGCAAACACAACCTAGCTGACTGAGGAGAAAGCAATATTGCCACTGTTCAGTGAAGCCTCCTAGGAGAAGAGAAGTGAACGACCTCTGGGTCTCTTGATTTGGCTTTAGCTTTAGCTTCTCCAGATTTTACAGAAGTCCCTTTTGGGAAGTCATTGAGCCAACTTATGGAGTGATTCCTGGGAAACAGGGTTTACCACTGTCGGGGTCTCTGGCAGAGACAGAACATAGAACTGTGGTTGGCCCCTCTCCATTAAGCCACAATAATTGTTCAGATGTATAGCATCCATAGGGGATCTTTATTTTTCCCTCTTTGCTTCCTCAGTATGGAAACAGAGTCATAATTCTGGGTATGCACTATTGGGTGGGTTTTATGAAAATGTGCTTTTTCTTTTTTTTGGCCTCACTGTGTGGCTTGTGGGATCTTAGATCCCCCACCTGGGATTGAACCTGGGCCACGGCAGTGAAAGCACCGAGTCCTAACCAGTGGACCGCCAGGGAATTCCCATAAAAATGTGCTGTTTAAGACAGAAGAAAAGGGGGAAAAGTCTTTCTTTCCAGTTTCATGTACAACACCTAGGACAGGTGTTGAGAGTGGGACATAGTCAGGTGGGCACATGTGTTTTCTGAATGACCAGGTGGGCTTCAGTTGGACAAGTTTCTGCTTGTCACAGAGGCATTGGCACAGCAGACCAGTGGCCTTGTACAGTCAGCATCTGCTTGTGTTGGATTAAACGGCACAAAGCATATGTGTTCATGAAACTGAGACTATCCGTAGGCTGTTGTTCACATCAGCAAGGACAGGCTTACAGGGACAGTGGAATGTGACAGGGATGAGTGGTATACATTCCCTCTGTAAAGAGGCACCCTTGGAGAGTTCTGGATAGGTGACCCCCCCACCCCCCACCCAGAGCAGGATCTGTCTGTTTTCCTGCTTTGCCTATGACTTTGGAGGAATGTGGGCTTGTCTCGTGTGTGTAAATACTTCTTTCTCTATTCTGTGTAGACTTCTGCTGGATGTGTCTAGGAGATTGGAAGACCCACGGCAGCGAGTACTATGAGTGCAGTCGGTACAAGGAGAACCCTGACATTGTCAATCAGAGCCAGCAAGCCCAGGCCAGGGAGGCCCTCAAGAAGTACTTGTTCTACTTTGAGAGGGTACGCATCCAGAAGCCTGGAGGGTGGGCTTCTTCCATTTGGCCTGCTGGGTGAAATTCCCAGTGACTGGTAGCCACAGCCAGCATGCTCACACAGAAGTCAGGAAGTGGAACTCCTGCAGTGGCCTGTGTGGTGCCTCCATAGATATGGCTTTCAGGCTCCACAGGGCGGCCACAGCTAACAAGGAAGGACCTGCTGACCTTGTTTGAATGATGAGTTGAAGGATAATGAAGCATCATCAGACAGTCTTTTCCATCCAGTGCCATGTTTGTTGTTTGTTTTTAATTGAGGTATAACTGACTGACAGTATTATATAATTTTCAGGTGTACAACATAGTGATTCATAATTTTTAAGGGTTATACTCCATTTATAGTTATTATAAAATGTTGGTTATATTCCCTGTGCTGTACAGTATATCCTTGTAGCTTATTTTACACATAGTAGTTTGTATCTCTTAATCCCCTACCCCTATCTTGCCCCTCCCCCTAATCCAGTGCCATCTTAATAGATTCAGAAGGCAGTTCATCCCAGGAAGACCCTTCAGAAGCCCACAGAGCATGGGACATTTGGTTTCTAAGCACAAGAGACCTGTAGTTACCTAGCTTTGCTTCATCCTCAGGGCTCGAGTCCTATTGCCGCAGGGGGGTAGAGTGATCTGGCAGGCAGACAGCTGCTCTGGACAGGGTTGGTAGTGTGGACTGAGGAAGCCCCCCTCTTGCAATCCCAAGGACACACAGTCCCCATCAGCTAGATGAGGCTGTGGCCATTCTGAACTCCTTTTGGATCTCCACCTTCCTGGGACTCCTGCAGCTTTCTCCCTCCTCTGAACCCTGTAGTGGGAGAACCACAACAAGAGCTTGCAGCTGGAGGCACAGACATACCAGCGGATTCACGAGAAGATTCAGGAGAGGGTCATGAATAATCTGGGGACGTGGATCGACTGGCAGTACCTACAGAATGCTGCCAAGCTTTTGGCCAAGGTTTGTACCCCCTCACTCTTCCAGCCCTGTCAGGCCCAGACCTCTGAGGGTGGGAGGCACTGTAGGGGGCAGGGGGCTCAGCACCCTGTGCAGTCCTGCATGCTCCTGCTTATGGGTCCACATTTTGCTGGGCTGTGCCCACTGAGGACCCAGCCCTCTGTGGATGTCCAGGGGATTTTAAGAAGAGTATTCCAGTGCCTTGGCCTGCAGGGAAAGAACTGCAGGGAAAACTAGAGCCCTTTTCTTCTTTTGTCCCATCCATGCATCACTCAAAGGAAAATAAGAGATTGTCTTTGGACAAGTATTGAGATAGATGTGTGGACTCTGATGTCCGACTCAAGAGGGAAGAGCCGTTGAGGCAGCTGCTGGTAATAAATCACAGTGTGGAAAAGGAACTGTGGGTGTTCTGTGACCATTTTTGTTTCAGTTTTTGCCATGTTGTCCCCCAATTCATCTTTTATTTGCCTTGGCCTCATTTCTTTCAGGCCCATACCCGTTGAGCCAGGCTAATTTGCATGGTGGGGTAGAATTGTAAAAGCCACCTGAGATCCATGTAGTTAGGGTCATAGATACAGGTCCCTTCTCTTCTCTGTTGCAGTGTCGATACACCCTGCAGTACACGTACCCATATGCATACTACATGGAGTCTGGACCCAGGAAGAAGCTGGTAAGGCAAAGCGATTCTTCTTCTCTGCTCTCTTAGCTTCAGAGCTGCCCTTCTCTACCTGCACTTTGCAGGAGAGCAAGGACCAGATGCCTGGTTATTGGGAGGGCAAAATCAAAACTGGCAATTGTAAAATTTTATTTCTCCCCTAGGCATTTCCAAAGTAGATCTCAGGTGCTGGTATTTTGTGTAATAGGAAGGCAGATATACTGAAGCCAGTGAACAACTATATTTTTGGGGTGACTGGCTGAAAATGTCTGTTGCCACTTGGGATCCAGTGCCCATGCTTTGGGAGGATATGCAGCTTGCATGTTCCTAAATATAGTGGACTTTGTTTGCATCTTGGTTTAATTTTCATCTTAGATGTTGGGTTGTTTCCCCCCAATTATAAAGTAATTCACACTTATTGTTTAAATGTTGAAAAACTTAGAAAAACATTTACATCATTTATCATCCCACCAGAAAGAAATGACTGCTGTTAGTGTTTTCCAGCCTTTTAAAATTAATATTATTTCTATAATCAAGGTTATATATATAACATTTTTTTGTTACAACTAATTGTTTTTGCAGCTGTTGTTATTTACCCGGCTGGAAAATGCCATTTTGTAATAGTTGCATAAATGTTCCAGTATATGGTTGTACCAACATTTGGGGCATTTATTGTTTCTGTTTTTCACTATCATAAATAAGACATTGGGAAACCTCTTTGTGCAACTGATTTGTGCAGTGGGTATATAATTACTAAGTCAAATGGTTTGAAAATTTTTAAGACTCTTGATTTTCAGAAGGGCTGAAAAAATGCAGTGTTCAGTGAATACAGTGTCTGTGAATATCCACTTTGACTTGTTCTTGTAGCATCCATTTCACTGTATGTTGGGAGCATTCTCTTCAGTGGCTTAAGTTCTTCCCTTTTCTTTGGGGGTGGAGGGTGAGTGTGGCCTTGCCACATGGCTTTACTCCATAGGTAGCCTTTTTTTTTTTTTTTTTTTTTTTTTTTGCGGTCCGCGGGCCTCTCACTGTTGTGGTCTCTCCCGCTGCGGAGCACAGGCTCCGGACACGCAGGCTCAGCGGCCACGGCTCACGGGCCCAGCCGCTCCGCAGCATGTGGAATCTTCCCAGACCGGGTCACGAACCTGTGTCCTCTGCATCGGCAGGTGGACTCTCAACCACTGTGCCACCAGGGAAGCCCCATAGGTAGCCTTTTGATTGGATTCTGGCTCTGGGTACAGGAAGTAGCACTGCTCTCTGAGGACAGTATCAGAGACACGGTTGTCTATAGCTCATGCGAGCCTGAGGTGCTGCATCTGCCCCTCCCATCTGCAGGCCCTGCCCCGGCTACAGCCCCTTCTCCTTTTGACCCTCCTGCTCTACCCATACAGTTTGAATACCAGCAGGCTCAGCTGGAGGCTGAGATCGAAAACCTGTCATGGAAGGTGGAGCGTGCAGACAGCTATGACAGAGGGGTAAGTGCTGTCCTCTTGGATCCTCTGGCAGGCAAGGGAGGGCTGGTGTGGTAATAGGTAACATGGTAGTTGGCATGTAGACTGGAGGCTGCTGCTGAGAAGGGTGGGAAGGTCAGTGCTTTTGACTTCTTGGAGTCCGTGGCAGGGGGGCAGGGGTGGGGTGGCTTTAGCTGCTCCCTGCTCATGGGACTGGGCCATGCAAGCACCTATCTTGCTTCCTTGGTGCAGGACTTAGAGAACCAGATGCACATAGCAGAGCAGCGGAGGAGAACCCTGCTGAAGGATTTCCATGACACCTAGGTTGGGACATGGACGTGCCAGAGTGAGGAAGATGTGGCTGCGAGGTCTCCCGGCTGCTGTACTGCATGCTGCAGGCTCTGCCTTTCACAACCCCAGGCAACAGCCAGGGCCCCACTCCTGAGAGACACTGGCCACACACCTCTTAGTCGATTTCTGTTTTTTTTTTTTCCCTCATCTTTTGCTTTTTGTTTTTCCCAGGGTAGAGGCCATGTTGAATTGGCCTCTTCTCAGGACCTTTAATTCCCCCTGGATGGTTGTTGGGAGGGAGGGAAAGTTTTTTTTGAATGACTATTAATAGGATTAGATCATTACAACTTATAATTTTCAAAGGTTGTACAATTATACAAAAAAGAGGGGGCAAACAAACCATAGAATTACACAGAACCCTTTTTAAAAATAAATTGGCATTGGAGTGTTTTAACCTCTAGCTATTTTACTTAGAATGTAACATATGCTGCCCGCTCACCTTGCCTCAGAATCTCTACTGCAAGAGGGCCCCGGTGGTCTTTGCTTGCCAGATTCATATGTGTTTGGCCACAGCTAGAGTCCCAAGGGAAGAGCATGGGTGGCAGATGGTGGGAAATTAAGTTGGCCTGAGTTATAGGCATGGAGCGCAGGGAATCACATCGTGCCTCCTGTCTGGTCCTTGTAGACCCTTTTGTGGTCAGGTGCACTGCCTTACGTTGGCAGTGAGGAGACAATACAGAACGGAGTCTTGCCATGGGGTGTCATCCTGTCTGATGGCACTGTGTGTCTGTGGACTCATCTTAATTCTTGAAAGTGAGCTTTACCTGGGTCTGGCTACTCAGGCCAGAGCCCACAGCAGAACACATAGGTGGGCTTGTGGCCCTCCAGACCAGGGGATGTGAGTTCAGCACAGTTTTCTTTTGTTTTCTAAAGATAGAGATCCACTTTTAAAGGGGATTGTTCCCCCAAATAAATTTGTTTTACCTTGGTTCCTTCTTTTGTGCCAGTGTTCCCGTGGTGTGACTCTGACCAGGTTCACACACAGCCATACCTGACACTGTCCTGCTACACTTTCCTCTGGTGAACGTTAGGGTCAGAGTTCAGCATGGTCCTCCCAAGGACGGACTCTGGTCTGCCTGGCTCAGGGACCTTGTTTGCACAAATTGTTTTCATGTTAACCTGGAGTGTATGTCTCCATTACCCACTCTAGGGGTTGGTTGCGCTCCCCTTGCCTGGTTTCAGCTATTGGAGGACAGCACCTCTAGGGTCTGGGAGTCTGAGGCCAGCACGGTTCTTGATTTGTGGTCCCAGCTCCTGTACCACAAGGGGCGGGCCAGGGAAAAAGGCCAGCTTTTTCACAGTGCAGAGGAACAAGTGGTTTGCATGGTGTCCTACCTGTCCTGAACCTGGTCCTGTGGGCCTTTCAGAAGTTACATCTGTGATTCCTGGGGTTTCTATGGCTTTTTTCAGTGCCTCCACTCTGAGGCCGGCAGAGTTGTCCATACTCGATAGGGCCTCCTTGACCTCCTGGAAGAGTTGCTTAGGAGATCTGTGAATAAATATTGTGTTGGAAATTCTTTGATATTCAAACATTTTCACCTCAGTCGGTAATTTCCCAGGTACCATGTAAGCTGTAAACTGAATCACTCTTGAAGGCAGAGGACAGCTGTAACTCTTGGAGTCATGGGGTACATAGTCGGCTGCAGGCTCCCTTTCTCCCCAATCAGATTTTGCCTCTTCCTGTCATCTCCTGCAAGGAAAGGACCACGGGGTGGAGCGGTAGGACAAGTTAGGAGTATAGCAGATGAACCCAGAGTTGGACAGTGCTGAGCTAACTGAAGGAGAAGAGTGCCTGCTGCGGGACCTAGGGGTGGGGTGTGACTGTTGCATTGGCCCATGGAAGATCCTGGTGTCTGGAGCTTTTACCTCTGCATTGAGTCCTTTCTGTGTCACCGCCATGGCAGCGGCAGGAGCTGAGTTGCAGCTCTGCACCTTAAGTCACACCCTCGGCACCCTGGGCATTTTTTGGACTGCACAGCTACCACATAGTGCATTTGCATCCAGCTGTGGCCCCAACCACTGGAGCTGCAGGAGGTTCTGTGCCCAGACTGCAGCCTGCAGCCCTTGATCTGCAGAGAGCTTTCTTTCGTGCCTCAAGTGGCTGTCTCTTGTTAACATCAGGAAGATAGAAAAGGTCAGGCAGAATTTTTCTGCCCTGCAAAGGAAGGCACAGTGTTTTCATGAATTTACCATGTATCTTTGTTTTCTTCAAAGAAAAAGTTGAGGTGATGTCATCTGCTCAACCTTGAGTGGTTTATTCAAAATAAACTGCAAGTTTCTGATTATAAAAGTGTGTGCAGAGTCATTCTTCAAAGGATCCAAGTAGCCTTCTGAGTCAATGCCCCCGGGGGTTCAGGCCACTGAGCACCAAATAGGGGCCTTCCTGTTGGCCAGTCCCCTCTTGCAGAGGGCTGTGAAGGCCCCACTGGCCTGACTGCTCTGCCTTTCTTCCCTTTCTGGGGAGAGGTCACCTGTGGAGGGAAGTGGAATATCCTGGTACTTTTGGCTTTCCTTTCCCTCCTTGGGTGCAGGCCAAACCATTCCCCACCAAACACAGATCCCAGGATGTGGTAATGTACTGATTCTAATGCCCTACAGCCCTGCTGAGTCCCTGAGCTGCTTATTCAGAAGATCCTTGGGTCCCTCCAAAACAGATGTGGGAGCAAAGGGCCATGGAGTATGGAAGCGGGACTTGTGGCTTCACAGGGGCTCTGGGCTTAGGAAGAGAGGACTCTTGACAGGAACTGGAAATGTTTGGAGTTTAATCCCAAAGGCTGAGGACAGGAAACAGAGCTTGGATTCTGAACAAGGGGGTCTGCATTTGTGGTGTCAGGAGTGGTGGCAACTTCACTGATAGGGGTGAAGGCTCCAGCGCTGTGGGCAGCACAGCATGCACAGGGCAGCCAAAGCCGGGGAGGTCCCAGACACTGCTAGTCAAGTCCACAGCTGCTCCTCTTTGGACTTCAGATGTGCCAAGCCCCATGCTCAGCACCTGGGCATACAATAGTGTGCAAAAGATACATGGTCTCTACCCTCTAGGAGCCTCCAGAACATGGAAGACACAGACAGAACTGGTCACTAGTGAATGTTTTCACTGAGGCAGCAAGGCCAGGGGCTGAAGAGCTGCTCCTGCAGATCAGTGGGCAGGATACCAATGGCCTTGGCACCATACCCTTGGTGATCTTAGAACAAGAGAAGATAGCACATTCTAGCAAAATCTGGAGGAGGGATTTTCCACATACTCTTCAGGGCTTCCTGCAACAATCTGAGCATTGCCTATATAGTGAGCTCTATTTTGGGCACGGAGGACATAGCCATTGAATTTGTTAGACCAGTTCCTGTCCCCACAAGATAATCACACTAATGGTCACTGAGCACATATCCACTTAGTCGTCACAGCAGCCCTGTGAGGTAGGTGCTGTCACCGTCCAAAATGAGTAATTTGCCCAAGGTCATCATTCTAGTAAATGGCAAAACAAAAAACATTCACTGATAGAAATTGGAAAGTAAATCCAACTTTTGTAATAGAGATTAAAACACAGCTCAGCACAAGACCCAGATTCGACTATGTATCATGACTGAGATGGGACTGCCACCCCCGTGAGGTGAGCCAGCCTGGGTGGTAAGAGGTTTAGATATCAAAAAGGCCATAGCTTTTAAAAGGTCAAGAAATTATAGTTTATGCTGTGGTTGTGAAATTCCCATAGCCAATAGCAGGCAGAGCAGAAAGGGGGTGAGGCGCCCCCCACTTCCCACCCAACCTGCTTGCCCCTCTGGTGATGTTAGCTGTGCATAGCAGTAAGCATAACTCAATTGGATAGTGGTAATAGGAACTTAGGAGAATGGAGTTCAGGAAAATAGTTTAAGGAACATGAGCATTTTGTGGTGATTTAATTATAGGTTTTAAAAAGCTAAAAAGGAAATGGTCTCAACATTCATTCATGGATACCAGAAAACCATGACATCTGGAATTCATTTCAGGAAGAAGGGCCAGGTCCTCGCTGCCTCTGTCTTTGCCTCCATGTTGGGAGAGTCCAGACTTGCCAGTTGCCTACAGAGCTCAGTTCCTACTCCATCTGAAGCAGGATGCTGGACCACTGGAGGTGTTTGGTCAGCATCCCAGCTTTGGCTGAGCCCCAAAGGTTCCCATTGCCACCTGCCCTGCCCCCCGCCTTGAAAACATCCAGAACTTCTCCTTTTATTGGACAGTGCTTCTCTAGTTTCCTAAGGAGATTGACAAGATAGTCCCTAAAGGTGACTGGATGAACCCATGTATTGGGTTGGCCAAAAAGTTCAGCAACATGTTATGGAAAAACCTGAACAAACTTTTTGGCCAACCCAATACTTGGGCACTGATGAAATCTGCCATTGTGTGTAGAATCTCCAAGAGAAGAAGATGGGGCTGCCCTACTGAGAAGACCAGAAAATGCACACTCTACTTGTCTGGGAGGAAGTTGGAGGGGGAGGGCGTCTTAACAGTGTAAAGACAAACCACCGGTGGGACCTGCCTCAATGATGTTCCTCTTGTCTGCATGTCCACCTCGGGGGTGGGGGTGGGGGTGAGCAGAGAACGAAAAAGACCAGGTTTGGGCACTTGGCCACTGGTATGTCCTCCCACATCCATATTTGGGGATAATCTGGGTTTAACTTTCCTCCGAGGCGTTGGTGTCTCAATTATGGAAAAGTCCCTTTCTCCCTCTTCATATGTGCCAGCGCTGAGGCAAGGAGAGTTCCTGTGAACCTGAGCACCTGCAGCATTCCTGCAGGTTACTGTTAGGGTGCCAGGGCTCCTCCAGGAAGCCCTGTCTGACCACTCCAGACTGGGTCCCCCGTCTATGCGACCCCGCACATCAGGCAGTTGCTTCCTAAGACCTGACTCCTGCAGCCCTTCCCGGGAGGTTCAGACCGACCGCAGAGCAGACCTCCAAGGCGTTTCTTGGCCGCCTACACTGGCGAGTGTCAGTGCCGAATGCCTTGGGTCCGACGCCACCACAATGTGCGCAGTCATCGGATTCCGCGGCGCCCCAACCCGCCGCAATATTGAATCATCTTTTGGCACTGCCTCCTCCTTGTTGCCACCCCACTCCTGGGAGCGAGAAAATGCAGACCATACTGTTCCGGGAAGAGGGAAGTGCGTCTCAACCGGGGAACGGAGGAACTACCAGTGGGGTTTCCTGTAACTGTGCTGCTCTTGTCTGCATCTACATTTGGGGGGCGGCTTCTGCCCTGGGGAGTGTGCATCTCCTACTAACGATAAAGCAGCTCGGGAAGAGGAACTTCAGTGTGGGCCGGGGTTCAAGAAGCGGAGATCTTGAGTGCAGCGCGGGCGCGGGATCCCCAGGAACCCCCTGCTGGTGACCGCCGCGCGCGCTGGCTCGGCGGCGGTGGTTCTGGCTACGGCGCGGCGCGACGCTGACAACCCCGCGGCCCCTCCCCTGGGTGCGCGCGCAACCTGGGCACCATGGCGGCGGCGGCGGCGGCAGGCCGGCGGCCTGAGGCTGTGAGTCCTCAGTGGGCGCCGCCCCAGCACGACCCGGCCGGGGCAGCGGCGGGACTGGGTGACTGTGAGGACACACCGGTCCGGCCGCTGTGCAAGCCTCGCGGCATCTGCTCGCGCGCTTACTTCCTGGTGCTGATGGTGTTCGTGCACCTGTACCTGGGCAACGTGCTGGCGCTGCTGCTCTTCGTACACTACAGCAACGGCGACGACAGCAGCGACCCCGGGCCCCAGCGCCGGGCCCAGGGCCCCGGGCCCGCGCCAACCTTACCTCCCCTCACGCGGCTGGAGGGCATCAAGGTGAGGCCTCCGCCGCGGCGCGCTCCAGGCCCTGCACCGCCGAGCCCGAGAAGGCCGGCAGTCAGCCTGGGGCTCCACGCTGCTCCCTGCGCCGTCCCGGCCTGCCGCGCGCACCCCCTCACTCGCCCGCCGCCGCCCACCGGGCCGGGGCGTCTTTTCCTTTCTCGCACGTAGGGGCCTGGCGCCCGAGCTGCCCGCTGTGCCGCTTTCCCTTAGGTGGGGTATGAGCGCAAGGTCCAGCTGGTCGCCGACAGGGATCACTTCATCCGAACCCTCAGCCTCAAGCCGCTGCTCTTCGGTAAGTTCGCTGGGCACCCCCAGGAAGGGTCAGGGGCTACGATTTGGTGGCTGCCTTGAGGCTCATTTGACCACGTGACTACTGTTTTGAAAATGGCTGTTTCAAAGTAGCCCTTTCTTTTCCACCCAGAGGTTGCCCCAAGTGAGGTACCCGCCCCCATCTCCAATATAGGGTGACAGGCTGACCTTTCCACACTCCCCTCTGTGACCCCTACTCTCTGCAGCTGATCCTTCCATCACAGGGCTGAGCAATGTGATCTAGAAGCTAGTGTCTAAACATTTCATTGAAACTGTCTTTGGAGGCTCCCTGCCATGGTTAATTCTGTCACATTCTAGAATGGGGGGAGGGTCGGACAGACTGATAACCAGGTCCTAGCTGATCTCAGGACCTGTAAGGGGAAATTCCACTCCCAAAGTGGGTCTGATAAGCAGGCTGTCCAAATGTGGGTAAGCTGGTGCCCCCCAAACCTGCCCCACAAGGGCACCAGCCTTTGCTACCAGCACTCTGGGATTCTTCTTAGGATGGAGTTTTGTGTTCAGCCATTACAGTAGGCAGAGCCTTCCAGGGTGACCTCATTTGGAACCAGCATCATAGCTCACATTTTCTGAGCTCTTGTTATGTGCTAGACTTATGTGATCATTCCATTTAATTCTCACAACCCCTCTATGAGGTGTGTGTAGGTCCCACTGTCAGGCTAGTGGGTGAGAAAGTGAGGCACAGAGAGCCCCTGTTGCTTGGCCAGGCTCACACAGCTAGTTCAGGGTGAAGCTAGGATTAGAACAAGGCAGACTTTCTCTACAGCCTGCACTCTAAAGCCAACGTGCTAGTTGTGAAGACCCTGAAGTCCTTCAAAGACTACCAGTACCAACAAGATGGGGGTCCCCAGACCCATGACCTTGCCCAAGATAGGTTTTCCCACCCCAGTCCTGGGTACCCAGCCTCAGTGACACACTTACCTGCAGACCTGAGGTGTTCCTGGCTGCTGGGGGATGGAAGGGGTAAGGGGCTTTCAGGAGGGGACTGGGAACCAAAGCAGAGCATCTGAGCGCATGCTGTCAACCCTAAGGCGAGGGCCCTGGTTGGGGATTATGCCTAGACCTGTGAGAATGATTTCACATAGATTAGGATGTCAGTCCTGTTGTAGGGAAGGCACTAAAAGATTATTATTATTATTGCATAATGTTGAAGTCTGAGCAAAGCACTAGTTCAGGTGCCGGGAATACAGAATTGGACAAAATAGGAAAACAAAAAACACCTGAAGCTGACAGTCGAATGAGGTTACAGACAAATAAACACGCATGGTGTGTCAGATGGTGATAAGTGATCACAGACAAGTAAGGCAGAATTTCAACTGGAGTTGAAACTGAGTAAGGTGGTCAGGGTGGGCCTCCCTGAGAAGGATATTTGAGCACAGACCCGCAGGAGCTGTGGGATGAAGCCAGGTAGCTGTCAAGGAACAGGTGATCCAGGCAAGGGAACAACTCTCCCCATTACTACTCCACTGTTGTGAGACGGACACATTGAGGTGGGTGTACTTTCTCTCATCAGCCTTTTTGGACCCGTATGTACTTAATTCAGACATATGTTAGGTTAAGTGAGCCATGAGGCATAACCCCTAACCCTAACCCCCTAACATGCAGCTTGTTGCGTCAAAGTCCTACAAAGCAGAGAATGAGAAACCCAGACCCGAAGTCACCAAGAGTACATTACGGGAAGCAGAAGAGATTTGACAAAAGGTAAACTGATTCTGGTTAAGCCATCAGATGGGTTTCTGTTTGTGCAGATAAATTACAAAGGGCATGATTAGGAGAACTGGGCAGTTGCAGCAAGACCTTCCTAATCATTGTTCTCATTTCCTCCAAAATTCTTACACTACCTTTGAGTCTATTGGTGAAAGATGCCCCAGGTTTTACTCAGAAAGTCCTGGGGCTTGCTGCTTGGTGAAATGAGGTGAGACAAATGAGGAAGAGGTCGGTGATTATAAGAAGTCCAGTTGTGAGACAGGCTAACCACAGGGGAGAGGGTGTCCAAGGAGGGGCAGTTCCTGAACGTGGTGTTGGATGAATCCAAAGAAGGAAGCCTCACCCCAAGAAGGAGCAGTGTCTCTGTTTTCTGTGCCTGCCTGTCCATCCACCTACTGTCGCCCTAAAGAGGCAGGCAGGGCCCAAGGAGAATGGGCCCGCTATGCCACCTTGCCCTACTGTGACCCACCATCAGGGACCCAAAATGCCAGGGCTCAAGGGGTAGGTGTTCAGGGTGTCAGCTGGGGCAAGGGGACTGGGTTTTACCCTAGGGTGCCTCCATCTCTTTGGAAGGGAACCCCACCACTTCACAGGGAAATCCTCACGTAACCTTCAGCCTCTCCCTTTGGGGGAAATTTCCTGTTTCCCACCTTTGTTCCTAGAGACATTTGGTAAGTGGGACCTGGGCCACAAAAGGCCCCCCCGTGAGTTCCTGGAGGATACCTGCTTGACTGTGGTAGGCATTTCCCAAGGATTTGGACCGTTGTCCTGTTCAGTTCAGAAGGGAGGTGTTCCAGTTCTGACTCACTGTCGCCTCTCTAGGGACATTGTTTTCTCTCATGTGGCTCACTTCTCCCTCCACCTCACACTCATTCTGTATTTAAACAGCAGATCAGATCTCATCACTCCCTTCCTTAAAAGCCTCCATGATTTCCCATTCCACTTCTACGTCTCATTTGGTGCTCCAAGACCCTCTCATCTCTCAGACCTCATCTCCCACCACCCTTCCCTCACTCACCCCCTGTTGATTCTCAGACACCAAGCTCATTGCTGCCTTGGCGCCTTTTTTTTTTAATTAATTAATTTATTTTTGGCTGTGTTGGGTCTTCGTTGCTGCGTGTGGGCTTTCTCTAGTTGCGGTGAGCGGGGGCTACCCCTCAGGGTGCATGGGCTTCTCATTGCGGTGGCTTCTCTTGTTGCAGAGCACAGACTCTAGGCTCGTGGGCTTCAGTAGCTGTGGCACGCAGGCTCAGTAGTTGTGACTCGCAGGCTCTAGAGCGCAGGCTCAGTAGTTGTGGCACACGGGCCCAGTTGCTCCGCGGCATGTGGAGTCCTCCTGGACCAGGGCTCGAACCCGTGTCCCCTGCACTGGCAGGCGGACTCTTAACCACTACGTCACCAGGGAAGTCCTGCCTTGGCGCCTTTATATGCACAGTTCCCTCCACCAGAAGCCTCAGACTTGGCTCTCACTGAGGGTGCCTTCCCCCGCATCAGGCCTCTGCTCAAACCTCGCCTCCTCAGAGACCTCTCTCCACCTCAGACTGGTCTCAAGAGGTTTCCAGGCTCTCTGTTGTGTCAGCCTGCTCCGTTTTCTTCTCAGCGCTTAGCATCATTGGAAACTATCTTCTGTATTTATTTGTTAATTGTGTCTTTGCCCCTAAAGGTTAGCTGCATGTGTGGAAGGCCTGATTTGATATGGCTGTGTGTCCAGCGGCCAGAGTCTACTGCTGACAATTATTGGCCAGCTGGAGGGGTTTACTAGATACTCTCAGCCAGTCCAGCACCTGTCTTTGTGTGCAGAGTGGCCTCCACCATCACCCTGGGCAGGTGCCACCTTATTTGGCACCCTCTTCAAGAGCAGCAGGGGGCACTTCCAGTGGGCCAGCAAGAGTTTTAGTCCACTTTCTTAACTATTTAAGGTAAATGAGTAATTGATACCAGTACACAAAACAATGTATGTTAAAACCATAACTGCTTTATTATAG
The DNA here is from genome assembly GCF_937001465.1 of Orcinus orca. Classification (NCBI taxonomy): domain Eukaryota; kingdom Metazoa; phylum Chordata; class Mammalia; order Artiodactyla; family Delphinidae; genus Orcinus; species Orcinus orca. The sequence continues at coordinate 39,032,126 of NC_064568.1, read as the reverse complement.
GATTTCCAGACCTATTCTTTTTCAGCTTAAAAAAAACAATAAAGCAGTTACATAAGACCACTGTGCTCTCTTGACAGAAGCGCAGAAGTAGGGAAAGAATTGTAGTATGCATATTAGTTCAGGTTTGTAAGCAGCTTAATGCAGTTTTCTGTATGAACCCCCCTGCTGTTCCACAGGCCCGCTGCTTGGCAGGATTGTGGACTCAGTAAAGGTCAGGAAGATATAATTGAGTCTGTCTGGGGCTTGACAAGCAGCATAGTGCCTGGGTGAGCGTAGCCTGAGGCTTTGTGCCTGCCCTGAGGCTCAGCTTGGGATGCTGGGGCTTGTGGGCAGGAGCAGGGCATCAGCCAGGCCGGCATCCCAGGTCTGGGAAGTTCAGAAAGGTAGTCTTGCCTGCCCAGCACACAAGCCTAGCTGACTTTTTCCAGGAGGAAGGACCACAGAAGTGGACTTCTGCCCTGCCTTGTGCTGGTCCTGGGTGAGCCTTGGAGTTACTCTGGACTCTGGTCTGCAAATATCCATGGAGGGCAGCAGAAAGAGGGTTTTATGTGTGTCCAGGGGAGCACATGGTCTGCGTGGCCACTGCAGAGGCTGTGGCTATAAAGTCCCAGGCTCTCCCCACCTGGGTTGACTCTATTCTGGGCACTGGTGATGATGCCACCTGCACATGGCCAGCTGCAGATTTCTGTGGCCCTGGCTCCAACCATAGGCCGTGGTTACCAGCAGACCGTGACCCTGCACCTCCCCACTCAGCACGTAGGTCCCAGCATACTTTCCGCGCAGGAGGTTGTACACACACGTGGCATCCAGCTGTAGCCAGCATCGCAGAGTAGGCGCCAGCTCCCCAGGGGGCAGTGAGCCCGCCTTCAGCACCTCTAGCTGTGAGTCCAGGTCGCAGTCTGAGGGTCCGGAGGATGACCCACTGCGCCAGGAGAGCCTAACCTTCACTGCTGAATGGGATCAGAGGGCCGAGGTGATGAGCCTGGCCCCTCTGAGTATCCCCATCTTCCCCTCCACCTGGTAAGCCAAACCCTCTTGTCTGATGTTCTGCTCTTGGAATCAGGGTCCTAGAGAAGGCCTGTCCTCCTGGAATGTTGTTTTTTTAGCAATTATTAAAGGAACTTATTTTTTAGTTCTAATCAGGCATAATGTTTGGGTATCCCCTCTTTCTTTTGTCTTAGCACCAAGCCAGGAGTTGTAATGAACCCACTTGTAAGGGGGTGTAAGGGGTGCTGGGCACCAGAGGCTCACCAAAATCGCTAGCACAGAGCGTGTCCAGGACCTCCTTGGACAAGCTGGTGTCCTGCAACTCACAGTCCCTGCAGCTGGCACGCGGCACTGGGGGGAGGAGCTGAGTGAGGCTCCCCCTGGACCCCGGGTGGAGGAGGGGAGCCATCAGCAGGGGTTTCTCCCACTTTCCCCTTGTTCTTTACCCTTTCTGAGATGGATGGCCGCTGTGGGTTGTCCCTCTTCTTTCCCACCAGAGAGACCCAGTTACCTGATCCCCGAGAGCTGTGATTTGAAAGGGTGGGGTGCAGCCTGTGGGGCTGAGAAAGGGTTAGACCAGCCTAGAAGCTGTGTAGAGACTCACGTGGGCGGCTCGGGCAGGAGCCGTTGGAGATGGCAGCCACGCAGAGGCCGTGGCCAGCGGGGAAGCGTCCGCAGTGCAGGATGGCTGGCCAGGGGTAGCCATAGCAGGCCATGATGGGGGCGCAGCTGGTCTGCACGGCATCGCACAGGCTTCGGCACGGGTAGATGACCCTGCAGGGCAGGGAAAGTGTCAGGGGCAGCGGGTGCTCAGGACCAGGGTTCCTGGATTCCAAGCTGGGGCCTCTGTGTGCTCCTAGCTCTAGGCCTGGCCAGAAACTCCACAGTTGTTGGGCAACGACACCCTGGTCACCTAGCAACAGCCCTGCAGCTGGGCTTCTTGCTCCTTTGCTTGCTGAAATCTTAGCCCTCAGCCCTGGGTCTCCCAGCCCTTCTGTCTTGTAATCCCAGCCCCACCCCTGCCCTGGCCCAGGCTGCTTTCCACCTTTGCAGTGCATCTCCCCCTACAGCTCCGGTGGATACCTAGTGCCTGGGAGAGGGCTGTGGGAGGGGCCCTGCACTCTGGGCCTTCACTCGCCATCTTGGAGGGAGAAAGCAGGGCCCTCCCTCTTGTCCTGAAAGGTCTGCAGGATACTGCAGTTTCTAGCCAGGACTGGGGTTGGCCAAGAGCAAAGGGGCCCAATCCTCAGTTTCTGAAAGAGCCCATTCTTGCTGCTACAGGCATGGTCACCCTGAGGCTCTCGGAAGGGCCCTGGCTCTGCAAAGAAGAAACTGAGGGAGCTGTTGTTCACTGGGTAGGTTAGGCTGGGGAAGAGGAATCAGCCTTGCAATCTCTGGACTCTGAGAGAAAAAGCCACCAGATGAGCCGTGGCTCCATCTCTGGCCAGGATCCTTTGGGCAGACAGAGTTGCCACACCTCACTGGAGAGGGGTTCTCAGCCCCTAGCCTAGAGCGGGCTGCTCACTTGCCCTACCTTGACATTTAAGAGCCCTTGTTGATTTGTGGATCCAGACCAAGGGTGCACACCATTGATAGTCCCCTGCCTATGTCTCCTGTGTCCCATGGGCATCTGCGCTCTCTGCCAGCAACACCCTGACAAAACAATCCTTCATCCTCCTGTCACTGATAGGTACACAGCAATGATTAGTGAAGAGCTTCCAGAGCAGGCCCCCACCCTTACCTGGGAGCCCCTGCCCTACCTGTCGAGGCACACCGGGGCAAAGAGGGAGCAGAGGAAGAGGCGCACATCAGGGTCGCACTCCCTGGCCAGCAGGGGCAACCAGCTGACTGACTGCTGGATGGCCTCGGCTGCTGTGTCATGGTCCAGCAAGTGGGGTAGCCGCATCTCTGTGTAGCCAATGTCGTGGCACAGCGCCATGGCTTGGGGAATGGCCATGCACCGCGTGGGGCCCCAGGGAGCCCCTGCCCCACCGTCACCCGACAGCACCACCAGTGCCACCAGCTGCCACAGCCCTTGATCCATCACCTGCTTTCTCTGCCTTGGTCTCAGTGCACTGAGGTTGGGGGCTTTATAAGGGCTATACCCACACCCCAGGAGCCAATGTTTGCCCAGCTTCCATGTGCTCAGACCCACCTGGTTAGGCCCCAGTGTGCTGACCTGGGCTGTTTGCATTTGAATAGCACATGGCAGGGGGCTGTATAGAGGGTGGCATCTCCTTTGGGCCTGTGAATGACTGGCACCTAATAAACTGAAGAAACCTGGGCCTGTGTTTTCTTTTTCTGGTTTACTTTTCTTGTTTGTTTATCTTTTTAAATGATCAGGAGGTGACTGGTGATTAGCAATTTGGTCCCCCAGTGGATGGCTCACACCCTTTCTGGGTTTGACAGGTTGAGGGGATCAGGCAGGCTGGAGGTGGGGGTGGGGTGGGGTGGCTTTTGTCCTGTCCTCAGTGTCATCGCATCTGGGTCACCTACCTATGGAAGCTGAATCTGGCTGTGAGCCTGGGTTCTGGAGTATGACAGCCTGTGGGGCCCTGGCCAAGTTGCTGATGTCTCTGTGCTTGGGGGATCCTCAGGGAGAGGAAGGGTGAATTAATGGGGCCTGGTTTTCTAGGATGAGTATACGGATTACGGGGTTGATGACATGCTTAGGACAGGACACAGAGTCTGTGCTCCCTAAGTGTGATCTGCTGTGATTACTATTAAAAACTGCTCCAATCCTGGCTCCGAATGGCCATTTCCCTTACTCTTGGCAATGACTGGAACTTCATGCTGAGAGAATAACCCAGAAAAGTGGCAGACCACTCTGCAGGAGTTCTGAGGGGTCACAGTGGCGGCATGGCCCTTCCTCCAGTCAGTTCCTGTGTGGGCCTCTTGTGCCCCGTCAAAGGAAGTCCTCTCTCCCAGGAACAAGAGAATGAAGCAAGGCCCAGGCTCCAGCCCTGGAAGTGCCTGGAGTCACTGGGATGTGGGCTCGCCAGGTGTGAGCTTCACGTTCCAGCTCCACTGAGCTGCTTGTGGAGCTGGTGTGGGGTCATCCAGCCACTGGAGCTAAGCCCCAGGCCTGACTGGCCTTTACTTGGGCTTAGAGGCATGGAGTAGGCATTCAGTGTACATTTGTTCCCAAAGCAAAGGACACTGGGGCATCTTCTCAGAGCATCTGCTAAAAACCTGAGTGACCCCCACTGACCTCCCAGCGCTGGGCAACTCAGTAGTGGACGGATGACCAGCACCCACTTGTGCAAGAGAATGGAGGGCAAGGCCTAGAATGCTGGATGTATTCACTTTGTTTTTATTTGAACAATGCCGAAAAGCAATAATGAAGGCAAAAACCTGCCAACATTCCCCCCGCCCTTTTAAAATATATACCCAGTAAGGAGTGGAGGTCACCCCTCTACCCCTCAGGTCCACCCTCTGGCCTTTGGTCCCACTCCAAGGTGGGTTAGCCCATCCCCAGCTTTGCTCTGGCTCACCTCCCAGGACTCCCCTGGAAATTGTGTGCTCTCAGCATCAAAAAGAGAGGCCCCATGTTCCAAACGCTGGCTAACCTTTGCAGGACAACTTGACCTTGGGGTCACGGTCTAGAGCAGATGTGAAGTCCTCCTGACTTGGTGACCAGCAGGGGACAGGGACTACCCCAAGAACCCTGCAGAGAGGAAGGTATTTATTGGTGCATCAGCATCCTGGCCCGGTTCTTGGCCTCACCCCCCACCCCACCTCTTCTGGCAGAAATCCCTGGCTTCTTGAGTGATGAGGAGTGTCGGCTCATCATCCACCTGGCACAGATGAAGGGGTTACAACGCAGCCAGATCCTGCCCACCGAAGAGTATGAGGAAGCAATGGGCACAATGCAAATCAGCCAGCTGGACCTCTTCCAGCTGCTGGACCAAAACCATGATGGTCGCCTGCAGCTCCATGAGGTTGGGATCCTGGGGCCTGGAGTAGGCACCAGGGTGGGAATGCCCAAAATTGTTTCTGGTGGCCAGGTCACTTGTACTGCTCGGCCCTGGCCCCAAGAGTCAGATGCCACCTCAGATCAACTTGGGCATGCCCAGGGTCCACTTTCCCTCCTAGAGAGCCCCTTGCTGCCCTGGGAACCCCAGAGGATGGCAGGAGAATCTACCTGGAGGTAATGGCATTTATTGCCACAGTTCCCAGGTGGTGTGCTGTCTGTGGTCTGGATTCCTTGCTGCTGTTGCTGGGAGCCCCACAGAATTCATGGTGGATGGGGTGGCAGCTCAGAGGAAGCCAGAAGTCTGCATCTCTCTCTGCAAGCCCCTCACACCCAGGCTTCTGAGAGAGGTCTTGGTGGGGTGCAGGGTCCCTTGCCTATATAGAGTGCCTCACCGAGCCCGATCTTCCTAAGGGGCCTGGTGGTTGTTCACTGGCCAGGCCTCCCCATGGTGCCTCTTCCCTTTTCGCACCCAGGCCCTGGCCTCCCCCACCTCACCTGGGGTATCTGGGTGGGACACAGGCCTGTCCTTTGCTCTGCCTCCAATAGGCTGACAGTGTTCCCCATGGAAGCCACAGTCCCACCAGGGCTGAGAATGGTCATGGCCCACAGGTCTTTTGACTGTCTTCTGGCTTCCTCCCCAGATGCCTCTAGACCTCTCTGCCTACCCTCACTTCAGCTCAGGGACCTTGGGCTCTGTCCTTCGTCCTCACCCATGCCCTATCACCTGAACCCTCAGCCCTACAGAAGGAACTAGGCAGCTGTCTGTGCTCTGGTGACTCTCCATCACTGGGGCCACCCCACTGAGGCACCATTTTGTGCTTTAGGTCCTGGCCCAGACTCGCCTGGGAAATGGACGGTGGATGACTCCAGAGAACATTCAGGAGATGTACTCTGCGATCAAGGCTGACCCTGATGGTGATGGTGAGCTCATACCTTGCCACAGTTCTGTCGCTGTGAGCCTCCTGCCCCCCAAGCCAGGTAGCCTCTATGCCCAGCTTCTAGAGTAGCCAGAGATGAGGAGGTGAGGATCCAGCCTTGCCCTTACCCCTGGGAAGTAGGCAGTAGCTAGACTCTCCCATTCCCTTTGGTGACAGTCTAGAGGGCAGTTCTTGGAGGCTCTTTTGACCTCACCAGGCAGCATCTGGGGTACAGGAGGTATGGTTGCTGGCTGGCAGAGGGCAGAGTGGTATAGCGGGAGCAAAGGAACAGTGAGGTCAGCTTGGCATCTGCCTCTCTCCAGCCAGGCACACGGTCTTGCCCTAGCAGTCGGCCTCTCTGGTCTAACCAAGGTCCCCCTTGCCTTCCTCTTGCCCACCTGGAGTCATGCTAACTGCTTGGGGTCATGTGGGCAGGAGTGCTGTCCTGTAAGCACCCTCGCCTTTGGTAATAACCCCCAGGAAGTTTCTAAGGTGTAGTCATTACTCTCATGTCCAAGTTCTGGACCAGTTGAGGAAATAGGACTTGGAAGAATGGCTTTGTGGCTGGTGAACCCACAGTGAAGAATCTGACTGGGACCTGTGGCTGGAGGGGCATCATGCTGCTACTGCCCCTATGTGCAGAGCTCGTGACAGACTCACAGCCCTCGAGTGCCCCCACCCTCAGAGAAATCTGGGCCGAAGCATGGAAGTGTGTCAGTTGGGTCAGCCGGGATAACATGTAGCAAAGACACCAGCTATTCTTCCAGAACCCTAAGAGGATACAGCCCAGCTTTGTGGGTTGAGCAGGAACAGGGGAGAGTGTTCTCATTTGGGAGAGTGGCCTGGCTTTCTCTGCTGAGGTAGGCTGGTTTACCCAGCGGGCAGGACTGGCCAGGTGTATTCCACTCAGGATGAGACCCGAAGTCACGAAGGAACTCCTGGGGACCGATCCCAGCTTACACCCTACAGTGTGGAAGGCCCTGGACAAAACCCAACACTGAATGCTCTCTTTCTTCGCCCTCTACAGGACCAGAGAGTGGCCATCATGCTCTACAGAGCCAGGCTGGAGGGCCAAGGGCAGTCCTTGGCCTAGTGTCCTGGCCATATGGCTTAAGCTTCCTTTGGAGACCCTGCTCTCTGGCCAGTCTAATAGGGGTTGGGCTTCATCCTTTTGGGGGCAAAAATCAGGGCTTAAACTGAGGAAATGAGCTTCTCTGGGTCTTCCCGTAGGGCCTAATGTGACAGAAGCCAATTTCATCTGACCCGAGTCCAGGTTGAGGGACAGGTGCACATGGCCCCCCAGTGCCTGAGGCCAGGGGTAGGTAGGAAGGTGCAGCCTCCCCACTATGCCCTCCCCACATGGGCTTGGTGGGCATTAATGATGGGTGCCCTGTGCAGGAGTGCTGAGCCAGCAGGAGTTCTCCAACATGGACCTTCGCGACTTTCACAAGTATATGAGGAGCCACAAGGCAGAGTCCAGCCAGCTGGTGCGGAACAGCCACCACACGTGGCTCTACCAGGGCGAAGGTGCCCACCACGTTATGCGCGCCATCCGCCAGAGGTGAGCACCTGAGGCTGTCCTCCCTGGTGCAGGGCCCCCATAGAAGTCCTTAGCTGAGACTGAGAAAACGGAATTGATTAGCCAACTCAGGATTAAGTTCCACTTGTTAGACCAGGATTGGGACTCATTAGGGGACAATTAACAAAAGCAAATTAGCCCTGATTGTGGGAAACAGTAGACATTTGGGATTAGAAACAGAGTGAATGTTTGTTTTCTGCTAATTAGAGAAGTGATCTCTTATCTCTGTCCACAGGACCCCCTGCCCCTGAGCAGCCAGGGGTTTTAGATAAACAGCCTCCTTCCTGGAGGGAGTGTCTCCCCCTCCCCCAACTTAATGAAGATTTCATCTTTCCCACCCAGGGATGTCTCTGGCATCCAGGGAGAAGGGCTCATCATGAGTAACCCCTTCCTGCTCTTACAGGGCCAGTCTGGGGTGGCTTAAGGAGCTTCCAGGGGAAATAGGGGCAGAGCTTGTGGCAGGCCCAGGGTCCACCTTGCCAGCTCCCTCAGGGTGCCACCTGGCATGGGGCTGCCCAGCTGAATGCCTGATGCCCACCAGGGTACTGCGCCTCACCCGCCTGTCGCCTGAGATCGTGGAACTCAGCGAGCCGCTGCAGGTCGTGCGGTATGGCGAGGGAGGCCACTACCATGCCCATGTGGACAGCGGGCCTGTGTACCCAGAGACCATCTGCTCCCATACCAAGCTGGTAGCCAATGAGTCTGTACCCTTCGAGACCTCCTGCCGGCAAGTACCTCCCACCTGAGGGCTGTCTTCAACTCCCAGACCAGGCACCCCGATGACACAAGCACGGCCCTGCCCTGTGGGCTTGCCCCTTGGTATGGGGCCAGGAGAGTGCTGGGCCATCCTGGTCGAGGATACCCCCATCTCTCCCCTCAGGTTGTTTACCAAGTGGCCCAAAAGGGGTGGTCATCTTGTCTCAGTGGCCAGACTGAGGTACCCACAGACACTGAAAGCCGCCCCCAGAGCTCTCAGGCAAGGGGCAAGTTTGGACCCCTGATTCTTTCCGCTCCCTCCCTGGTTATTGATCCTGCTGGCACTGCTGGAGACCTCAGCTTCTCCCTTTGAAGCTATGCCCCCCTCCCCTGCCAAGGTATGGTGGCAGGTCTCTCCTCTTCACGTGGCTGCTCTGGCTCAGCCCCTTCTAGTCACAACCAGCCCTCTGCATGATCTTGCTGCTTCTGCTAGCCTACCTTTCCCAGCTGGCCCTTGGTCAGGGCCATGTAATTTAGCTAATTGCACCTGTGATCTTGGCCATAAAAAAACATTGTGACTGACAGAAAGAGACTGGGTTTGTGGGAAGAAGAATGGGCTAGGGACATCTTGGTACTGACCTGCCGTGTTGTCACTGATCCCAGCCTGCCCCTCTGGCCCTTGGGGACCTGGGCAGCTTATCCTGCCCACAGGTAAGCCCCTGGGAAGCATCCACAGCTGGGAACCTGCTCAACAGTCCCCCTGCCTTACAGCTACATGACAGTGCTGTTTTATTTGAACAACGTCACCGGTGGGGGCGAGACTGTCTTTCCTGTAGCAGACAACAGAACCTATGACGAAATGGTAAGGGCCAACCGAGCTGTTACTCTGGTGGGATGGCAGGGCCTTGGGCAAACAGTACATACCCCTCCAGACCTGGGATGAGGCCTAAACAGTCCCCTGGGGACATCTGACTGGTTTCCCTCTGGCCACCTTTGACTGCCTGTCCTTAGGCTCCTGGCCATACAGTCAGGGCAGCTTGAAAACCCCACCACTCTGCTGCCCACAGAGTCTGATTCAGGATGATGTTGACCTCCGTGACACTCGGAGGCACTGTGACAAGGGGAACCTGCGTGTCAAGCCCCGCCAGGGCACAGCAGTCTTCTGGTACAACTACCTGCCTGATGGGCAAGGTGAGGACCTGTGGCCAGGCCAGGGCTGACTTGAGGGAAGCTTCCCTTTACCCAGCCCTGGTTGCCACCCTGGTGAGCTGTTTCTGGCTGCCCTTCAAATGTTTTTTTGCCCCTAGTGCCTCCCAAAGACCATCCTCAGTGACTTCAGCAGCCTGCACCTGTGCAGCCTCCTGGGCTCTCTGGAACCCTGTCATTCCTTGATGCCCTAGCCTTCCAGCTGACTGGGGCGGGGGACACGTGCACCTTAGTAGCTCAGACTGGGAAGGGCTGTGGACAGGCCGGGCAGCAAGAAAGCTGATTTCAGAGAGCCAGTGGTGTTGATAAGGCATTCGCTAGAGAAAGATGCTGAGCCCCCAAGGAGGCCTTGTGGCCAGATGTTTGCCACTGAAGGTGTGCACAGCTGGGCCTACCCTTGCCATGCACTTGGGCAATATGAGGCCAAGCTCAGGGTCAGCCCACAAGCTCAGCTCAGTCCAGCCTAGATTCCCTCTGGTCCCCTCCCTTGCTCACACCATCCTCCTCTCCTAGGTTGGGTGGGCGACGTGGACGACTACTCGCTGCACGGGGGCTGCCTGGTCACGCGTGGCACTAAGTGGATCGCCAACAACTGGATCAACGTGGACCCCAGCCGGGCGCGGCAGGCACTGTTCCAGCAGGAGATGGAGCGCCTGGCCCGCGAAAGTGGCGCCGACTCGCAGCCGGAGTGGACCCTGGACCGGGCCTACCGCGACACTCGCGTGGAACTCTGAGGGGAGTGTCTGTCGCGGTCCCCAGCCGCAGGTCGCCTGCTGCCCGAGGTTGGGGGCCCTACCCCTGTCCAGCTGCAGGCCAAAGGCCTGGCCGATGTTTTGCCCCATCCCCACCTCCAGCCGCGATTAGGGCACAGTTCCTATATCCATGTTATTTATTGTGTACAGCCCCGTGCTTCCCCACAAATAAAACTACGCGGCTTGGAGCTGCAGGGCCGAGAACCTCGGAACAGGCTGTAGGCATAAAGGGCGGGGCGGGGCGCCGCGGCCGGGTGCATGCTGCGACGTCACGTGAGGGGGAGGGCGATTCGGCCCCGCCAATCCCAGCCGGACGGCGTGGGGCGGAGAGTCGTCGTCATTGGGCCCCGGCGGCAGGCGCCCCTGCCTCTGCTACCTGTTGCTACGGGCGCTGTAGAGCTGCAGCGAGGCGCGCGGGAACGCTCGTCTCGCGAGAGCTCGGCTCTCTTCTTGACCGTGGCAGCTGCAGCGGTTCTGGGACTGACATGGACGCTCACGAGGACTACGTTTGGCCGAGGGCAACCTCGGAGCTCATTCTCCTCCCGGTCACGGGTCTGGAGTGCGTGGGGGAGCGGCTTTTGGCGGGTGAGTTTTGGTTGAGGCGCGCGCTAGCGGAGAAGAAACTGAACGCTCGCCTGGGGAGCGGCCTTAAGAACAAAGGGATGCCCCGAGGAGGAGGACGGGCGGCGGGCGGGAGCCCGGAGATGGCGGGGCTGAAGCGCGGCCCGAGGAGTCCAGGAAACAAAAAACTGAGGTGGCTCCCGAGGCCTTTCATAAACTGCAGGTGACGCGGAGAGGGCGGGTGGGACGGCAAAAAGGAGCGGGGAAACGCGGTCGGCGGGGGCGGGGGAAGGGAATGAGGGAAGCCTGTGGCCGCTTCGATGGGTTGGGCCTCTCCTGAGGGGGCTCGGCGAGTAGGTCGGCGATGAGGCCCCTCCGTGGGCGGGTCCAGAGCCCGGGGCGTGGCCTTTCGGGGGTGGGCAAGGCCCAGAAGGGGGTGTGGCCTCTCCGGTGTGAGGGTGCGGCGGGTGAGGCTCTTACCTAGAAGGTGGAGATGAAGAGCCTCTGACCAGGATGGGGTCGCGGGAAGCTGAGGACGAGACCTTTCTGAGTAGGCCAGTGCGGAGGCTCAGGTCTCTCCCGAGATGGTTGGGTTCCAGGAAGTCTGATGTCGATGCCCCTCCGAGGAAGGTCGGCTCGGGTAGCAGAGGCCAGGGATCTGAGGCGGCAGAGACCTGAGGAGCGGTGAGGCTCGACTGGAAGCCACTAGTGACCGATGATGGTGCTGCTGAGTTTGATAAGGGTCCCAAGGCAGAGCACTGGCTGTCAAGCCTTGAGTGAGCTGCTACCAATCCTAACGGGGATGGATGTATGGGGGTGGGGGATGGGGCGAAGGATGGCCCAATTTTGATGTGATGTGGGGGCTCTGGGAGCCCAAGGTTCCTACACTGAGCTAAACTCCTAAGGCTCCTGGAGGAGAGGATAGCTAAGCAGAAAGCTGAAGAACCGCAGAAGTAAACTAGAAGAGAAGGTTCCTGGCAGAGGGTGAGCAAGCCAAAGGCCTTAAGACTGAGTTTGTCACTTTGTATGAAAGAGGGAATTCTTATGAGGCTTCAGTAGGAGGGGAGGGTGGTCTAGGAGAAGAGGCTGGAGAAATGAACAGAGGCCAGTCTATTTTAGGCCTAGATTTGACTTTATCCCTAAGGGCATAACGTCCCAGTGGCGAAGCCCCATTGAAAGGTATTAAGCGTGGGAATGGCTTGGGAAGTTCAGATCAGAAAGTTTTTAAAGTGAATTCACCTATTCCTGTGACTTCCAAAGTGACTTTTATGTTGACAGTTCTCAAATCCCACCCATGTGTACTGATAGTCTAAATGTGTATCTACAATCTGAATTCCCAGCCCTTGTTGTCAAGTGCACAGGTGCCTACAAATTGAAATACTGTTCAGCAGAGGGAACACCAGCCACTCAGGTGCCCAAGCCCAAGAATCTACCTTGTTCCCTAGGCCAGTCTGGTTGATTTGCACTTCATACATGTGGCATCTATTTTTTCTACCTTTATTGCCATCAAATTTGAGGCCATGCACCTATGCCTCCCTGACCCCCTCAGTAGTGTTCTCTCTAGCCCATCCTTGAGCCCTTTGTTTCCTGTTATAGCCACACTACCCAAAGCTCTTGCTCACCTCAGGGCCATCAGAATTGCTGTTTCCTCTGCTACGGAAGGTTCACCCCCTCTCACTCCTGCCTGCTCTTCCTTTGACTAACTGCTGCTGATCCCTGATTCCTCAGCCTAAATGTTTTGTCCTCCAGTTGGCCTCCCCAGACACTCACCCAGTCTGGTCAGATCAGACCAGGGTTTCTTAGTCTCAGCACTATTGATATATTGGAACAGATCATTCTTTGTGTGAGGGGCTGTCTAAATTGTACGATGTATAGCAGCATCATTTAGCCTCCACTCCTAGATGCAAGTAGCACACACAACTCCCGGTTGTAACAACCAAAAATGTCTTCAGACATTACCAGATGTCTTCTGGGGGGGGAAATTGCCCCTCTGTTGAGAACCACTGGAGTAGACTTTCCCATTTTATATCCTTTTTTTTACCCCCCCCCATTTTATATTTTTAAAGCAACCTATATAGTTCTTTCTTGGAACTTAACCAAAATTATAACTATGTAGTTTACTTGTGTGATATTGTTTGTTTGTTTTTAATATTTATTTATTTGGCTGTTCTGGGTCTTCGTTGCTGCATGTGGGATCTTCAGTTGCGGCATGCAGGATCTTTTAGTTGCGGCATGAGAACTCTTAGTTGCAGCATGCAAACTCTTAGTTGCTTCATGTGGGATCTAGTTCCCTGACCAAGGATGGAACCCGGGACCCCGGATTGGGAGCGTAGAGTCTTAGCCACTGGACCACCAGGGAAGTCCCTATTTATTTTTTAATTTTTATTTTATATTGGAGTATAGTTGATTAACAATGTTGTGTTAGTTTCAGGTGTACAGCAGAGTGATTCAGTTATACATATATATGTATGTATTCTTTTTCAAGTTCTTTTCCCATTTAGGTTATTACAGAGTACTGAGCAGAGTTCCCTGTGCTATACAGTAGGTCCTTGTTGGTTATTTTATTACTTTTTAAAATATTTATTTATATATTTTTTGGTTATCTGTTTTATTTTTATTTGTTTGGTTTTTTAAAAATATTTATTTATTTGGTTGCGTTGGGTTTTAGTTGCAGCTCCAGGGCTCCTTAGTTGTGGCTCACCAGCTCCTTAGTTGTGGCACGTGAACTCTTAGTTGCAGCATGCATGTGGGATCCAGTTCCCTGACCAGGGATCAAACCCGGGTCCCCTGCATTGGGAGTGTGCAATCTTATCCACTGTGCCACCAGGGAAGTCCCCTGGTTATCTATTTTATTTATTTATTTAAAGTATTTAATTAATTTATTTATTGGCTGTGTTGGGTCTTTGTTGCTGCGCGCGGGCTTTCTCTAGTTGCGGTGAGTGGGGGCTACTCTTTGTTGCGGTGCGAGGGCTTCTCATTGCGGTGGCTTCTCTTGTTGCGGAGCACGGGCTCTAGGTGTGCGGGCTTCAGTAGTTGTAGCACATGGGCTCAGTAGTTGTGGCTCACGGGCTCTAGAGCGCAGGCTCAGTAGTTGTGGTGCACAGGCTTAGTTGCTCCGTGGCACGTGGGATCTTCCTGGACCAGGGCTCAAACCCGTGTCCCCTGAATTGGCAGGCAGACTCTTAACCACTGTGCCACCAGGGAAGCCCCTGGTTATCTATTTTAAATATGTGTGTGTACATGTCAATCCCAGATTCCCAATCTATCCCTCCCCCCACTCTTTCCCCCACCCTGTAAGCATAGTTTTGTTTTTTTTTAAATTTTACTGGAGTATAGTTGATTTACAATGTTGTGTTAGTTTCAGGTGTACAGCAAAGTGATTAGGTTATACGTATACATATATTCATTCTTTCTCAGATTCTTTACCGATATAGGTGATTACAGAATATTGAGTAGAGCTCCCTGTGCTATACAGTAGGTCCTTGTTCGTTATCCGTTTTTTATATAGTAATGTGTGTATGTTAATCCCAAACTCCTAATTTATGCCTCCCTGCCACGTTTCCCCTTTGGTAACCATAAGTTTGTTTTTGAAATCTGTGAGTCTGTTTCTGTTTTGTAAATACGTTCATTTGTATATATTTTTTATTCTGGCCGTGCCTCGCAGCTTGTGGGATCTTAGTTCCCCCACCAGGGATCAAACCCGGGGCCTCGGCAGTGAGAGTGTGTAGTCGTAACCGCTGGACCGACAGGGAATTCCCTGTTTGTAGACTTTTTGTTGATGGCCATTCTGACCGGTGTGAGGTGATACCTCATTGTAGTTTTGATTTGCATTTCTCTGATAATTAGTGATGTTGAGCATCTTTTCATGTATTTTTTAGCCATCTGTTGTGTGATATTGTTTAATGTCTTCCTAATCCACAGGAGCAGGGTCTTTATTCATTACTGCAGCATATAGTTCATTGTCTGGTTTATAATGGATGTTCTGCAATTTTTTTTTTTTTTTGGACTGCATTACGGCTCCTGGAAATCAGGAGGGGTTCTGCTGTGGACCCAAGGTGGAAAGATTGACTTACTGGGTCTGCCTCTCCCCTGGGGGAGGTGGAAGTGGGAAGAATGCATGTAGAGGTAAATGAGGCCAAGGATTTGGGGACTAAAGCTGAGAGGATTCCTGTCTGAAGCATGAGGAGTTAGGTGGGGTGAGGAGGAGACTGAGTTTGAGGAATTCATGGTTGAATTGAATGTGATGGGTGACTGATGAGGGAATCAGAAAGTCAGCACTGAAGGTACAGCTGAAGGTGAGACCAAGGATTTTCCAAGGTTCAAGCCTGCAGGACTGAGTGACCTAATATATTCATAAGCTACATACTGAGAATCTTCCCTGCTCCCTGTCTCTTCTTCATGGCTCGTCAGAGTTAGGTGAGGGGTTCTGATGCGGCTCTTTGCCTCTGTCCAGGTGAGGGGCCAGATGTCCTGGTGTACACCTTGGATTTTGGTGGACATCTGCGGATGATGAAACGAGTGCAGAACCTGCTTGGCCACTATCTTATTCATGGGTTCCGAGTGCGACCAGAGCCCAACGGAGACCTTGACTCGGAGGCCATGGTGGCGGTGTTTGGGAGCAAGGGACTCCGAATTGTGAAAATTGGCTGGGGACAGGGCCGCTTCCGGGAGCTCTGGCGTTCTGGCCTGTGGAACATGTCTGACTGGATCTGGGATGCCCGTTGGCTTGAGGGGAACATGGCCTTGGCCCTGGGCCACAACTCAGTGGTGCTGTATGACCCTGTGGTAGGGTGCATGCTGCAGGACGTGCCCTGCACGGACAGGTGCACCCTCTCCTCAGCCTGTCTGATTGGAGATACCTGGAAGGAGCTGACCATAGTGGCGGGTGCCGTTTCCAACCAGCTCCTGGTCTGGTACCCAGCAGCTGCTTTAATAGACAATAAGCCAGTAGCCCCCGACCGACGGGTTAGTGGGCACGTGGGTGTCATCTTCAGCATGTCATACCTGGAAAGCAAAGGCCTGTTGGCCACAGCTTCAGAAGACCGAAGTGTTCGCATCTGGAAGGTGGGTGACCTGCGGGTGCCTGGGGGTCGGGTGCAGAATATTGGGCACTGCTTTGGGCACAGTGCCCGTGTATGGCAGGTCAAGCTCCTAGAAAATTACCTTATCAGTGCAGGAGAAGACTGTGTCTGCTTGGTATGGAGCCACGAAGGCGAAATCCTCCAGGCCTTTCGGGGCCACCAGGGCCGTGGGATCCGGGCCATAGCTGCTCATGAGAGACAGGCCTGGGTGATCACTGGGGGCGATGACTCAGGCATTCGGCTATGGCACCTGATGGGGCGTGGGTACCCGGGTTCGGGGGTCTCCACCCTCTGCTTCAAATCCCATAGCAGGCCAGGTGCCCTCAAGGCTGTGACGCTGGCTGGCTCATGGCGAGTACTGGCAGTGACTGATACAGGGGCCCTGTACCTTTATGACCTCGAGGTCAAGTGCTGGGAGCAGCTGCTGGAGGACAAGTGCTTCCAGTCCTACTGCCTCCTGGAGGCAGCCCCTGGTCCTGAGGGCTTCGGACTGTGTGCCATGGCCAATGGGGAAGGTCATGTCAAGGTTGTCCCCATCAACACTCCAACTGCAGCTGTGGACCTGACCCTGTTCCATGGGAAGGTGCACAGCCTGAGCTGGGCCTTGCGTGGCTACGAGGAGCTTCTGTTGCTAGCATCGGGCCCTGGTGGTGTGGTGGCTTGCCTAGAGATCTCTGCTGCGCCCTCTGGCAAGGCCATCTTTGTCAAGGAACGTTGCCGGTACCTCCTACCTCCAAGCAAGCAGAGATGGCACACATGCAGTGCCTTCCTACCCCCGGGCGACTTCCTGGTGTGCGGGGACCGCCGGGGCTCCGTGTTGCTGTTCCCCTCCCGACCAGATTTGCTCAAGGATCTTGGGGTCGGAGGCAAAGTTGGGGCTGGTACTGGAGCACTTGGAACGGGTAGTGGCAGTGGTGGGAGTGAGAACACCTTGGCTGAGTGGGGCCCTGTGTCCACCCTCCCTTCTCTGCATGGGAAACAGGGTGTGACCTCAGTCACCTGCCATGGTGGCTACGTGTACACTACAGGGCGTGATGGTGCCTACTACCAGCTCTTGGTGCGAGGTGGCCAACTCCAGCCAGTCCTAAGGCAAAAATCCTGTCGAGGTATGAACTGGGTGGCTGGGCTCCGAATGGTGGCTGATGGGAGCATGGTCATCCTGGGTTTCCATGCCAACGAGTTTGTGGTGTGGAGCCCCCGGTCGCATGAGAAGCTGCACATTATCAACTGTGGTGGAGGGCATCGCTCCTGGGCCTTCTCTGATACCGAGGCAGCTATGGCTTTTGCCTACCTCAAGGATGGGGATGTCATGCTGTACCGGGCTCTTGGTGGCTGCACGCGGCCACATGTGATTCTCCGGGAGAGCCTACACGGCCGTGAGATCACTTGTGTAAAGCGTGTGGGCACCGTCACCCTGGGGCCTGAATTTGGGGTGCCCAGCTTCATGCAGCCTGACCACCTGGAGCCCGGTAGTGAGGGCCCTGGCCTGATCGACATTGTGATAACGTGCAGCGAGGACACCACCGTCTGTATCCTGGCACTCCCCACAGCTACAGGCTCAGCCCATGCGCTTACAGCTGTCTGTAACCACATCTCCTCGGTGCGTGCAGTGGCTGTGTGGGGCACTGGCACCCCAGGTGGCCCTCAGGATCCTCGGCCTGGCCTGACTGCCCATGTGGTATCTGCGGGGGGCAGGGCTGAGATGCACTGCTTCACAATCATGGTCAGCCCAGACCCCAGCACCCCAAGCCGCCTTGCCTGCCATGTCATGCACCTTTCGTCTCACCGGCTGGATGAGTACTGGGACCGGCAGCGCAATCGGCACCGGATGATCAAGGTGGACCCAGAGACCAGGTGAGGTGCACTGTCAGACAGGAGCATGGGGTGGGGGGGCATGCAGGGCAAGCCCTGTGCCGCTGCTCCAAGGCTTTGCCTGATGGCTGTGTACTGTCCTTGCAGGTACATGTCCCTAGCTGTGTGTGAGCTCGACCGGCCTGGCCTTGGCCCCCTTGTGGCTGCAGCCTGTAGCGATGGGGCAGTGAGGTGAGCATATAGGACCCAGGGGGCCTGGAGACAAAAGAAAAGGATGTAGGGATGTTTAAAATGGGTTCTGAGCTGGGCCATCCTCTGCACCCCCCAGGCTCTTTCTCTTGCAGGACTCTGGGCAGCAGCTACAGCTCCTGGCTGAAACCTTCCACCACAAGCGCTGTGTGCTCAAGGTCCACTCCTTCACACACGAGGCAACCAATCAGCGGCGGTGAGAGGGGCTGCATGGTGGTCCTGCATGGGTTTGGTGGGGGCTCCTATTGCTTTCCATCCCCCTCACTGACCCAGCTGCCTTTTCCTGGCTACCAGGAGACTGTTCCTGTGCAGTGCAGCCACGGATGGCAGCCTGGCCTTCTGGGATCTCACCACTGTGCTGGACCATGGCTCTCCTGCCCTGGAGCCTCCAGCAGACCCTGGGCTTCCCTACCGTGAGTAGCTAGAGTGCCACTGTGGCTGTCCCCCCACCTCCCAGTGCACTCAGCCAAGTGTTGAGCTGGGTAGTGACAACCATCTTCTTCCAGGGCTGGGCAGCCCCTGCCTGACTCTCCAGGCTCACAGCTGTGGTGTCAACAGCCTGCACACTTTGCCCACACGTGAGGGCCATCTTGTGGCCAGTGGCAGTGAGGATGGCTCCCTCCACGTCTTTGTGCTTACTGTGGAGGTGCCAGAGCTGGAAGAGGCTGTGGGGGGTGCTGAGCTGGTGCCCCAGCTGCAAGTGCTGGAAGAATACTCTCTCCCCTGTGCACATGCTGCCCATGTGACAGGCCTCAAGATCTTAAGCCCAAGCCTCATGGTCTCAGCCTCCATCGACCAACGGCTTACCTTCTGGCGTCTGGGGCATGGTGAGCCCACCTTTATGAACAGTACAGTGTACCACGTAGCAGATGTGGCCGACATGGACTGCTGGCCCGTGAGCCCCGAGTTTGGCCACCGCTGTGCTCTTGGGGGCCAGGGCCTTGAGGTTTACAACTGGTATGACTGAGATGTCCCGCGGTGGCCGGCATGCTGGGCATGGGGCCTGCTCACAGACAGAGTGACTATCTGTGCCCATGCCCAGTGTGCCTTGAGGGGAGGAAGAGGCAGCCGCGGGCTCCTGACTCAAGAGCAGGAGCTGGAGGTGAGTTGAAAGCCACCTGGGCAGACCAAGAATATGCCCCACTCCCCACAATGGGACAAAACTTTGTCACAGAAGCAATTTATTTTGGCTCCGAGTCTCTAACAAAATCTGTGGGTTTTTTCCCTTTCAGTTGATGACTTTGTGGACATTCCCAGATATTGGGGCCTCTGTGGCCTTAGATGTGACTCAATGGAGGGAGACCCAGCATGGCCAGCCCGGTGTGGAGCACTTCACGCACAGCCCGCAGAAGCTGCAGACGGGCAAACATTTGACCAAACAAGTGTGGTCGAGGCTCCTGGAGGAGAGAAAGGGGCCTGCTGGTCTCATCCTTTGCTTCCCCTGCACCCCCCACATATGCCCTTTTGCTGTGCACTTACCCCTAGGATGTGTACCCGGTTATAGTATGAGCTGAAATCCATGCTGAGCTGTACCAGGAACTTGCACACCTAGAGACAAGAGACTGAGTCACTGGCCTGTCTCTGTGCCCCAGAATAAAGACTAGTGTGTGCAGTCCGTCCCAGTGTCCTCTGCCTTACCATCTCTGTGCGTGCAGTGATGTGGAGCCCTGGGGCTGTGCAGGGTAGGGCTGCTGTCTGGCTCAGCAGGTCTGGGAAAGGGAGGATGCTGTTGAAGAGCAGCAACCACTCACCCTGTGGGGGAGAAGGGTGCTGGGAGGGAAAGGCCTGAACTTCCCACATGTGACAGCTACCCAAGAGGGGCACTCACCTCATCATGTAGCAGAGAGAAATCCAGACTGCTCACAGGTGGGAAAGTGGGGTACAGACCTTGTTCCATGCTGCACTTGTAACTCTCAAAGAGTGTGGCAAGACGTGCACAATTATACATGACAAAGGTGCCACTTTTGGTGCCCTTTGTGGAAATGCTGCTGTCGGCCAGGGCCAAGAGAAGCTGAGGAATAAGGGCACAGCTGCAGAGAGAGGGACAGCCACTGCACACCCTGTCCCCCCAGCCCTGGCCCAGCATGGCGCCCAGGCTCACCTGACTTTGTGGGGCTGTGCTGAGCATCTCAAACTTAATGGTTGCCACAGAGAGAACCCTGAAGATTTCCATCCAGGCTGAGTCTGAAGGAGTACGGATCAGTTAATCAGTCTCTACAGGCAGGGAACGAGGGGGGGCAGGGGGGCAAATGACCTTCCCCTACCCAAAGCACAGCCAGGGTCTCCCAGGCGCACCTTGTGCCAGGTCCCTGCCGCGCTTCAGTGCTGAGGCCTTGCACACCTGGGCATGCCGGAGCCTGCATTTTGAAAAGAGTGAGAGGAGGACCAGGGGGCAGAGTCCCCCACCGCAACTACCCTGGCTTGGTGGCCTTCCTTCCAGCCTCACTCACTCGTAGTACTCGGGGGCAGTCAGGGTGCCAGGTGCACCAGCTACTTTCACTGGGCCACAGACCAGGTGCTTCTGTCAGGAAGATAGCAGGGGCTCAGCCAGCTGGCGATACCCTCCAGGAACCTAAATTTGGTTCCTGGACTCCCCCAGCTTTTTACCTTAGAACCTCCATCCCCACAGGGTAGCCTCCTCAACCTATTCTTCAGTATTCTCTGGGCTATGATGCCTCCAGAGACCTCTCCCAGCACCTGCTACACATGCCCATTTACCAAGCCTAACATCTCCCCAAGGTCAAGTATCACCTTCTGGACCCATCAACTAACAAGTGGGTTTCAAGGGCCCTCTGAGATTGGTGTGGGGAGCCACCATCACTAACCTACCTGTCTGAGAGGAGCCTGGTCATCCAACTTCCACCAAAGCAGGTCCAACTTCTGTTGCTGGAACTCCTCCTCACAGCTCACCACGTGTACAACCATGCAGCTATCTGCACCAGCATCTGGGGCCGCAGCCTATAGGGTAGGACAGTCACTGCCGGGGACACAAGACATCTGGTTTGCTAGAGGCCTGCAGGGTGGGGTGTCAGTCACTAACCAGGCCTAGGGAGCTGTCCTCAGCCCAATCCTGCACAGCCTGCTGCAGCTCCGCCAGCACAGCGAGCAGATCCTCTGTCACTGCGAAGAGAACACACAGGGCTGAGGCCGGCGGGGAGTGCGGGGCCCAACTACTTTCTGGCCCTGCGAGGCTCCGGGTCCTACCCAGACAGCTGTCCAGCTTGGGGTCATAGCCAGTTGTGCGTCCCCGTTCGTCCACCAGCTCCTTCAAGTACACTCGGCCCAGGGCGCCAGGGGGCAGGGCTTCCGCGTTACGGGCAGGGGTGAGCTCTGCAAGCGCGCGGCTCCTTAGGGCTTCGGTCGCGGCTCTCTCTGAGGCGGCGGGCCAGTCCACCCGCAGCTGCTGCAGGAAGGTCGGCATGTGCGGGTCCCGCACAGCGGGCACTAGGCGCACACTCACCCTGCGAAGCGAGGCGGCCGCCTCAGCCCGAGCACCGGGCTCAGCTATCCCCCACTTTCCACCCGCAGCGGCTCTCGGGCCCCCATCGCGCGCTTTCTCCTTTGTGGGCCCGCGCCCCAGCTCACCTGTGAGCGTGCAAAGCTCGCGCCAGGTGGTCGGCCACGAGCACGGCACGCAGCTGGCTCAGGCGGAGGGCGCAGGGGCTGCCGCGCAGCGCCGGGCAGTGCAGGACGACGCGCGGGCCCGGGGCGGCGGGGACGGTGGGCGCGGCATAGGCGGCCACGGCGCCGAGGACGCGCTCGAAGACGGCGGACCGCCGCAGCTGGAGCGTCAGCCCGGCGGGGGTTGGCGCGCAGCTCAGTACCGGGGCCACGCCAGGACCCTGCAGGCCGACGATGGCGTGAACCACGCGCTCGGGCACCTGCAGGAAGACAAGCTAGTGAGCGGGTCGCAGCGCTCCCAGCTACCTCGGGCCGCACGTCCCCGCCCTGCTCGCGCCCACCTGGTCGTCCCCGAAGCGCGCTTCCAGCGCGCGCCGCGGTGCCAAGAAGTCTCGGACACGCAGGTGGCGGGCGCGTGTCTCCTTGAACCATACTGGGCCGCCCGGCCCCAAGGCCGCGTTGAGGGCTCCCAGCGTCTCCTCTACCCCAAGGCGCATGGCGACCGGAAGGAGTAGGCAGAACCGGAAGCAAGGAACCGGAAGCAAATTTTCGAGGTCGAACTTCAAGGAGGGCCAATTGGTTGGGGCGGGGATCTGGCTGCGGCCCGTGAGTGCACAGGTGCGCTCGACCTACGACTCCAGTGCTGCCTCCGCGTGGCCCACCAGCCTGGCTCGGCTCCGGGTCTGAAATCTCTGGGTACGCTACGGGCCTAGGATTCTCTCGCCGTCGCCCGCAGTAGCAACCAGGGAAAGAACCTAAGTCTTACATTTATGTATTTGTGATAACGTTTCATTTCCTCCATTTACACATGATCAAAACGGCAAAAGTCCCAAATGGATTCTCACTGAAATAGGGCGGCTAACATTAAAGCCACTTTCATGACCTACTGAAAAACTCACATTTTTAAGAGAATTTGTGTTCTCCAGTTTCGGGTTATTTGCAAGCATTCCCTCCTTTGACATATGGGTTGTCTTTATTCCTAAAAAATGCCCACTGATGGATCCTCCCACTTCCTGGTTTAGGCAACCAGCCATTGTGGATCAAATAAACAACGTGACCATGAGAAGACCCAGCTTAAGAACAGTTCTCCGAGCACCCCACTCCTCTACCAGTGAGAATGCTCTTTCCTCTGTCCCACCAGGGCTCCTGAATGTCTTCACTTCACTGTAACTTAGATAACCCTTTTCTCTTTTCTTTAATGGGGATTGAACCTAACGCCGTAGAGCGCTGTGCAGCAGATCACTGGCAAACCCCTGATCTCCGCCCTGGAGCAGTGAGAATAACCAGAGCTCAGAAAGGAGAAAAGCCTAGGCGCAGGAAAACCTTCGCAAGGCCCCTTTCTGGGCTAGGGCTGCAAGGCCCTGCTGGGGTGCCGAAAGAGCACTGGGCGGACACGACATTCCCGATGGCTTCTTGGGTGCCCACTCAACGGGAGTGATCGTGTCATTCCAAAGCGCTTTCCATGCGTCACGCGCACGACCCGGGGACAGCTGCTAACAGGGTTGGGGGCCCCGAGGCGGAGCTGGGGACTTCAGCTACTCTGGGTGCATGAAGACGGTTGGGGGTGGTTTTACCCCAGGAAGTGAAAGGCTATCTTTAGCGAGCTGCGGGCTGGGGCTGCCCTGGGGGACTCACCGCCATTTGCAGCTCTATACGGAGGCCCTGGGTCCTCCCTCCCTTGCCAATGGTACCTCGGGCTCCAGAGATGGCCACCGCCTCGGCTCTCCGACGTCTACGCCTGTCACTTCTAGCCTGAGGGCGCACCTGAGAGAGGGACGGAAACCAGAGCGACCCAATAAAGTATGTCTGGGGATCAGGGGCTAGCCCATTCCATCTGGGTCAGGACGCTGCTCAGGCAGGAGAGCAGGGAACGAAATCCAAGTGCAGCTGGAATGCTCTGGAGACAACAGCTGCTTTTGGGATTCCGTTGCCCGCTGTCCAGCCGGGGGGGGGGGGTTGAGGGGGTTATCCCTCGCCCTAGAGCCAGATCAAAACCCTCCACTCCCAGTCGGCGGACTCAGGAGGTGAAACCAAGTCTAGTGGGAACGAGCCGCTCACCTAGGCCCCCAAACAATATGGGTGGTGGGGGCCTTCCCCGGGACCAGGTCCCGATCCGGATTAGATCCGCGGGGTAGGATTAGTCCTGTTGGTCTCATGCAGTCAGGGCCACTGCAGTGACGGTGGCGGGGCGGGCTTCGGGATCAACCAAGAGGGAAGCGCGCCCGTGGGATCGGAGGGGAAGTAAACCCTACTTGGGGACACCCCGGCACCCGGGACCCTTTGTCCGGTGACGCTGCCAGTGCCCGGAGCGCTAGGGGCCCAATGGGCCCGCACGGCAGCGACGGGACTCCCGGAAATCCATTGCGACCGTCCTCGGTTGTGTCGAGCCTCCCGCCAGCCCCGTCCCGAGGGTGGCAGACGCGGCAATGTGCCCCTGAGGCCAACACACGGTGGGCGCGCGGAGATGCCAGAACCTGCGCGGGCGCCAGCGATTCTCACGCCAGTAGGCCTTCTGATTCGGCTCAAGACGGGGCGCAAGGAATTCTCGGGACGCAAGCGAAGTGAGCGAGGACAAGGCGATGCTCCAGCCGCTGTCTAGTTCAACGTCTGGTCCGGTTTAGGCCCGGTCGGCCGCCGAGCACCTAGAAGTACCCTACCAAAGCGTCCCCTTCCGCTTGCTTTGGCCGCAGATTTGGAGCCATTTTAAGGCGAAACCAACCAGCCACGCCCCCTCGCGCTCTGGAGAGGCCAATCCATGCTCAACCACGCCCCGTGCGACTCGCGGCCGCGGCGCCAACGGTCGCGCTTGTGACGGTTAGGGAGGGGCGGGACTCGGGGGGGATAACCGAGGGAAACTTGAGCTGCCTACCCCGCCCTCGGAGCCCGACTCTCTAAAGTCGGGATTAGCGATTTGGGGGCTGACGCCACGCCCTGGCCAGATGTGCGGGAGTCGAACGGGTGCTCGGCCGCCCCGCCCCGGGCCCCGGGAGGCCGGCGTAATGGCTGAGAGCCGGGGGCCAGGCCGCGGCTGGGGCCCAGGCAGTGCCCTGAGGCCAGCCACGCCACCAGGTGTCCGGCTCCTCCAGGACGGCCTGCGGGGGTCTGGGGAGGGGCGGACGGCAGGTGCTGACACCGGAGCCGCGTTGGGGGACGCGCCCTTATGGGACCGAGGCCCCTGGCCCGCTCCCTCCTCTCTCCCGCGCCGGGCCGGCCGAGCTGCGCGGTGCCCTCCGCGACGCTGGGGGCGCTATAATCGCGCTAGGCTTGGTGACGCCATGACCCCGCTTTGCCTGCGCCAGCCTCCCTGCACGCCGGTCCGCCATGGCCGCCGCGTTCGTACTTCGTAGCCTGTACCGAGCGCGGCTCGCCCTTCGCTGTCCGCCCGCGCAGCTGCCATGGTGAGCCCGGACCCAGCATCCCTGACCACCCGCTCCTACGGCCGGCGATTCCCGGCGCCCTAGACCCTGACCGTACCTCTCCGCAGGGCCCCGCGGCGTGGGCATCGGCTCACGCCGGCGGATGACGAACTGTACCAGCGGACGCGCATCTCTCTGCTGCAGCGCGAGTCCCCGCACGATATGTACATCGACAGCTACAACAGCCGCGGCTTCACGGTCAACGGAAATCGCGTACTTGGGCCCTGTGCGCTGCTCCCACACTCGGTGGTGCAGTGGAACGTGAGCCCTTCCCTGCAGTGAGGAAACCGAGGGCCAGAGTCACAGGCCTTCCCCCTGATTCTGTCCCTGGCACACCTGGCTTTTCTTTTGCCCCGCACTGGAGCAAGTAGAGGGTCTCTGGGGAAACTTAGGTGGACTTGTATTTAACTTGTCTCCTCCCCACACAGGTAGGTTCCCACCAGGACATCACCGAGGAAAGCTTCTCTCTCTTTTGGATGCTGGAGCCCCGAATAGGTATTGGAGGAGGGGAGGGCTGAAGTGCTTTGCCCCAGAAAGCCACCCTCTAGACAGACCTGGTTGTAGACTAGCCATGTCCGTCCTTCCCTAGAGATTGTTGTGGTGGGCACTGGAGACCGGACTGAGCGGCTGCAGTCCCACTTGCTGCGAGCCATGAGGCAGCGGGGCATCGCTGTGGAAGTGCAGGATACAGTATGTCTGGGACTTGGGATGCGGAGGGGAACCCAAGCCTAGCACTAGCCCAGCTGATGCTGGCTTTCTCTTTGCAGCCCAATGCCTGTGCCACTTTCAACTTCCTGTGTCATGAAGGCCGAGTGACAGGAGCTGCTCTCATTCCCCCACCTGGTGGGGCTGCACTCACATCTCTGGCCCAAGCTGCAGAATGAACCACCAGGAACTTACCTGACCCATCCAGGAGGGCCCTAGCACCTTTTGCAGAATGCAGGGGTTCCCAAAGCTTTCACTAGCCCCTCCCCCTTTGTCACTGTAACACTTGTCTTGTTTGCCAGCAAATTAATAATTTAACCCACTTCTCTGATTTTGTACTAGGTGTGTTGCTGGCCAGGAGTTGCTGGCTTAGTGAGTTCTTGGAGGGGGTTGTGAAGGAACCAAGGGGTCATCTATTTGTCTACACTGCTTGGCCTCTCAGAGGCCAGGAGACAGTATAGGCACCTGTTCTAAACTGTATATCTATCTACTTGCTGACATGCAGATTTGAGGGGACCTCTGTGTTTTCTCCACGAGGTCCTTTTAGAGATTCAAATTAGAGAATGTGTACGTGGGTCTCAACCTGATCGCATGGTGGCCAAACTTTGGGCTAGCAGGAGGCCCCGTGGATGCCAGTCCAAAGCCCCATGGACTGTTCTGTGACCCTTCCTAAGCAGCCACAGACAATTTCTGAGACCAAACCCTTGAGTCTGAGCTGCCTTTTGAGATGCCTCAGGAGGGGCTTTTTTAATCTAGTACTACCCGCCACTTCCAGTTCCTTGAAGCATCCTTCTCTCGGGGCATGAGGCTTTCTCTGGAAATGAAGGTGCTTTGTTTTTGTGTATCTGTGATGGTGGCAGCTGCAGAGCCCCACCTACTTGTTGACCTCAAAGATCAGGCATCACTTTTTTTCAAACTTTTATTGAAAAACCGAGGGTGTGCTGTATCCCTTTTCAGAAAAGACGCTTCTCATACCTGTTGGCAGAAGGACCAGCTGTGAGGTGAGGGCAGGAGCATGGAGGCATGGAAGAGACCTCCACCCCAAGGACAGAGGAGTGGAGAGGGTTGGTCACTTACGAATGGAGGCTGTGGACACCACCTTCCACCTGAGCTGAGGATGTTCTCTTCTCAAACTTGAGCTCTCCAGAATACATCATGGCTCTGAAGAGAGGCAGAAATCAGATGTGGGTAGCTGGCCCTGGACCAGGCCCTCTACCCAATGTCCCAGCTCCCTAAGCTTACCGGACTTGGGTCAAACTCTTGGCGCCAATGTCCTGGCAGGAGTGCTGGATGCCAGCAATCAGGTAGGGAACAAATTTGTGGATGGATCCTTTATCCTGCACAGCCCCAGATACCCCCTGGGCCACCTTGATTTTGTCAGCTTCACTGCAGGGAGAGGCAGGAAACACAGGCAAAGTCGAAACATGGATGATGCTGCCAGTGCAGGGTTAGCATAGGGCAACTGACCTGCCTGTCCCACCTGAAATATCGGTTCTGGCTGCTGAGATGCTTGTCCATGGCATCGAGAGAACCCATACCCCGATATTTCTTTAGCCGGATCCCATCAGAGAAGAAATACTCGCCAGGGGCTTCAGTGGTAGCAGCCAGGAGGGAGCCCATCATAACTATGGACAGAAGGAATGCTGGGGGAAGATCCTGAATGGCATTAGGGAAGGAGACCCACTAGGCTCCCTGAATGTTGGGCCTCACCTGTTGAGGCCCCAAGGGCCAAAGCTTTGGCAATATGGCCCACATTTTGGATTCCTCCATCAGCGATGACAGGAACACCAAAGCGCCGTGCATATTCTGACACCTTGTACACTGCTGTTGCTTGGGGCCGCCCACAGGCCAGCACTGTTGAGACATGGAGGAACAAATGGGGGTGGCGTTAGTGGGGACAGGCAAGAGGCTCTGTGGCCACAAATCAGCACCCAGGAGCTCTCAGTTACACCTGCACCAGGACTGCAGCCTGGTAGAGGAAAAGTCTTGTCTGGGATGGCTGCTGCCCCATCAGCCTTAAACAGTACAAATAGCTGTGATGGCCCCCACTCACCCTTGGCATGTGCGCATGCATATGTGCATGGCCCAGGGCAGCCTCAGGCACATGCAGTCAGCAGCCGGGAAAGCCCCGCCCAATTGATATCAGGTGGGGTAGGGGTCACCGTGCAGTTAGTACCCAGAGACCCACCCCTTGCTCCCTGCATGGTGGGCAGCTCAGGCAAGATCAGGGCAGTGGTCATGTGGAAGGAAGAGTGGGCCCCCGAGTTGGTCCTTAAGCTGTGCCTACTGCAGGAGATGTGGGCAGAGCAGGGCCTACCTGGTGGAGGTCCTGCCCTACAAACACCCCAGGAAGAGGAGGGAGCTGTGTTCTTGAGCAGCTCCCAAAACCATGGTCTGTCATTCAGTTTGCCCTGCCCACCCGTCAGCACCACAAACCCCGGGAGCTACAGCTACAGTCAACCAAGCAGCCGGGCAGTGGGCAGCTGGGCCGGGCCAGTGGACCGGGCCGGACTTACTATAGCAGCCCGTGACAGTAGAAGGGCATTTGGGGCTGTGGGACTTTATGTCTGGAGGGATCTTGGGAGCCGCTAAATAAAACAAACAGACCAGAGTTTAGAGAGGGCACGGAGCAGGAGCGGGGAGGCCAGGCTAGGCGGGGGTGGGGGAAGTGGCAGGTGAAGACTGACGAGAGCTCGTCTTACTTCCAGCATGTTACCCATCCAAGGGGCCTGTTTGGCCCTGGGGCTGCCCCTACTGGAGGACTCAATGTAGTTCCCGTAAGAGCGCTTGGCTCCAGGGCATGTGGGGCTAAGGGCCCTGCTAAAGCCAGGTCTCTGAGGGCCTTGCCAAAGTCTTCTTACCTTCTTGAGTGATGCAGATGGAGCCACTGCCCATTCCCACCCGCAGGGCATCTACACCAGCATCAATGAGGTTCTTGGCCTGAGCAGCTGTGACCACTGCAGGGAGGAACAGGGAAAGGCTCACATGAAGGTCTACGTGGGAGCCTAGCTCCCCCACTCTCGCCCCACATCCTTCAGTGCCCAGTCTTGTCTCACCATTGCCTCCAATGACTTGGAGACTGGGGTATTTCTCTTTGATGTACTTGATCATGTTGATCTGGAAGATGGAGTTTCCCTGGGAAGAGTCCTGAGACAGGAAAGTAGTCCCAATGAGACTGTGGTATGACAGCTGCTCCTACCACCCCACCTTGCCTGTGCAGCAGCTCACCAAAACCACCACGTCCACACCAGCCTGGGCTAGCAAGTCCAGCCGATACTTGTCATCCTCATGAGTGCCAATGGCTGCTCCACACAGCAGCTGCTTCTTGGCATCTTTGGAGGCCAGTGGGTAATCTCGGTTTTTCTTCAGGTCTGTCCGGGCAATGATGGCCACCAGCTCATCATCTTCATTTACAATGGGTAACTTTCCTAGGGGCAGGGCAGGACATAAATCAGGACCTTGGTCTTTGGTTCCAGAACACTTCCTACCTCTAGGACTCACCCTTCTTGCTGCGCTGCAGAATTTCATTTGCTTCCTTCAGTGTGATGCCTGCAGGGGCTACCACCAAGTCTTCCCTCTTTGTCATGATCTATAAGAGAGGGGAGTTGTGAGGAACAGCAATAGGAGATCAGGCCTCCCAACAGACCCTGCCCTAACTCAGGGGTGAGGTTCCAAAGACCACCATGTTTACACACCTGCACCCAGACTACCCTCAAGTAAACCCAACAGTCTGCAGCAATCTAATGGCAAGAGTGAGAATTTAGTAGAAAGGACATCAGGTACATGGAGCACGTTGTGGAGAAAGAGCACAGCCCCCACTCTGGGTGTGGCAAAAAATTTGGGTATGCTGGCAAACATTTGGGCAGATTGAAAGCCTTTGGTGGGGAAGGGATGCAGGAACCCCATGAAAGGGTCAGAAACTTAGCCAGGTGTTCATCTTTCCTGGACAGCAGAGGCCCTCAAAGTTGCCATTCAGACAACAGAACAGAAGACTTTATCTTTAACCTGGGCTGTCAGAGTTTGCCTGTGCTCTGTCAGTGGCACCCACCTCTCCCAAAAACCGGTCATGCTCCTCCTCCTTGAGAAAATCAATGTCCCTCGAGGAGATGATGCCCACCAGGCGGCTCCCCATCCGGCCTGTGTCAGTGATGGGGATACCACAGAAGCCATGCCGGGCCTTGGCTTCAAAGACATCCCGCACTCGATCTTTGGGACTGAGGACCACAGGGTCTGTGATGAATCCCTGCTCATATTTCTGGAAGGGATGGTGAAAAAGGGCACTTCTGAACCACTTTCATCAGACTTTTGGTCTGAAGCCTGGGATCTGTGCCAACTCCCCCTTTGGCAGTGCCACAGGATCAAATCACACAAACACTTCAAACCCAGAGCTAGGAGACATGAGTGCATTGCAGGGCACTGTACACCTGGCCCTCTTCTGTTGCTTTAAGACACAGGGTCTCAGGCTCTCCTCAGGAATTGAACCCCCACAGTGGGAAAGAAAGGATCCTAAATCAGAATAATTCCCCCACTCCCACCCTACTCCACCTCAGTGCAATTCCCAGGAGCTCTTGACAGTGATCATTTCCCTTCTGACCTTCACTTTACGAACTTCATTGGCCTGGAATTCTGGTGTACAGTTGTGGTGAATGAAGCCAATACCACCTGTAAGCTGCAGGATACACAGAAAGAAAACACGGGAAAAGTGACAAAGAAGAAGAGTGGCATGATTGTATGCCCGTGGGAAAGAGAGATGGGGCCCCTGCTTCTGCCCTCACATGCCACAGTGCTCACCGCCATTGCTATGGCCATCCCAGCCTCTGTGACTGTGTCCATGGGTGAGGAAACAAGTGGGGTCTTCAGAGTGATCTTTTTAGTCAGAGCAGAGGTCAGGTCCTAAAGAAATAAGGCCAACTAATGTGCAAAAGCACCTCATATACCTCAGGGCGGTGCCATGTTCCCCGCAAAATAGGTGCTCTGTATGACCTGCATGCCAGTAAGACCATTCCATAGCATCCACCCCCAAAACCAATCTACTGAGATAGCCGAGAGGGGACAGCAGCACTTTTATCCAACCTTGATACTTAGGATCCAATTCCTGTCCATACTCACCACTTGGTCTGCAGTGAAATCGATGTACCCGGGGAGAATGAGAAAGTCACTAGAGGGGAGGGGAATTGGGAGTAAGGGTCAGGCTTATGGCAGCCTGAGACACCATCCTCATAAATCATCTCTTAAGGCATTCCGGCAGAGAGGGAAATAACCTAGCCCGAGTAACACAGGCAAGGCAGAGAACAAGGTAGAGATGGAGACAGCGGACCTTTTCTGCCACCTAGCTGTCATCAGCGCCTCTGGCATCCTGACAACTCCATGTGCCCAGAGAACGGAGTTTCTAACCTGGAAATCTCAGGCACTACCAAGATGCCTCCTCCATCCCGCCCGCTTCAGACCTGTCACACTGAACCTGAGATGGGTGGGGAATTTCCGGAACCTGTCCCCCACGCCCGAGCCAAGCGGGCTCAATAGAAGCCCCACCCGGCCTCCCAACCCTGCGCGCCGCTCCTCTCCTGGCCCAGGTGAGCCCGCTAGGCCCGCACTTGTAGGTGAGGCCGTCCCCACAGTTAAACAGCTGCTGTGCCGTGAGCCCGTCGTCCGGCACGTAAGACGTGCCCCCGCTAATCAGGTAGTCGGCCATGGCTAGCGCGGGGCAAGGCCGCGCGTCTCCGAAGACGTCGCCGCAGAGGCCTCCGCCTTCTGGGCCGCGCCAATATAAACCCGCCGATATCGTCACCGCGCCCAGCGCGTCGCCGACGTCAGGACGCAGCACGCTCGTACAGAGCTCATACGCCTCTAGGGCGGGGCTGGCTGGAGGGAACGCAGGCGCATAGCACGCTCTAGGGCTGTTTCCTGTTGCTACCCCCTCCCGCAGGACCTCGCCCTGTCCAACACGCAAGGCTTTGCTGCCACTGCCCCGCCTGGCTCCTCCCAAATGAAGAGGCGTTGTTCACTAGCATGTTGAAAAGACGTGCTTGTCATTCTTAATAAACAACTAGATTAAGAATACATAAGAGAAACAGAGTGGTATCTTTATATGATACACAAGTGTATGTTACAAGAATTCCATCAGGCACAGAAGCCTCAGGTTTAAGGCCTCAATGTTAGGCCAAAAAAAAAAAAAAAAAAAAAAAAGACATGGTAAAGTTTTTACTTTAACATCTAAAATGTCACTTGTCATAAAGGAGGGTGTAATAGAAATTGTCTTTAATAAATCATAATTGAAGTTCCCCTCATTTTCCTTCCATTAAGATGCTAGGTTTATGTCTGAGCATGAAGAAAGAAAAAACCATGGCTCCCCTGTGGTCAGCGAAGTCTGCCAGTCAGAGTGGAAGCCAGCTGGGGAGATTCCCTGGAGGGTCCATCCATCATTAATTCCATCTTTCTGGAGGAAGGGAAGGGGTGACATTTCTCCTAACAGTCCAAGCCCTTTCCTCAGGCCCCACACACAAAAAGTCAGCCAGCAACTGTCTAGGACATCTGGCTCTCAGGAAACCCATAGCCCCCATGGGCTGAGAAGTCTGCCACAGCACGTTTATGAAGATGCACAGGGGGCAAAGTTTCCTTTTACATTTGAAATAGAAGCAGTCTGAAAGGGTTCATAACTACACCAATAAAAAAAGAAAAGAAAAAAATGGAGGCCTCTTCTTTAGTGTGAAAGTGTCCATTTTTTCCTGGATGGTCTCCCTTGCACCATGGCTGAGGGATCTCAGTGCATGGTGCTTGCGTTGGCCACCGCAATGGCCTCCTGAATTTCTCGTATCACCAGGATCCGAGTCAGCATCTGTCCCATCTGCTCTCTGCTGATAGGCTGGACTGAGTACCAGATTGGGCTGTTGGGGGCCACCACCGGCTCAGGCGTCAGGTAAAAGGTGTCATTCCGGCCTTTCACACTCTGGGGGCTGAAGAATACATGGGTAAAAGCTGGGTAAAACCACCATGATCTCAACCCTCCCACCATGAATCTCCTGAAGAGATGCTATCTGCAAAAGACGGGAAGCTCTGGAGAGCATGGTGGCACAGCTCCTAAATTCCATGCAGCCAACACACACTACCTCTAGTCCCTTTGGAGTTACTGCAAATGCCAGTGTTAGGCTGCCCATCTTCTGCTCCTCCCTCACACACTGCCAGGTGTGATTCCTCTGACTAGGGCTCCCAGGGCTCATCTACTTGAGTCCAACCATATCCCACTCTGAACGAATTTCAGCACCCAGAAAGTCTATTTCCGAGTCTTTGCTTATGTTGTTTCCTCTACTCCATCCATTGATAATTCCTCAACTTGATCTGAGGGACTCTGACTTCTCGGCTTGGCTATGATGCTGGGGCCTTTACCTGGACTCACACCCCCTCAACGTTGTGCTGTACTTCTCTTAAGTACTGAGCACATGCCATCCTCTAACAGTTATTCATCCACTGATTCAAGATTTATCAAAGGGCTACTGTGTGCCAGGCCTGCACTAGGTGCTGATATTAAAAGAAATGAATAAGACCCAAGAGTCCCTATATTATGGAGTTTACAGGTAAGAGGGGAGACAGGCAGCAATTAAACAGTTACATAAAGACAAAGAAAATAACAAACAGTGGTAAGGGTTACAGAAGAAACAGCCGGAGGGAACAGGCAGGGAATTTGGAAATGCTTCCCTAATAAAGCTCTTTTAAGGATGGATAGGAGCTAACTAGCTAAACAGGCAGGGGGTGGCAGGGTTTGCCCAACAGCAAAAAGTTCTGTGCAGAGGTCTTGAGGAAGGGAGAGCATGATGCCCTTCAGTGGAGAAGAGCCAGTGTGGCTAGAGAGCCAAGAGCTACACGGACACGAGGTTAACAAGGGAGAGTACATGAAAGGCCCTGCTGGCCACATTAGGATTACGGTCTTTCTCTGTAGAGTAAAAGGAAACCACTAAAGGTCTTAATCTAAGTAACACGGCAAGACCTACAATGTAGAAAGATCTTCTGGCACTGCTGTTAAGACGATATACCAAACTGCAGGGGCAAGAGAGAATGAAAGCCAAGGAAAGGAGTTCCTCTTAGATTGACAGTGTTGGTGAGAAAGGTCAAGGCCAGGAAGATGCAGGGCTATGCTCAATATGTGACAGAGGCAGCCTCTCTGTACTGTCCTCCCTCTACTTTCATCCTCTCTCCATGAAAGTGGACCATAAGGGAGCAGTGCTGGGCACATGCTTTGGGAAAACCAATAAGGTTGCTTCTATATTTAGCTTTTCAGAAGTGTGTTTTTACTCCGCCTGTGACTAGAGAATGCTTTGGCACGTGCGCATGCATACACACACACACACACACACGCGCGCGCGCGCGTCACCCAGTCACAATAGAGCCTCCTCACCATTTAAAGAGGTAGAAATCGTAGAGCTTGATAGGACATCTCAGTGGATTCTCTGGATTTTCCGTCTGTTCTGCATACATGTCATCTGTAACTATAAAACATACCCCACCACCACCACAGACATGGCATCAGACTGCCTTTACTCAGGCTCAGATTAGAAACCTTAGGCTTCCAGCCATCCCAACCAGGAAATACTGGGAAGGAAAAGGGTGTGAGGCATGGGCAGTGAGTATAAAAGGAAAAGGCAGCTATCATTTCTGGGGCGTCTCTGCTTCTAGAAGAGTTTGAAGTTTATGGCTGGGGAGAAGGGAATGGAAAATTCCTATCCAGCAAATCCCAATCTTCACATTCATTACTAGTCCCCCAGGCACAAGGGCAGGGCAGGACTAGTAGCACCTGTTTCTGCAACCCCTACCTCTTTCCCCTACCTTTCTGGCCAGTCTGGTGTATCCCAAGTGCCTTCAGGTACCGAATACTCGTGCTTTTATCCTTAGGATTAGAGGGGTTCTTCTTTGTCTGTCGTAAGACCTTGGAGAAGGCCAGCTTCATGTGCTGGTCCACTGTCTTCAACAGGAAGTATCTGCACCACAAGTGAAAGCAAGGCAAAGGGAGGGGTGCCAGGAGGAGACCGTGACTTACCCTCCGCCATCAGGGCTTCAGAGGAGCCACTGCCCACACTCCCAGAATCTGGGCAAGCCCACACCCAAACACACTGTCTAGTGGAGGAATCTTATCAAGACTGATGGTAGGGATCTGGCAAGGCTGTCTGCCTCACTGGTCAGCACACAGAATGTAGCCAAGTGGGGCTGAGGGCTTTCAGTAGCTCAAAGGCTCTCAAGTATATGTCAAAGGTATTAGAAGTCCATCTGGATAGTTTCTACCCTCTTCACTGGGTAGATGCCAGCAGTGGCTAAGCATGGAGCCTCTAGAACACTTACTTGGTGTTAAAGAACATGAGGGTGGTCAGCAGGGTGGAAGGGGAGTGAGCGCCGAGCTGCTTGCACTCCCACAGCATCTCCTCAGTCACGTGGCTGGGCAGGACATAGCCTAGGAGGAACAGAGTACTGCTACAACAAGAGGATGGCAGGCAGTCCCTCAAAGGTGCAGGATGGCAGGTGTGAAGCACAACAGTACCACACAGGAGTACAAGCTTAACTGGAGAAGTCTTCCTGGGATATGGCAGAATCATCTGGAAAACTTGTTAAAACACAAACAGCTGAGTCCCAACCCAAGTTTCTGGGCAGGACCCGAAAATGTGTGTTTTCAACAAGTTCCTAACACCATACTTTGAGAACCACTGCCCTACATGATCACTCTCACCTGATGTTAATTCTTCCTTTAACTGCAGATTAATATGGGGTAGAAGGACATCCCTCAGAAACACCCAAAAGTATAAGCCAACCTCTCTGCATATATGCAAACTTCTCTGAAAAGAGGGTACAGAGCTTTCATTATACTTTCAAAGGTATCCAGGCCAGGGCCCAAAGAACTGGTATACATGCCCGTTTGCCCTTGTTAAACTTCTCATGTCTTCCATGTCTAGAAAGCAAACCCATTCTCATCCCCTTTGGAAAAAGGGGAGAATGATATTCAGATCTATTATAGGTTTCCTCCATAGGGCAAGTTTTACAGTAAGACCCTGGTTCATAAGCTAACTGAAAGCTGGACAGGGGTTAAGGCAGTGGTTTGATCAAGAGCCCTGGGCAGGCAGGTCTACACCAAAGGAAGATGAGACCTGGGCTGATCATCAAGCCCCCTTCATATGTTCATTCAACAGTCAATGTCCAAGTGTATGTGTGCCAGGGACTGAGGGCATGGTGAAACAGCAGCAGACACCAGCATTCTGCAGGAGTTTCAGGATTCTCCAGGCAGGGAGTGAGGGTGGCACTTCTTAGAAGCAGGGGAATGATCTGCCCAATACATTCCTTTTCTCTGTTCTTGCCAAAGCTGGCCCTCTGACTCCATTAGTGCACTTCCATCTCTTTAGGGAATGTTGGCCTCTACTATTCTATTTTGTGGCCCAATGGCAATGAGATAAACTTCCTTGCTCTCAGACAAATCTTAAGCGGGATGAGTGACAGAAGATAGCCCTTCTCAGGGAGGAGGGAAGGCCAGCCCTAAGAGTGGCCCCAGGCATACCGTGGCATGCCCTATTTTCCCTGGGTTCACTCTGCCACCCGGTGTCACTTCCCTATAATCACTTCTTAACAACACAACTTAAAGTGAACTTTAATGCCTGAAAACCAGAACTCCTGGCACGGGCAAAAGGAGATACAGATGGAAACAACATATAAAAGTCTCATAGTTCTGAATCTGAACTGCAAAGCATCAAAATGATCTATTTTATATTAATTTTTTTTAGTTAGGCCTAGAAACCCAAGGAGCAATGAGCACCCCTACCATCCAGACTGTGATAACGAAATACCATTTAACACTGAAAAGTACCAGGCTCCATGGAAAACTGATCAATTCCACACTGGGTGACAGAAAATGTCCAGGATAAGCCTGGAACATTCTGGCAAACCAGAAATCAAGGAAGTAGGGTCATGTCAAATGAACTTAAGAGCCAATTTAAAGAGGCTCCAAATGGCCAAAGATGGGACAATTTGTGCATCATTAAAGATAACAAGTGCAATGAATTGAATCATATTAATTATGTTTAAATTAATTAGCTCACAATGATTCTTTAAACAAACAAAAAAAACCCAGCTGGAGGAAGCTGGTGAACCAACTCATTACTGTGAAAACTACTAAACAAAGAAGAAGAAACAAGCCCTTATCCTGTCTCTTCTATACAATCTATACTGCTAGGAATTCAAAGAGTTCATGAGGAAAAGTTTCTCTTTGTATTTCAGCTAATAATGAAGTGATAACATTAGAATACCACTGCTTGCAACTCCTCATGAATTAATGGATCCAGACATTATGGGCACCTGATGGAAGTAAGTAACCCATCTATGATGTAACCTTGCCAAAAAAAAAATACACAAAAAAAACAAAACTTGATTAATCAAGTCTTTATATGCAACTACCAATTAACTGTAAATACAGGGGACAGAAGAATATGTTAAATTACAGCATGGAGATATAATAGCAAAAATTAGACTTTTTAAAAGGCTATTTTCTTCCATAAATAAATTGCAAGAAAAATAATCAAGGGGGAAATTAAAGATTAAAGCTAAACATTAAAAGGTATTACAGCAATTTCAACGTGCGGACCTCATCTGCAACTTAAACAAATAAAATTCTGATATTTATGGGACAATTAGAAATTCGAACAAAGGGTAGAATTTGATGACATTATGGACTTATCTTTTTTAAAAAAAGTATAATAATGGCATTGTGGGATGTCAATAACATATTAAAATATTTATGGATAAAGTGTCTGGGATTTACTTCAAAATAACACGGTGCGGGGAACAGGCAGTGTATATATGGAACAAGATTTGCCACGGGTACATGGGAGTGTCATTAATTTATTCTGTTTATTTTGTATGTGCTTGAAATTTCCATAATAAAATGTTTTAAAAAGCAAACTTTATATAGCCACACTTGGTTTGAAATTTTGCAGATCACATACAGTGATTCACTTACTCAGGTGTCTGTTCTAATGACATCCCCTCAGAGAGGCCTCCCTCCTAATGTACCCGTAATACTTTCCATTCTCTGTGCTTTGTTCTTCAAAGCACTTAATTATCATAAATTAATGTGATTATTTCTACAGTCTCGCCCGTTAGACTGTAAGCTTCATTTTGTTCACTACTGAATTATATTATGTACACCTGGAACTGCCTGGCACATAGTAGGCACTCAAAAAATGTTTAAACAGTATTTTTTTTAAAAGGTTAAGCATGTAACTATGACGACAAATGTTAACTAGACTAAATCACTTTGCAATATATACATACTGTATCAAATCATTGTTGTACACCTGAAACTAATATAATGTTATATGTCAACTATATCTCAATTTTAAAAAAAGATTAAGAAAAAGTTAAACACACATTTTATTAAATCCAGAGCCAGGATTAAAACTCAGATATTCGTGTGGACATAAGGTTTTCAACTCATTTGGGTAAATACAAAGAAGCATGACTGCTGGATCCTAAGGTAAGAGAATGCTTGCGAATTCAGCCATTCTAATAGGTATATAGTGGTACATTACTGTATGTATGTATGTATGTATGTATTTATGCATGCTGTGCCACGTGGCCTGCGTAATCTCAGTTCCACGACCAGGCACTGAACCCGAGGCACGACAGTGAAAGCTCCAAATCCTAATCAGTAGGCCACCAGGGAACTCCCATCACTGTTCTAATTTGCCATTTCCTGATGATATATGCTAAATATCTTTTCATATACTTACCTGCCAGCTTCTTTGGTGAGGCAACTGTTCAGATCCTTGACCCATTTTTTAATTGGGTTCTTTGTTTTGTTATTGTTGACTGTTAAGGGTTTTTTATATATTTTGGATCCCGGTCCTTTATCAGATATGTGTTTTGCAAAGATTTCCTCCCAGTCTGTGGCTTGTCTTTTCATTCTCTTAACAATGTCTTTCACAGAGAGTAAGTTTTTGTTTGTTTGTTTTTTAAATTTTAATAAAGTCCAACTTACCAATTTTTTCGTTTCACAGATTGTGCTTTTTGTGTTTTATCTAAAAAGTTACCAACAAACCTGAGGTCACCTAGATTTTCTCCTATTTTATCTTCTAGGAGTTTTTATACCTTTACATTTAGGTCTATGATTCATTTTTTTAAAAAATATGTGCATGTCCAGTTGTTCCAGCAGCGTTAGTTGAAAAGACTATCTTGGGAATCCCTGGCGGTCCAGTGGTTAGGACTTGGTGCTTTTCACTGCATGGCCCAGGTTCAATCCGCGGTCAGGGAACTAAGATCCCGCAAGCCACATGGCGAGGCCAAAAAAAATAAAAGAAAACAAAACAAAAGACTATCCTTTCTCCATTTAACTGCCTTTGCCCCCTGGTCAAAGATAAATTGGTTATATTCGTGTGGTTCTACTTCTGGACTCTCTATTCTGTTCCACGGAT
This sequence comes from Orcinus orca, assembly GCF_937001465.1. Classification (NCBI taxonomy): domain Eukaryota; kingdom Metazoa; phylum Chordata; class Mammalia; order Artiodactyla; family Delphinidae; genus Orcinus; species Orcinus orca. The sequence goes on along the minus strand of NC_064568.1, from coordinate 38,993,132 downwards.
CTGTCTATTCTTTCACCAAAGACCTGCACACAATGTTTACAGCAGCTTTATTCATAATTACCGAAACGTGGAAACAACCAAAATGTCCTTTAATAGGTGAATGGATAAACAAACTGTGGCACATTCATAAAATGGAATATTATTCAGCAAAAAAAAGAAATGAGCTATCAAGCCATGAAAAGACATGCAGGAGCATTAAATGAAGTTATTGAAAGAAATTAACACTAAATTTTTCTAACTATATGACATTCTGGAAAAGGCAAGATTATGGAGACAGTAAAAAAGATCAGAGATTGCTAGAGAGTCAGGGGAATGGAGGGAGGGATGAATAAGTGGAACATGGGGGATTTTAAAGCAGTGAAACTTCTGTATGATACTGAATTGTAGATACATGTCATTATACATTTGTCAAAACCCACAGAAGATACAACCCAAGGAGTGAACTCTAATGTAAACTTCAGACTTTAGTTAATAATAATGTACCAAACATTGGCTCATCAATTTTAACAAATACACTACACTAATACAAGGTACTAATAATAGGGGAAACGCTGTGTGAGGGAGTATATGGGATTCTCTGTATCTCCTGCTCAGTTTTCCTGTAAACCTAAAACTGCTCTCAAAAATAGTTTATTTAAAAAAAAAAACAAAAAAAAAAACACCTCAAACATTCTACTGCGAAACTCATGTTCTTTCCAACACAACATGCTGCCCAGGTTATCCATGGGTAAAGCAAAAATTATGTTCTATATATGTAGAATGTATATTTAAACATAAGGGGGAAAAACTCAATATGTAATATAATTAACCTACAGATGAAATAGTTTATAATTCTTAATTTTTACAAGGATTCTAATTTGAATCAATAAATTTTAATAGGGAAAAAAAATGGAGTAACTACCCCACACTCTGCATGCCCCTGTGTCCTTGCCACACTGGAACCAGCCAGATTCTCTGTCTGGTGAGCCACATCAGGCCAAGCAGCACAGAGACTGATGTTAGGTGCCTGGGATTTATAGCCTCCTCACCCACAGGCTATATCACAGCTAGCCACACAAGTAGCTGATCTTTTTTTCCCCCCCAGGTGATCTTTTTAAAACCCAGGTGCTAAAGACATCCAAGGACTAGGAAGATTCTTACCAAGTGGAGTGACTCGGGGCTGAACGTCCTTCAGAACTTCATGCAGCCACTCCGTGAATCGAACATAATAAAGATCGGAGAAAATGTCATCAACCCGTCCATTTTCAAAAAGATACTAAAAGAAAAATAATCAATAAAAGTTGTCGGTAGTCTCTTGGGCAAGTTGTTGGTAGTCTCTTGGGCAAGTTGTTGTGGGGAAGCAAACATTTTTCTACCAGTACCCTCACCTCTCCCTACCCATTCCTCCCCCATTAACAAACCAACACACCAAGTCAAAACTGTCCAGCAGGGACTTCCCTGGTGGTCCAGTGGTTAAGAATCTGTCTTCCAATGCAGGGGACTTGGGTTCGATCCCTCATTGGGGAACTAAGATCCCACATGCTGCGGGGCTACTGAGCCCATGCACCACAACTAGAGAGAAGTCCACACGCCGCAACAAAAATCCTACGTGCCATGACAAAGAGCCAACGCAGCCAAATAAATAAATTAAAAAAAAAAACTGTCCAGTGTGCGGCACTTTCACAGTATACTTCAGCATGTGAACTGACTCTCACAACACTCTTGAGATTGGGTCAATGGGGCAGATTCTGTGAATGCTATTTCACCCAAGCAAGGCATTGTCTTGTGGTAGCAAAAATCACGATGTGGGCTCCAGGGCCAGCCTCTTATTAGCTGTGGTATAAGTTTAGTAACTCATGGGAATCTTTTAACTTTGGGGGCTCAGTTTCCTTGTTTGTAAAAGGAGATGACTGTGCCTGCCTTCCAGGAGTGAGAGAGCATGGAATGAGACAAAGCATGTAGAGCATTTCACCCAGTGCTCTGGGTGACTGGTTAAGAAAGAGGAACAAAGTGGGAGATGGGCTTTTCTCAGGCCTAAGCAACAGGGTGAGTCCTAGTTAGCAAGTGTTCTTCCATCATACTGTGGGCTTCTCCACAATAGCATTCAAACACTAAGAAATCCACCTCTGCTCTCCTAAACTGCCAGTCCTAAAATGAATTTCTTTGTTAATCTTCATCCTAGATGTCCTGACAACCTAACTACAGTTGTATATTCTAGCTAGACACTTCCAAATAATTATTTTGCATTAATGCAGGAAACAATGAGAAGACAAGCTACATGTCAGCACGAGACTTTGTTATGGATAAACTGCTTTTCTGCAAACTACATGTTTACTTTAATGAAAAGGGTTATATAAATGTTCCATGATAAAAAAAGGCTCTAAGGTAATATATCAAATATTTTAATAGATGTTTCTCTAGATAGTGGGATTATGATGATGTTTTATTTTTTAAAGTGAACATGTAGATCTTTTCCAATTTTAAAAAACATACATTTAAAAATTCACTATATAGTTGAAAGAGAATGTCTTTATTGTAACCACTTGCCTGTCATTTTACTAATTTGACTACCCAGCAAATACCCAATGGGAACACAGCTCAAACATGTTCCTGTGAAGTTCTGTTTCCTACCTTTTGAATACACAGGAAAATATAGTACAGCACATCTGGGTCATAGGGTTCACCTTCTCCATTTCGAGCTTCCCGTGTCATTAGACAGAGCCCATAATTCAACTCGGCCACAGCAGAAGAGATGAGATCTTCCTGGAATCGCAGCAACTGACGCCCTGCAACACAAGCCCCAGAGGTGAGTGAGGGTCCTGGCAACAGCCGTCCCTTTACTGGTTGCTCATATCCCTGGAAGGAGGTTTCAGAGCAGACACCACCCATGAAGGCACTGGGATGAAAATGGTCACTTGTATCTACGATCAGAACTAGCCTACAAAGACAATAATCCTGTTTGCCCTATTACACAAAGGGTTTCCTTACCAAAATCCTTCCTACCTCACGTATCCCCCCAATTATTATTAGGACCAAGACATGAAAGCAAAAACACAAAATCCACCCTCTGTAATATGAGGAAGTACGTGAGGATAATGCTAAGGAAGAGGGCCCCTGAGTGCACTCACTAATTCATATCTCCTCCCAGAAGTCTCTCTGTCCCAGAAATCCATGTGTACAAAAATGCCTGATCTTGGGCAAACCCCACAAATTCTGCTCATTTATAGTAGGTCTGGCCTGCTTGTTGCTTGTCTTGAATTCAGCATACTATTTCAGATGGTGCGCCCTAGTGCCCAGAGAGCCAAGGGACACCACTTTCCTGCCATTCTGTCCTCCTGCTGCTTAAGTACCATTGCATTTTTGCCAGAGTCCAACCCTCTTTCCCTCCTAAACACTTACTCCCAATGGGCGCCAGTCTGTTCTGAGCATCCTTCTCTAGCTCAGCGTTCTTGGTCTGTGCCCAGTTTTTCCATACTTCAAGCCCTTCTTCTGGCTTCAGAGAATTTGGAAGCAGAAGTTCTGGGGAAGGCTGTGGCTGTGACTGTGGTTCAACTTCAGCAACTTGGACAGTTTGAGCCTATGAGAGAGAAACCATCAAAATGTGTCAAAAGGCCTTTTGGCAAAACTGCTGGAAAAATGTTACTTATAGTAAAAAACAAAAACAAAACACAAATGTACCATACTAATGTTAGATGTTAATAACTGCAGAAATTGGGTGTGGGGTTTATGGAAATTCTGTAATTTTTCTGTAAGTCTAAAACTGCTCTAAAAAAAAAAAATCTCAAAAAAAAAAGTTATAGTTCTTTTAATTAAAAAACCTCTCTTCTCCTTGCTGTCGTACTTCCAAGAACCTCTGGAGTTCTATTCTTTACTCCAGAGACAGCAAAGACTAGTGCAAAGCTCCTTAGTCTTGGCTGTACTTTTGAATCTCTGATTTTTTTTTTTTTTGTGGTATGCAGTCCTCTCACTGTTGTGGCCTCTCCCGTTGTGGAGCACAGGCTCCGGATGCACAGGCTCAGCGGCCATGGCTCACGGGCCCAGCCGCTCCGCGGCATGTGGGATCTTCCCGGACTGGGACACGAACCCATGTCCCCTGCATTGGCAGGCGGACTCTCAACCACTGTGCCACCACGGAAGCCCTGAATCTCTGATTTAAAAACACCAATACCTGAGCTCCACCCCAGAATCTCTTTTTAAAGAGGTATCAGTCTTTTTAAAACCTTCCCACGTAAAAAGGCAATTCTAACGTTTAGTCACTGCTCAGAACTTACTGGCACAAAGCACTGCTCATCAAACTACAATGCGCAAATAAACCCCTTGGGGATTTTATTAAAATGCAGATTCTAATTAGAAAGATCTCAGGTGGGACCTGAGATTCTGCATTTCTAACAAGCTCCCAAATAAGGGAGCTGGTCTGCAGACTATACTTTGAGTACCAAGTGTCCAGACTGTTAAACTTGGTTGCACCTTAAAATCATCTGGCTGATTTTAAAAAACACCCATGCCTGGGCCTTATCCACAGAGATTCTGATTTAACTGGTCAAAGGTGGAAGCCTGCCAGCAGTATTTTTAAAAGCTCTCCAGGTGATTCTAATGTCCAGTCATGGTTGAAAATCATCCTTCATGTTCCTCTCAATAATACTGCTTTGGCTCATAAGGACATTTTCTAGAGACAGGAGGCACTGTTTTACCTTCCTGCCTCCAAAGGAAGAGTAGTCCCATCCTCAACGGTCTGACAGCCAAACCATGCAGCCAAAGGGGCAGAGAATGTCCATGACCTTCAATCACAATCCCCATCAGGCAGGAGAGACACCAACACAGATACAAAGCACAGGTTCTTGGGTCTCACACATCTATCTACATTGGGAACAAATTCCCTTGAGCAATTTTCCATGCCAGGGCCTACTAAAGGGCTGAAGAAAGCCAAATCATTCAAATTGAAGGCAAAATAATTTATTCATGACACAAATTTGCTTATCAATAAATAAAAATAAAAACTACCCTACTAGCTTTGATATAAGATACATGATCAAACAAGGAAATAAAGAAATACCAGTGCTAGGCCCTTAAATGTCTGTCAACCCTGGAGCTCCCCTCTAGACACACTTCTCAGTTCAACTACCATTCTCCTTGGTGAGTCTCAACCACCTTCCCAGTTTAGATCTCCATGTTTGTGGAAATGATTGCTAACTCTGTGACTCTAAGCTAGATGGTCCCTTAATATACCCAGTGGGTACTGTACATCTCCAGCTGAACATCTGAAAGCCACCTCACATTAACATCTACGGAGAGAATTCATCACTTTGCCCATCCAGAAGTATTCTCCTCAGAGTTCCCTCTCTTACCTTGTTCAATGGCAACACCATCTACCCAAGCTAGAAATCTAGTAGGAGTCTGACTGGGTAAGTAGGTGGGGGCCAGAGGATTTAGGGCAGTGCTTCTCTGTCTTATTAGCCAGGGTCCCTTCACTGTGTGCCTCCACCCACTACATGTAACACTCCTAATCATCCCGACAACGAAAATTCTTCTACACATGTTCAAATGTCTATCAGTGGGTAGGGGAAGTAGAAGTCTCATCCAGGTTGAAAACTACTGATTCAAGTAAGGCCTTCTACACTTGGTGTAGAGTTTTTCCTATTTGTAATGGAGACCTTAAAAGAGTTTTAAGTTGGGAAGTGACATAATCTTACATTTTAAGGAAATTATTCTTGAGCTGTAGAAAATGGATTAAAGAGCAAAAGTGGAAGTAGGTGCTGGTGGCCAAGACCAGGATGGTGGCAGTGAAATGATTTAAGAGATTCTGAGAAGTTTGGTGGTAGAATCAATGTGGCTTGTTGATGAATTGACTGTGAGGAGTACAGTAAAGCAGACTCAAGGATCTCAAGGATGACTCCTGGGTTTCTGGCTTAAACAAATGGGTGGATGATGGTATCACTTTTTGAGATGGGATAGTTTTTGATAGTAGTAGAGGGGATGCTAATGAAGTGCTGATATATGTTTAACAAATGCAAGTAAATAAATAAGTAGGCTGCTGAATGTATGGGAAAGGTCCTAAGGGGAAAGGTACAGTCTAGGGATAAAGATCTGTGTGTTAATGCAGTACATGGTATAAGACATGGGCTCTAGAGCCAGCCTGTCCAAGGCTGAATGCCAACTCTCCCACTTACTAAAAGGTGGCTTTGGCCTTGTTGTTTAATCTCTCTGTGCCTCAGTTTCTTCATTTGTAAAATGGAGATAGTAGTACACACTTCTTAAGGTTGGTGTGAGAATTAAATGAGTTAATATATGCAACACTAAGGACAGTGCCTGGCAGATAGTGTCAGTGATTATCACCTTCTGCAGCAGACATCTAGAGGATTCTGAAAATCATGACAATGGAGAGAAATCCCTTAGGGAGAAAAGAGGGTTAGTACAGAGCTTTGAGAAACAACATGTATGGCTCCGACAGAAGAGAAGGAGGCTTCAGCAAAGTCTCCTGAGAAGGAAAAATAACCAGTGGGGTAGGAGGAAGACCAGGAGTGCATAATAACATGGAAGTCCAAAGGAGAGTTTCAAGAAGGCAGGCATGGTCTGTTGTGCTGTGTGTTGCTATAAGTGAGATAAAAACAGACACGTCTGTTGGATCTGGCCACGGGGAGGTAGGTCACTGATGACCTTAACAAGAGCAGACCCAGTCATGAGTTGAAGGGAAAACTGGTTAGCAAGTAGAGTCAGCCTGTGCAGATAATCCTTTTGAGAACTCTGGGAATAAAGTAAAGTGGAGAAATAGGGGAACAGATGGAGGTGGGTGTGAGGTCAAGGGAGGGAGGTTTAGCCACAAATCTGGTTTTAAAGATAGGATATAAAAGAGCTTTCAAAAAGGGTATGCCAGGTGAAGGAACACATCAGCGCTCCTTAGGGTTCAACTCACATCACAGCACAATTATCTTCCCATGGGCTACGAGGGCTCCAAGGGCAGACTCTCTTATTCACCTCTGTTTCCCAGCACCTAGAACAGAGCCTGATAAGGAGAGCAGAGGGATATTTGTGGTGTAAATGGACAAACTCATCTTTCCTGCATGATGGGTATTCTTCCCAATTTTTCTTTTTCTGGTAATAACCCTTGACATACGTCGCTATAAGACTTTGCCAAAGGAGACACAGCCTCTGAAGAACATGAAGAACGCTAAAATGAACTTACTAAAATGAACTCTAGAAAAGATTTTCCTGCTGAAGGGCCCAGATGTGCAAATTACAAGCAGAGCCCAATGAGCAACAAGAGTCCTGAATTGCAAATTGGAACATCAGGCCCAGGAGAGCAGAGGAGAGGCCTGATATGCTCCATCCCTGTCAGCAAAAGGTCAGCACAGAGCACCATTACAAGTCTCCTGTCCAGTCTCTCCTACATGCAATCAATTCTACACACCAGTAATTGATTCTTCTTATTACCACGACTCTTAGGATTCTGGAAAATTTTCCTACCACAGATCGTATCAGCTCTTCACTTCGGGAAGATAGCCCCTTTGCCCCCTGTACTAAATCCTCTCCCATGGTTCTCCTCCTCTCATGTTAACCTAGGCCATATCACTTGTGTCCACCCCTGGCTCTTATTCATCCTGCTCCATCCTTCTGTCAATCTAAGCTATAAACTAGAGATCAAATGCCATTTTTTCCACAAAGATACCTCTGCTGACATTTAACCTAGATTGATTTCTGAATTCCCAGCTTGACTTTGTGTGTGTAGCACACGTTGTCACACTTGATTATGCTGCTTTATACTTTACAGAAACAAATCATATGTTCTCACTTCCACTACACTATAAGCTACCCGAAGCAATGACACTGTCTTGTTCTACTTCTAGGCCTGACAGCTGGATATTTAATAGGTCCTTAACAAAGTCACTTAAGATTAACATACTGTTGCCTCTATGAAACCACTCGGTCAGCTTTTGCTTACCCAATCATTTACGTCTTGAGTTTCTGAGTGTGGTCCCTGGTCTAACAGTGCTTTGTTTGTGCCAGCTCCCTCACATGCATTCCCAGAGCTCCTGTGCTGAGGCACACTACCTTCACCAGTCCCATGAGACCAGAGGCCCTACATCCACTCTAAATGTCTGCTAGACAAGGGACCAGAAACTTTACTAACAGTCTTAAAAGGTGGATCTGTGATAGCCTTAAGAAGATTAACAATTAGAAAAGATAAAAGAGCCAAGCAATTTTAAAGTTAAAATTTCAACAGTTCTGGGCTTTCCTGGTGGCACAGTGGTTGAGAATCCACCTGCCAATGCAGGGGACACGGGTTCGATCCCTGGTCCGGGAAGATTCCTACATGCCGCAGAGGAACTAAGCCTGTGCGCCACAACTACTGGGCCTGTGCTCTGGAGCCCACGAGCCACAACTACTGAGCCTACGTGACACAACTACTGAAGCCCGTGCGCCTAGAGCCAGTGCTTCACAACAAGAGAAGCCACCACAATGAGTAGCCCCCGCTCACTGCAACTAGAGAAAGCCCATGCGCAGCAACGAAGACCCAACGTAGCCAAAAATAAATTTTAAAAAAGTGCCTCTTTTAAAAAAAATTTTTCAACAGTTTTATTTTTGCAACTTTTCTATAAATCTAAAATCATTTCAAAATAAAAAGTTAAAAAAATTAGCTCAGGGCTTCCCTGGTGGCGCAGTGGCTGGGAGTCCGCCTGCCAAAGTAGGGGACACGGGTTCGAGGCCTCGTCCGGGAGGATGCCACATGCCATGGAGCAGCTGAGCCGTGTACCACAACTACTGAGTCTGCGCTCTAGAGCCCACGAGCCACAACTGCTGAGGCCTGCGCACCTAGAGTCCGTGCTCTGCAACAGGAGAAGCCACCACAATGAGAGGCATACACACCGCAATGAAGAGTAGCCCCTGCTCGCCACAACTAGAGAAAGCCCGTGTGCAGCAATGAAGACCCAACACAGCCAAAAATAAAATAAATTTATTAAAAAAAACAAAACAACTTAGCTCAACATAGCTGCCATGACAGAAAACTCAACTAACCATGGCTTGTCTTAACTATTTTTTAAGGAACGTAAAAACACGGTTGGAAAGTCCCACTGCATAAGGGGGCTTATTCAAGACTCCCAAGATGATCACTTTTTTTTTTTTTTGGGGGGCCATGTTACATGCCTTGAGGGAATCTTAATTCCCCAACCAGGGATCAAATCCATGCCCCCTGCAGTGGCAGTGTGGAGTCCTAACCGCTGGATCACCAGGGAATTCCCCAAAGATGATCACTTTTAACAGGCCCACCAGAAGGTATTTTAGATCTCATAATTCACTTATACTGTGTCCAGTGTAGTCCATCTTTAGATGACAACTAAAGGAGGAACAATTTAACACCCTCTCAACTGTGAAGAGTTTAGAGCCTGTGTGCTAAACTACAGGGGTTCCACTAGATCTGTTCATTTGTGATGCAGAAAGCAGCTTCTGGGACAGAGATAACACTTGGGGTGACCCATTAGTCTCTACCTAGAAGTTTACCCTTCCTAAAGAGATCACAAAAAAGCACTCCAGGCATCTATCCCCAAAGCAGTTACTGGTCATTTCATTTACCTTCAGGTACCAGGCTAGAATTCCTGCCGTTCCACAGCTTCACTTGCCATTCCTGTCCCCTCTCCCCAACTCTAATTAAAATACTAAATACTGTATTACTGCAAGACCAACGTCATTCCTGTAAACAAGCCAGAGGCGAAAGAGGTTACCAGGCAAGTTCTGTGTTGCACTGGGCCCTGAGGGAGCAGGCTGCCCTACAGATAAGTCTCACTTACTGAACAAGTAACCTGGAGCTGCTGCTGCTGCTGCTGCTGCTGCTGCTGTGGTGGCGGTGGCGTCTGTTCCTGGGGGGTTTGTTGTTGTGGCTGCTGCTGAGGGTCCCATATATGGACAGTCTGAGCTGTATTCTGGTATGTGCCTGCCACGGCCTGCACAGCCACTGGAATGTGGATGTTGCCATTCATGAACTGTGCTGGAAAGAGAGAGTTTGCAAGGGTCTGCACTACCTCTTCATGGGAGTTTTTCACTACAGACGTGGTGCCCACCATCTTCTCCTTGTCATCCTCCAGCTTTACAGCTGCCAGGGCTGTGGGTGAGCCACTGACGTGAACTGCGTTGTAGGCTTCCTGGGGAATGGCAATGTGAGTAATGCTCTGCTGCTGAGGGTCCCCCCGGGGCTGGGCAGAGTAAACAGGTATGGTCCAAGTTTCTCCTGTAGGGCTAGTAATGGTCCCAGTGGCACTGTACAGGTGGGCACTGTCTACTGTTAGTAAGTCGGGCCTCAAAGACACATAACTCTGCTGCTGGCCCTGTGGAATGGCCAGCACGGTGGCCACCGGCTGCCCTGAGATGGCGTAGGACACAGTGATGGGCATGTCCACTTTGCGCTTCTTCACTGGCTGGAGGACACTGGCCGTGCCAACCCGCCGCTCCCCTTCCCGAGGTGAGCCCTGCTGGGACGGTGGTGGGGAAAGGGCACCCACAGTCTGGATTTGGATCTGCTGACCCCCAGCAAGAGACTGGCCAGCCACCAGCTGAGCCTGGATCTGTTGATGTGGGATGTGCTCCTCTGGGATCTCTGCAGCCTGGATCTGCTGGGCCGCCTGCATGTGCTGCACCTGGATCTGGGCCGCCTGCAGCTGCGAAGGGCTGGGGCTCTGCAGAGATGGGGTCTGGATGGAGGGGGCTGTCGGCTGTGCTGCTTGGCCTTGGATCTGCACCTGGACATGGATGGGCTGCTCAGCAGGCTGGTGAACGGTGAGCTGCGGGGAGAGCTGCTGAGCCGAGACCTGCTGCGGAGACTGCTGTACCTGCACCTGTACCTGCAGCGACAAGATTCACCAGTGAGTGAATAGGGCAACATCGAGAATCCAGCCCCGAAGGGAAGAAGAGATCTCAGACGGGAACCCTGGGTAATGTGAAGAGGAGGGGCCGCCATACCCAAGGCTTCTGAGGAGGCCATAATCTCCAAAACCATAGGCAAAATTCTCCAGCATCACACTCTGAATGTGTTGCATTCAGAGCAACACATATCCACCTGAGAGCAAGCAAGACTATCAAGTGGGAAATATCAAAACTTTTGCTCATTTCTTGACTTCCTTTTTAAAAGTAACCCCTTTTGTTTTTGCATACTGACATAGTAGTACAAGTATACAATTTATAAATATATACTTAGGCGTATGATCAAAAAATAGTTTATCCATGTGGTTAGTAATAAAAAGTGTGGGAATCTTGTTCTAAAAGGTCAGAAGGCATTCAATTCCCAACTCAGGATCAAAACTACCCCCACCACAGACAAATAGTAAAAAAACACAGTAGAGAAAAACAACAACAACAACAACAACAAAAACACAGTAGAGACAAAATGTTTGAAATCTCTTTTGGAGATATCTCCAACTTTGCTGCTAAAATATGGGCACTGTTGAATGATTCTTTAGAGTGCTTATTTAAGACAGCATTGTTTTAATAGAGAAGCCACAGATTCCTGATAATTTAATCTAAGGTTATTATATCCTGACCCATGCATTTCTGATAATAATGCAGCTCATGTCTTATTGCAGTTACTTCAGCATACAAAACAGCACGAAAAGATGCTTAGTATGTAATTTTAAAAAAGAAAAGGTTTTTCCATCAGACACACATACCTAAATTACTCTGAACTCGGACTTCCCTGGTGGTCCAGTGGGTAAGAATCCACGCTCCCAATACAGGAGGCCTGGGTTCAATCCCTGTTTGGGGAACTAGATCTCATATGCATGTCGCAACTGAGTTTGCATGCCACAACTAAGAAGCCCACATATCGCAACTAAAAGTCCACATGCCACAACGAAGATGCCACGTGCAGCAACTAAGACCCAGTGCGGCCTACATAAATAAATTAAAAAAAAAATTACTCTGAGCTCATGTAGGAAGGAGGAAGGTATAAAATAAGAAGGTACATCAGTGATTATATACATCACAAAAGATAACCAAAGATGGTGCTGGGACAACTGGCTATCTATGTAAAAAGAATGAAGTTGGACCTCATCCTCACAACATACACAAAAAATGGGAGAGGATCTGAACAGACACTTCTCCCAAGAAGATAAGCAAATGGCCAGTAAGCACATGAAAAGTTACTTAACATTGTTAGCCGTCAGGGAAATGCAAATCAAAAGCAAAATGAGATACCATTTAAACCCAGGAGGTTGACTATAATAAAAAAAAAAAGATAATAGGGACTTCCCTGGAAGTCCAGTGGTTAAGACTCCACGCTTCCAATGCAGGGGCATGGGTTCCATCCCTGGTCGGAGAACCCAGACCCCACATGACGTGTGGCACGGCCAAAAAATACAATTAAAAAAAAAGTTTTTTTTAAAATAATAAAAGATAACAGGGACTTCCTTGGTGGCACAGTGGTTAACAATATGCCTGCCAATGCAGAGGACGAGGATTCAAGCCCTGATCCGGGAAGATCCCACATGCCGCGGAGCAACTCAGCCCATGTGCCACAACTGCTGAGCCTGCGCTCTGCAGCCTGTGAGCCACAACGACAAAAGCCCACACAACTACAGCCTGAGCTATGCTTTGCAACAAGAGAAGCCACCCCAATGAGAAACCTGCGCACTGCAACAGAGTTAGCCCCCACTCGCTGCAACTAGAGAAAGCCCACGCACAGCAAGGAAGACCCAACACAACCAAAAATAAATAAATAAATAAATAAATAAGATAACAAATGTTGGCAAGGATGTGAAAAAACTGGAATTCTCATACACTGCTGGTGGGAATGTAAAATGGTGTAGCTGCTTTGGAAAAAAGTCTGGCAGGGACTACCCTGGTGGCGCAGTGGTTAAGAATCTGCCTGCCAATGCAGGGGACACAAGTTTGAGCCCTGGTCCAGGAAGATCCCACATGCCGTGGAGCAACTAAGCCCATACGCCACAACTACTGAGCCCGCAAGCCACAACTAGAGAACGCCCACACGCAGCAACAAAGACCCAATTCAGCCAAAAATAAAAATAAATAAATTTATAACATACTTTAAAAAACAAACAAAAGTCTGGCAGATCATCAAAAGGTTAAACATAGCATATGACAAAGATATGAAAACCACACCATATGACCTAGCAGTTTCACTCCTAGTTATATACTCAAGAGAAACAGAAACTACACTCATGTAAAAACTTGGACATGAGGGACTTCCCTGATAGTCCAGTGGTTAAGAATCTGCCTTCCAATGCAGGGGACGTGGGTTCGATCCCTGGTCAGGGAACTAAGACCCCACATGTGGCAAGGCAACTGAGCCCATGAGCTCAAGATCCCACGTGCCGCAACTACTGAGCCCAGGTGCCACAATGGATAGCCTGCACGCCACAACGAAAGATACCATATGCACAACTAAGACCCAACATGGCCAAATAAAGAAATTAATAGATAAATATTTTAAAAAAGAACTTGGACATGAATGTTAATAACAGCATTATTTAAAATAACCAAAAAGTGGAAACAACCCAAATATCTATCAACTGATGGATAAATAAAATGTAGTACTTCCATACAACAGCATGTTGTTTAGTAAGAAAAACATAAAGTTTTGATAAAATGCTACAACACAGATGAACCCTGAAAACATTATGCTAAATGAAGTCAGTCACAAAAGACTACATATTGTATGATTCCATTAATATGAATGTCCAAAACAGGCAAATCTATAGAAATAGAAAGTAGATTAGTGGTTGTCCAGGACACAGGGACTGGGGAAAATATGAAGTAACTGCTAATGGCTACAGGGTTTCTTTCTGGAGGTGATGAGAATGTTCTAAAATTGATGTGGTAATGGCTGCACAACTCTGTGAATAGACTAAAAACTACTAAGTTGCACGCTTTACATGGAAATGACTGAATTATTTGATATGAGAATTACATCTCATTAAAGCCACTACTGATTTAAAAAAAAAAAAAAAAAAGCAAGGAAGAGGCTGTGTAAAGAGCATAGGCCTTGGGACTTCCCTGGTGGTCCAGTGGCTAAGACTCCACGCTCCCAATGCAGGGGGTCTGGGCTCATTCCCTGGTCAGAGAACTAGATACCACATGCCACAACAAACATTTAGCATGCCACAACTAAAGAGCCCGCATCTCACAACTAAAAGATTCCGTGTGCTGCAATGAAGATCCCACATGGTGCAATGAAGATCCCATGTGCCACAACTAAGACCTGGCGCAGCCAAATAAACAAATAAATAAATATTTAAAAAAAAAAAGAGCATAGGCCTTATGAATAGACTTTAAGTGAACAGACTTGAAGTGATGATGTACTTTCCTGGCTGTGAGTCCTCTAAGTTTCAGTTTCCTGAGGTACAATAAAAAGGGGGAGAATGCCTACCTCCTTACAGAGTTGTCATGAGCATAAAATAATGTTTACTGACACATAGTAGATGTTCAAAAAGTAGGTTTTCTTCCTCATAAGCAGTATTTCTTTACACCAGTGAGTCTCAAAATGTAGTTTCCAGGCCAACATCATCATCACACTGGCAATTATCAGAAATACAAACTTTCAGGTCCCAGCTCAGAACTATTAAACCAGAAACTCTAGGAATGGGCCCAGCAATCTGTATCTTAACAAGTCTTCCAGGTGACTGATGCATGCTCAAGATGGAGAATCAGTGCTTTATACCAAGGACTAGAGGAAATGGTGAAGCCAATTACTACAAAAAAGCAGTTTTCAAGCTCTTTGGTCTCAGCACCCTTTCAAAAAATGATTGAGGACCAACCCCAAAAAGCTTTTCTTTACACGAGCATAGATAACAATTCTTACTGTATAAGAAAATTAAACTAGGAAACTTAGAAAAATATTAATTCATTAAAAATCACCACATAGAGCAGAAGCAAGAAGAACTACAATTCTGCAGCCTGTGGAAGGAAAACCACATTCACAGAAAGATAGACAAAATGAAAAGGCAGAGGACTTTGTACCAGATGAAGGAACAAGATAAAACCCCAGAAAAACAACTAAATGAAGTGGAGATAGGAAACCTTCCAGAGAAAGAATTCAGAATAATGATAGTGAACATGACCCAGGACCTCGGAAAAAGAATGGAGGCAAAGATCGAGAAGATGCAAGAAATGTTCAACAAAGACCTAGAAGAATTAAGAACAAACAGAGATGAACAATACAATAACTGAAATGAAAAATACACTAAAAGGAATCAATAGCAAAATAACTGAGGCAGAACAACAGATAAGTGACCTGGAAGACAGAATGGTGGAATTCACTGCGACAGAACAGAATAAAGAAAAAAGAATGAAAAGAAATGAAGACAACCTAAGAGACCTTTGGGACAACATTAAACACAATAACATTCACATTATAGGGGTCCCAGAAGGAGAAGAGAGAGAAAGGAGCTGAGAAAATATCTGAAGAGATTATAGTCGAAAACTTCCCTAACACAGGAAAGGAAATATCTACCCAAGTCTAGGAAGTGCAGAGAGTCTCAGGTAGGATACACCCAAAGAGAAACACGCCAAGGTTTTTACCATCAAATTGGTAAAAATTAAAGACAAAGAAAAATTATTGAAAGCAGCAAGGCAAAAACAACAAATAACATACAAGGGAACTTCCATAAGGTTAACAGCTGATTTCTCAGCAGAAACTCTACAAGCCAGAAGGGAGTGGCGTGACATATTTAAAGTGATGAAAGAGAAGAACCTACAACCAAGATAACTCGACCTGGCAAGGATCTCATTCAGATTTGATGGAGAAATCAAAAGCTTTACAGACAAGCAAAAGCTAAGAGAATTCAGCACCATCAAACCAGCTCTACAGCAAATGCTAAAGGAACTTCTCTAAGCGGGAAACACAAGAAAATAAAAGCACCTACAAAAACAAACCCAAAACAATTACGAAAATGGTAATAGGAACATACATATTGATAATTTCCTTAAATGTGAATGGATTAAATGCTCCAACCAAAAGACACAGGGTCGCTGAATGGATGCAAAACCAAGACCCATATATATGCTGTCTACAAAAGACCCACTTCAGACCTAGGGACACATACAAACTGAAAGTGAGGGGATGGAAAAAGATATTCCATGAAAATGGAAATCAAAAGAAAGCTGGAGTAGCAATACTCATATCAGATGAAATACACTTTAAAATAAAGAATGTTACAAGAGACAAGGAAGGACACTACATAATGATCAAGGGATCATTCCAAGAAGAAGACATAACAATTATAAATATATATGCACCCAACACAGTAGCACCACAATACATAAAACAACTGCTAACAGCTATAAAAGAGGAAATCGACAGTAACACAATAATAGTGGGGGACTTTAACACCTCACTTACACCAATGGACAGATCATCCAGACAGAAAATTAATAAGGAAACATAAGGTTTAAATAACACAATAGACCAGATAGATTTAATTGATATTTACAGGACATTCCATCCAAAAACCACAAATTACACTTTCCTTCTCAAGGGCACATGGAACATTCTCCAGGATAGATCACATCTTGCATCAAAAATCAAGCCTTGGTAAATTTAAGAAAACTGAAATCATATCAAGCATCTTTTCTGACCACAATGCTATGAGATTAGAAATTCATTACAGGGGAAAAAATGTAAAAAACACAAACACATGGAGGCTAAAGAATACATTACTAAATAACCAAGAGATTACTGAAGAAATCAAAGAGGAAATCAAAAAATACCTAGAGACAAATGACAATGAAAACATGACGATCCAAAACCTATGGGATGCAGCAAAAGCAGTTCTAAGAGGGAAGTTTATAGCAATACAAGCCTGCCTCAACAAACAAGAAAAATCTCAAATAAACAATCTAAACTTTCACCTAAAGGAACGAGAGAAAGAAGAACAAACAAAACGCAAAGTTAGTTGAAGGAAAGAAATCATAAAGATCAGAGCAGAAATAAATGAAATAGAAACAAAGAAAACAATAGCAAAGATCAATAAAACCAAAAGCTGGTTCTTTGAGAAGATAAAGAAAATTGATAAACCTTTAGCCAGACTCATCAAGCAAAAGAGAGAGAGGACTCAAATCAAGAAAATTAGAAATGAAAAAGAAGTTACAACGGACAAGGCAGAAATACAAAGCATCATAAGAGACTACTATAAGCAACTCTATGTCAATAAAATGGACAACCTGGAAGAAACTGACAAATCCTTAGAAAGGTATAATCTTCCAAGAATGAATCAGGAAGAAATAGAAAATATGACCAGTCACAAGTAATGAAATTGAAACTGTGATTAAAAATCTTCCAACAAACAAAAGTCCAGGACCAGATGGCTTCACCAGTGAATTCTATCAAACATTTAGAGAAGAGCTAACACTCATCCTTCTCAAACTCTTCCAAAAAATTGCAGAGGAAGGAACACTCCCAAACTCATTCTATGAGGCCACCACCATCCCTGATACAAAAACCAGACAAAGATACTACATAAAAAGAAAATTAGAGACCAATATCACTGATGAATATAGATGCAAAAATCCTCAACAAAATACTAGCAAACAGAATCCAACAACACATTAAAAGGATCATACACCATGATCAAGTGAGATTTATGCCAGGGATGCAAGGATTCTTCAATATATGCAGATCAATCAATGTAATATACCATATTAACAAACTGAAGAATAAAAACCATAAGATCATGTCAAGAGATGCAGAAAAAGCTTTTGACAAAATTCAACACCCATTTATGACAAAAACTCTCCAGAAAGTGGGCACAGAGGGAACCTACCTCAACATAATAAAGGCCATATACGACAAAGCCACAGCAAACATCATTCTCAATGGTGAAAAGCTGAAAGCATTTCCTCTGAGATCAGGAACAAGACAAGGATGTCCACTCTCACCACTATTATTCAACACAGTTTTGCAAGTCCTAGCCACGGCACTCAGAGAAGAAAAAGAAATAAAAGGAAAACAAATTGGAAAAGAAGTAAAACTGTCACTGTTTGCAGATGACATGATACTATACATAGAGAATCCTAAAGATGCCACCAGAAAGCTACTATAGCTAATCAATGAATTTGGTAAAGCTGCAGGATACAAAATTAATACACAAAAATCTCTTGCATTCCTATACACTAACAATGAAAGATCAGAAAGAGAAATTAAGGAAACAATCCCATTCACCACTGCAACAAAAAGAATAAAATATCTAGGGAAAAAACCACCTAAGGAGGTAAAAGACCTATACTCAGAAAACTATAAGACACTGATGAAAGAAATCAACGATGAGGCTTCCCTGGTGGTGCAGTGGTTAAGAATCTGCCTGCCAATGCAGGGGATGTGGGCTCAAGCCCTGGTCCGGGAAGATACCACATGCCACAGAGCAACTAAGCCCATGCACTACAACTACTGAGCCAGCGCTCTAGAGCCTGCGAGCCACAACTACAGAAGCCCGTGCGCCTAGAGCCCATGCTCTGCAACAAAGAAGAGCCACCGCAATAAGAAGCTAGCGCACCACAACAAAGAGTAGCCCCCACTTGCTGCAACTAGAGAGAAAGCCTGCAGTCAGCAACGAAGACCCAATGCAACCAAAAATTAATTAATTAATTAAAAAAAAAGAAATCAAAGATGACACAAACAGATGGAGAGATATACCATGTTCTTTGACTGGAAGAATCAATATTGTGAAAATGACTATACTATCCAAAGCGATCTGCAGATTCAATGCAATCCCTATCAAATTAACCAGTGGCATTTTTTACAAAACTAGAACAAAAAATCTTAAAATTTGTATGGAGACACAAAAGACCCCAAATAGCCAAAGCAGTCTTGAGGGGAAAAAAACAGTGCTGGAGGAATCAGACTCTCTGACTTCAGACTATACTGCAAGGCTACAGTAATCAAGACAATATGATACTGGCACAAAAACAGAAATATAGATCAATGGAACAGGATAGAAAGCCCAGAGATAAACCCACACACCTATGGTCAACTAATCTATGACAAAGGAGGCAAGAATATACAATGGAGAAAAGACAGTCTCTTCAATAAGTGGTGCTGGGAAAACTGGACAGCTACATGTAAAAGAATGAAATTAGACACTCCCTAACACCATACACAAAAATAAACTCAAAATGGATTAGAGACCTAAATGTAAGACCGGACACTATAAAACTCTTAGAGGAAAACATAGGAAGAACACTCTTTGACATAAATCACAGCAAGATCTTTTTTGATCCACCTCCTAGAGTAATGAAAATAAAAACAAAAATAAACAAATGGGACCTAATGAAACTTAAAAGCTTTTGCACAGCAAAGGAAACTACAAACGAGACGAAATGGGAGAAAATACTTGCAAATGAATCAACAGACAAAGGATTAATCTCCAAAAACTGCTCATGCAGCTCAATATTTAAAAAAAAAAAAAAACCCAATCCAAAAATGGGCAGAAGACCTAAATAGACATTTCTCCAAAGAAATGGCCATAAAGATGGCCAAGAAGCACATGAAAAGCTGCTCACAGGGCTTCCCTGGTGGCGCAGTGGTTGAGGGTCCGCCTGCCAATGCAGGGGACGTGGGTTCGTGCCCTGGTCCGGGAGGATCCCACATGCCGCAGAGCGGCTGGGCCCGTGAGCCATGGCCGCTGAGCCTGCGCGTCTGGAGCCTGTGCTCCGCAACGGGAGAGGCCACAGCAGTGAGAGGCCCGCGTACAGCAAAAAAAAAAAAAAAAAAAAAAAAGCTGCTCAACATCACTAATTATTAGAGAAATGCAAATCAAAACTACAATGAGGTATCATCTCACACCAGTTAGAATGGGCATCATCAGAAAATCTACAAACAACAAATGCTGGAGAGGGTATGGAGAAAAGGGAACCCTCTTGCACTGTTGGTGGTAATGTAAATTGATACAGCCACCATGGAGAACAGTATGGAGGTTCCTTAAAAAGCTAAAAATAGAATTACCGTATGAACTAGCAATCTCACTACTGGGCATCTACCCAGAGAAAAACATAATTCAAAAAGACACATGCACCCAATGTTCATTGCAGAACTATTTACAATAGCCAGGACATGGAAGCAACCTAAATGCCCATCGACAGACTAATGGATAAAGAAGAATTAGAAGATGTGGTATATATATACAATGGACTATTACTCAGCCATAAAATGGAACGAAATTGGGTCATTTGTAGAGACGTGGATGGATCTAGAGACTGTCATACAGAGTGAAGTAAGTCAGAAAGAGAAAAACAAATATAGTATATTAACGCATATATATGGAACCTAGAAAAATGGTACAGATGAACCGGTTTGCAGGGCAGAAATAGAGACACAGATGTAGAGAACAAACATATAGACACCAAGGGGGGAAAGTGGTGCGGGGGGTGGGGGGGTGGTGGTGGTGTGATGAACTGGGAGATTGGGATTGACATATATACAGTAACATGTATAAAATGGATAACTGATAAGAACCTGCTGTATAAAAAAATAAAATTCAAAAATTCCAAAAAAAATCACTGCATAAATCAATATAAATGTCAACATAAATAACATATTCTTATAAAAAATAACTTTATTTGCCAAAACAAAAAATTTATAATAATCACTGCATTATTTTACATCTCTGCAAATCTCTTTAATGGCTGACTTAACTGAAGACAACTGCATTCTCATACTTGCTTCTGCATTCAATCTATTGTGACACATCATACATGGCCCCTGCAAAACTCCACTGTACACTCATGAGAGAACGAGAGTGAGAAAGGCAAAAAAAATCTTCATATTATAATAAAAACAGCCTTGGACTTCCCTGGTGGCACAGTGGTTAAGAATCTGCCTGCCAACAGAAGGGACACGGGTTTGAGCCCTAGTCCAGGAATATCCCACATGCTGTGGAGCAACTAAGCCCGTGCGCCACAACTACTAAGCCTGCACTCTAGAGCCCACGAGCCACAAGTACTGAGCCCAAGTGCCTTAGAGCCTGTGGTCCACAACAAAGAGAAGCCACTGCAATGAGAAGCCCACGCACCGCAACAAAGAGTAGCCCCTGCTCGCCGCAACCAGAGAAAGCCCGCACAGCAACAAAGACCCAATGCAGTCAATCAATCAATCAATTAATTTTTAAAAAAAAACAGCCTTAACTCTGAGGAACCCTGAAAGGGAGTTGGGGACTACCAGTCCCTGACCTACTCTTTAAGAACCACTGTTGTAGAGTTAAACACATAGTATGGGGTTTTTTTGTTTGTTTGTTTGGACTGAGTGGGGTCTTCATCGTTGTGCGCGGGCTTTTCTCTAGTTGCAGAGAGCGGGGGCTACTCTTCGTTGAGGTGTGCGGGCTTCTCATTGAGGTGGCTTCTCTTGTTGCAGAGCACAGGCTCTAGGCGCGCGGGCTTCATTCATTGTGGCACACGGGGTCAGCAGTTGTGGCTTGTGGACTCTAGAGCGCAGGCTCAGCAGTTGTGGTGCACGGGCTTAGTTGCTCTAAGGCATGTGGGATCTTCCCGGACCAGGGCTCGAACCCGTGTCCCCTGCACTGGCAGGCAGATTCTTAACCACTGTGCCACCAGGGAAGTCCCAACAGAGTATGTTTTTAAACTATATTATTACTTGCTTAAAAACAAGATGTCAAAAATCTGGTTATTGTAGTTCATTCATTTACTGTATCTCTTTAAATTGACTTTTCTTAGAAACAATTTATCAATATTCAATCTTCCAAAAGAAATAAGTTAGCAAAAATACTAAGGAATCAGAACTGAAGGCATTTACCCCTCACTACAGAACAAACAGGTACAAATAATCTGATGCCACTTTATATCCAAAGTAGTTAGAAGTTAAAATTAGGGGAGTAAAAGTTAAAGCACTTTCTGACATTTCCTTACCAATGTCAAGATATTGGATAAGGTATCAATTATGTGTTTATAACCTTTACCCATAAGGATAAGTCAATAAGAAATTAAACGTTATTTGTATTAACCTCCTTCATATTTTTTATTTATATAAAAACAACTTTATCCGGTTAGATAATTACTGCATAGTCATAGTGAAAATCTGTAACCTTAGTGGAGTAAAAAAAAAAATTTTTTTTTTTAAATTTTACTTTAACTTAGGAGGAAAGAAAATTAAAAGTGAATTGAAGGGGGCTTCCCTGGTGGCGCAGTGATTACGAATCCGCCTGACAATGCAGGGGACACAGGTTTGAGCCCTGGTCCAGGAAGATCCCACGTGCCGCAGAGCAACTAAGCCCGTGTGCCACAACTACCGAGCCTGTGCTCTAGAGCCCACGTGCCAAGAGCCTGTGCTCGGCAACAAGAGAAGCCACCGCAATGAGAAGCCCACACACTGCAACGAAGAGCTGCCCCCGCTCACCGCACCTACAGAAAGCTTGCATGCAGCAACGAAGACCCAACACAGACAAAAATAAATTAATTAAATAAATTAATTTTTTTAAAAAAGTGAATTGAAGGAATAGCTGAACTTTGAGTATTGCTTCACACTAAGAAAGCTCCTAGGGACTTCCCTGGTGGTGCAGTGGTTAATAATCCACCTGCCAATGCAGGGGACACAGGTTCGAGCCCTGGTCTGGGAAGATCCCACGTGCTACAGAGCAACTAAGCCCGTGCACCACAACTGCTGAGCCTGTGTTGTAGAGCCCGCAAGCCACAACTACTGAAGCCTGTGTGCCAAAACTACAGAAGCTCACGCGCCTACAGCCCGTGCTCCACAACAAGAGAAGCCTGCACACTGCAACGAAGAGCAGCCCCCTGCTCGCCACAACTAGAGAAAGCCTGTGCACAGCAATGAAAACCCAATGCAGCCATAAATAAATAAATAAATTTATTTTTAAAAAAACAAAGCTCCTACAAGATTCCTCTTTAAAAAAAAAGAAAGAAAAGACAAAAATCTAAGAAAGGCATTCAGAGGTTGGTATTGTGCTTTATTAACTATTTAATTTTCAAGGTTAAAATATCTAGGTAAATTGTCACAGAAAACAAACTGATAACTAAACAAAAAATTAAAGAAAAAAAGGCAGTTTTAAACTTAAGCCTAGATCTAAAAGGATTCTAAAGAAATACAAAAAGGAAAAAGATCATCCCAAAGACATGTATATGCTAGAAAAGTGATACATCAATGGAGGAGGGAGACATTTCTAGGGGAATGAATTTGGTTTCACTGTTTCCAAAAGCACTGTTTCTTACCTTCTATCAATCCCTCATAAATCACATTATATTTCAAGTTCCTTTCACATTTGAATCGTTACTTCTCATTCAGCTCTCCCCACCACCTTTTCCAGAGTTTTTAATTGCTTTTTTTCCCCCTGTTGATCAGAAGAGATATACTTTAAATAACTATACTTCTGCGTTCTTGATCACATAGTAAGTACAGTGCTAATTACTTTCTTCTTGAGCATTCTGACTTCCTATTTCAACCTGGACAGACTGCATTCTGGGTCTTCTGTACAGACTGGGATTTCGATCTCAACTCTGAGCTGCTTCTGTTTCTTTTGTTCTCATGACTTCTTTCCTAGATTCTTTATTTGACTGAGTACATAAGTTTTTCAGAAAGTATGTCTGAATGTGGTCCACAGCTCAGCAGCATCAGCATCAACCTGGAATTTGTTAAAAATGCACATTCTCTGGAAACGAAAAGACTGTTGAAGAGATATCTGCATCCCCATATTCAAAGCAGCATTATTTACAATGGCCAAGAGATGGGAACAATCTAAGCGTCCATCAATGGATGAATGGATAAAGAAGTTCTGGAATATATATACATACCATGGATATTATTCAGCCATAAAAAGGGAGGAAATTCTGCCCTTTGTGACAACGTGGATGGATGCTGAGGGCATTATGCTAAGTGAAATAAATCAGACAGAG
Organism: Orcinus orca; assembly: GCF_937001465.1. Lineage (NCBI taxonomy): Eukaryota > Metazoa > Chordata > Mammalia > Artiodactyla > Delphinidae > Orcinus > Orcinus orca. The sequence goes on along the minus strand of NC_064568.1, from coordinate 38,969,303 downwards.
AAAGACAAGTACCACATGATCTCGTTTACAATATATGTAAAATGTAAAAAACAAACAAAACCCCAACCAAACTCAGAAAAAGAGATCAGATTTGTGGCTACAAGAGGCAGGGGGCAGAGGGAGGAGGAATTGGATGAAGGTGGTCAAAAGGTACAAACTTCCAGTCATAAGATAACTAAGTACTAGGGATATAAAGCACAACATGATAACTATAGTTAAGATTGCTATATGGTGAACATGAAAGTTAAGAGAGTAAATCCCTGGGCTTCCTTGGTGGCGCAGTGGTTGAGAGTCTGCCTGCCAATGCAGGGGACACGGGTTCGAGCCCTGGTCTGAGAAGATCCCACATGCTGCGGAGCAACTGGGCCCGTGAGCCACAACTACTGAGCCTGCACGTCTGGAGCCTGTGCTCCACAACAAGAGAGGCCGCGACAGTGAGAGGCCCACGCACCGCGATGAAGAGTGGCCCCCGCTTGCCGCAACTAGAGAAAGCCCTCGCACAGAAAGGAAGACCCAACACAGCCAAAAATAAATAAATGAAATTTAAAAAAAAAAAAAGAGAGAGTAAATCCTTGAGTTCTCATCACAAAGGAAAAAATATTCTTTTCTTTTTCTGTATATGAGATGACAGATATTAACTAAACTTGCTGTGGTTACCATTTCACAATCTATGTAAATCAAATCATTGAGCTCTACACCTTAAACTTACACAGTGCTGCATGTCAATTATATCTCAATAAAACTGGGGGGCAAGGGGCATGCAAATTCTCAGGAGTGACCCCAGACCAACTGAATTAGAATTGGGAGGGGGGGAGCCATTTTTGTTTTAAGAAACCTTCAAGGTGATTCTAATGTACCCTATAGTCTGATAACCATTAGTGTATAAGTTTTATTGGACCTCACTTGTCTAGGTTCCTAACCTGTTTGCAGATGAATAATCTATTTCCTTTTCCTCTGTCATTCAGAACCTAAGCAATACAGAGCTCAACACAACAGAAGGACTAAGTACTCCAACTAACGAACAATGAGAAACCATGAAGTAATATATATATTACCCCTCTTAGGAATCTTTTCTTCCAAACAATCACTGACACTAAAAAAAATACATATCTAATACCATTTTTGGATTTTTTTTTGCTTTATTTTGTTTTTGGCTACTTTGAGTATAAAACCAGTATTTTATTTAAACAAGAATAAACTGGGTGAGTGTGCTGGGTCAATTTCTGAATTCCACCTCATAAACAATTTTGGTCCAATATCCATTAGTTACATGTACTTAGCAATCACTTAAAATGTGGTTAGTCCAAATTACAATGTGCTTACAAGTTCAAAGCACAATCAGATTTCAAAGATTTGTGCCAAAAAAAATGGTAAAATCGTTCATCAATAATATAAGACTGAGTACATGTTGAAATAATGTTAGTTTAAATAAAATGTGATTTTAACAAGTCAATTTCACCTCATTTTTCCCCCTTTTATAAAAGAGGCTACTAGAAAATTTAGAATAACATACGTAGCTTACATTCTATTTCATATTCTGAGTCTCACTGAGGAGGAACTACTGAGAACAGTGCTCAATGTGCCAGAAGACCCCACTAAGCACTTGGGATCCAAACATATCTGTGCCTTTTAACAACTAGTCAGCAAAACCTTGGTACAATTTCACTGTTCAAAAAATGCTCTTCTGGAACTTCCCTGGTGGCACAGTGGTTGAGAGTCCACCTGCCGATGCAGGGAACATGGGTTCGTGCCCCGGTCTGGGAAGATCCCACATGCCGCGGAGCGGCTGGGCCCGTGAGCCATGGCTGCTGAGCCTATGCGTCTGGAGCCTGTGCTCCGCGATGGGAGAGGCCGCAACAGTGAGAGGCCCGTGTACCGCAAAAAAAAAAAAAAAAAAATCTGCCTGCCAATGCAGGGGACACGGGTTCGATCCCTGGTCCGGGAAGATCCCACATGCTGCAGGGCAACTAAGCCTGTGCGCCACAACTACTGAGCCTGCGTTCTAGAGCCCACAAGCCACAACTACTGAGCCCACGCGACTAGAGCCCGTGCTCTGCAACAAGAGAAGCCACCAGAATGAGAAGCCTGTGCAACGAAGAGTAGCCCCTGCTCACCGTAACTAGAGAAAGCCAGCACACGGCAACGAAGACCCAACGCAGCCAAAGGAAAAAGAATATGAAAAAGAATATATATATGTATAACTGAGTCACTCTGCTGTATAGCAGAAATTAACACACTGTAAATTAACTATACTTCAATAAAATTATAAAAAGAAAAAAAAAAAAAGACTGGACATGAAGGGCCAGAAAAGGCGGCAATGAACAGTCTACCAATCTGAAGTGATGATCAGGACCCCAATCAGCCCACAAAGTGCCAGTGAGAGAACAGCTGATTTCAGTCCTGTTTCTGGCTGCAAACCCTTGTTTGCAGAATACACCACATTATGACTTCTGCCTCCCCAAGGCAGAAGCTGGAATCACTGTCCCAACCTCTCCTGCAGCTAGAGTGCAGGCATGTGACCAAGGCTTCCCAAATTAGACACACTGCACGAAATCTGGACTCAAAATGGAGCAACATGAGGCAGCAGGAACCACAACCTCCATTTTCTGGTGACAGTGGAAGATTGCGGCAGAAATGGAACAGGATGGCATAAATCCCATTGAGAGACTATGGTAGGACAAGGACCTGTGCCCAGGGGTGTGGCTGAAGGTCTTTGCCAAGGCAGGCTAGCAATGTGACCTGAGTCCTGTTCCTGGCTGTGCAGCCTCCAAGACACATTCTCTAAAACCCAAAACTCAGATGGATACAAAAGATATCAAAACAAGTTGAAAACTTTAAAATAGTATTTACCTTGGGAGAGAAAGATATACAGAGGGGTATTAGAGATCTGAACTGCATCTGTAACATTATGTTTTTTTTTTAAAAAAAAAGCAAAAATGGCAAACTGCCAACACAGTAGGAATACTTGTTCTAAATATTTGTCTGGATACTTACTTTTCAAATGTTTGAAAAGCAAATGGGGCCCTAGGTATGAATGGCACTAATGAGGAGAAGGAGAGGAGGAAGAAAACAACAGTGGCTATTGTTTATTTATTGAGGGCTTACTACGTGCTGTTTACTTAGGACTTAGCATTTTATGGAATCCTCAAAGTAACTACAACATAAATTCTTTTATTTCCATGACGTAGATAAGGAAACGGACTCAAAGTGGTTAAGTCACTTGTCTATAACGATATATCTAAAGAATCAGAGGCAGATCAAACTCATGTTTGTCTAAGGGCAATCTGGCTCTTGATTACCTCCTTCCTCACTCTCAGCAATTCTACACTGAGGTGAGAGGTTAGGGACTGACTGCCCCAGCACAGAGGGAATGTGCAACAGCAAAAAGAGGAAGAGGGACATAAGTTGGGATGACAAATGAGGAAGAATTGTACTTTGATCCACTGAAGGCTTGAGACCTTTACCTCTAGCAACAAAAGAATCAAGTGCTGAGAAATCTCCTTCCCCAAAGCATCCTTCACTTAGCAGGACCAGGCTGACGAACCAGCCTTGTAAGAAGCCTCAGTTCCTGCCTTATAGAAGTACAGAGAAGAAACAAGAAATTCTATGGGTGCTAAGTAAAACCGGACTCCTAGAATTCACCATCAGAGGGTCTTCTCTCTGGCATACACATTTAACTCCATGTGGATGCTTTAGGAAGTACCCAACTCAAGAGGGCTCTTGAAAGTGAAGTTCCAAATGAACCACCTTCACCTAGCTCAGACAGACCTATCAACAACAGGAAACTTAGGCCTTCCTGGTATTGTACAAACTGTGAAGGTATTTACATGACAGCTCTTCCTTTTGCCTTAAGAAAGTGCCTCCCTATCTTAAATAAACATATGCTACTGTGATACTGTAATATAATTTTTGGTCTTTTCTCTGATTCTTGATCTGAGCTCTTAAGACCTTTGTAATTTCCTAAGTGCTAATATAAATGCTAGGACCATATTATTTTCTAATGAGGCAACTTTGCTGGGCTCCTGGATGAGGGCTGGTCACCTCAAAGACCAAGCCATAATAAGAAACTTGGTACTTTCAGCCCCACCCTCCATTCTCTGGAGAGGGAAGAAGGGCTAGAAATTGAGTTACTAATCAATCATACCTATATGATGTAGCCTCCATAAAAATCCCGAAAGTTTGGGGTTTAGGGAGTTCCTGGGTTGGTGAACACATTCACGTGCTGGGAGGGTGGTACACCCCAACTCCATGAGGACAGAGGCTACTGTGTTCAGGACCCTTCAGAACCTCGCCCCATGTATCTCTTTATTTGGTTGTTCAACCGTATCCTTCATCATTTCCTTAATTATATAATAAACTGGTAAATGTGTTTCCCTGAGTTCTGTGAGCTTTTCTGGCAAATCATCAAACCCAAGGAGGGGTAGTGAGAACCACAATTTATAGCCAGTTAGTCAGAAGTACAGGTAAGATAACCTGGGACTTCCAACTAGTGTCGGAAGTGGGGGGCAGTCTTGTGAAACTGATCCCTTAACTTGCGGGGATCTGACGCTAACTCCAAGCAGATAGCGTTAGAACTGAATTGAATTATAGGCCAGCCAGCTGGTGTGAAGAATTGGTCATTGTGGGGGAAAAAAACACACATTTGGGGGCCAAAAGTGTGAGGGTGGTAGTAGCAGAGAGTAAACGGACACAGTGAGTTTTATTCAGACAGCTACTCTAATTAACTTCTGACACAGACCTTTGTCTCTCATCAATTCACTAACATTGTTCTAAGGATATTATTACTTTGTCAAATCTAACAAGCTATGTGGCTGCTTCTAGGCTGGAAAGATGAGAAATTCTTGGGGACAGAACAAACTCTCTGGGATGGCGACAGATGGTTTTAAAAAAGCAATCTAATTTTACCGCAATTTTTTAAAAAAGCAACTTAGAAAACTCTCTGCCTTCAAGGTAATAAATTGTTTTGAAATTTCAAATAACATTAATATAGGCATAATTTTACACTTATCAAAAGGGTTAGGTTGAAAAGCAATACTATGAGCCAAAGAGCCTTTTAACATTTGAATTGAGAAGGCAGGTCTGTTCAGCTCCATATTTCAGTGTACACGTCACCTCTCTAGTCTCATCCTTTCACTCAGTGCACTCTAGTTACATAGCCATTCTGCCGTTTTTCAAATAAGCAGGCTCCCACCTTAGGGCTTTCTGATTTGGAACGCTCTTTCCTCAGATAACCATATGGCTCATTCACCAGCTCTCTTTGGTCTTAACTCAAAAGTCACCAGCATATTAAGGCTTACCCTGGCCACCCCCATCTGCTTTGTTTTTCTCCTTTGCATTTATCACTATATAACAAGATTTTTAAAAATCTTATATATCATCTAACCCCTCCCAGCTATAATGTATGTTCCACAAGGTCAGGGAGCTTTCTGTCTTGTTCAATGCTGTACCTAAACATCTAGCAAAGGGCTTCATACATAAACACAAACATATGGAGATGTCTGGGACAGGGGAAAAAAGGTTAAGAATCATTGTCCTGTACAAGTTCAAAGCAAAATATTCCCAAGCAACATTTTTTTTTAATTACAAAAGTAGTTCATGTTTAATAAAAAAAAAAAAATTCAAGCACTTCTCCTTAGTACCCCACTACACCGCCCAATTACTGTTTTGGGCTTTATTACTACTATTTAAGGACCACTACATTCTACATATGTTAAAAGCCAGTGATACTAAACTGGTTTTGACAGTCTATAATCTGTTAAACATCCTGCTCTGTCAATATACACAGATCTACCTCATTCTTCTGGCTGCACAGGACAACATACTACAGTTGTATCATTATTTGCCATTTCCCTTACTGAAAGATTGACTTGTTTCCAGTGTTACTACTATAAGCAACGTGGCAGTGAATATCCTTATATATCCTTATATACACATTTATCTGTGAACACAAATGCAAGGCCAAAGGTACGCAACAAGTGTTGCCAAATTCAATCTCAAGAAAATCACACTAATTTATCCTCTTATACGCTTGCTACCCTCGGTGAAATCTTTATAACTGTCTTCCTACCTAATAAATAAAACATATTTCATTTTAAAAACTTATACTTCCATAATCACCAGAAGCATGAAGCATCTTTTGACATACTTACTAGCACAATCTGTATTTCCTCCCCCATGAACGATCTATTTATATCCTTTGTTCATTTTTCCACTAGATCATTTTTTTTTCCTATTTTTTAAGTTCCTTGTGTATTAGAAACACTAGTTAGGAGCACAGGCTTGAGTTAAGACAGCTTGGGTGCAAACGCTAGCTATCAGAAGATGAGTTAACCTCCCTATACCTCACGTGCTATTTTTAGTTTCAAAAATTATACCTTTAGGACTTCCCTGGTGGCACAGTGGTTAAGAATCCGTCTGCCAATGCAGGGGACACGGGTTCGAGCCCTGGTCCGGGAAGATCCCACATGCCCGTGCGCCACAACTATTGAGCCTGTGCTCTAGAGCCCGCGCACCATAACTACTGAAGCCTGTATGCCCTACAGCCCGTGCTCCACAAGACAAGCCACCGCAATGAGAAGCCCGCGCACTGCAATGAACAGTAGGCCCCACTCACCGCAACTAGAGAAAGCCCGCGCACAGCAAGGAAGACCCAATGCAGCCAAAAACAAATAAATAAAATTTTAAAAAAAATTATACCTTTAAAGAAAGAATATACAGACCTATAAAACAGATCAAGAAACATGTGTATAAAATAATTGTAACTGCTAGGCCCATATTTTCTGTCACTCAGAAAACGTTTTTCCGAAGTCTTATATAAAGTTGTATCTTTAGCCATATATTTATTGATATTGTCTGGCTTATGATTTTTTTTTAAAACAAGTTTTTATTGTATTTAAGACACTTAGGTTTTTGTTTTTGGCCACGCTGCGCAACTTGCAGGATCCCCACCAGGGACTGAACCTGGGTCCCCTGCACTGGAAGCGCCAAGTCCGAATCACTGGACTGCCAGGGAATTTCCTGGCTTATGATTTTGATAGCTTTAGATTTATTAACATTGTCAACTTTCATGTAATATTAATAACTTAAAATCTTTATTTAAATTAAATCTACAAAGCCAACTTTTAGAAAAATTAAATTCCATTTGGCTTAAGCCAGTTATTATGAAAATATATTTGTCTTAAAATTTTTTTTAATTTATGAAACGGAAAGAAAAATTAGTCTCAGGAAAGGTAAGCTAGGCTTAACTAACCTTTGGTCCACGAATGCTTGGCTAAAAGGTCTTTTTTTTTTTTTTTTCCAGCCACGCTACGCGGCTTGTGGGAGCTTAGTTTCCTGACTAGGGATCAAACCTGGGCCCTTGGCAGTGAAAGTGTGGAGTCCTAACCACTGGACCGCCAGGGAATTCCCTAAAAGGTCATTTTTAATTTTAAATAAAGGGGATAAAAACTACTCTTGCACATATCATATACCACAAACCATATCTCGGCAACTTGTACGGTAGAAATTTGTGGTAAGATTTTTTAGAGCTACTTGAATAAAGCAAAAAAAAAAAACCCCTCAACTAGGAAATTTTTTTTTAAAGGAAAAAAATGAGGTTTCCTCTATCTACACAAATAACTTGAATTAAAATTGATAACCTGTGTGGGAAAGGGAACCACACATAAAAAGTAGCCTATTCCCTGATGGCGCAGTGGTTGAGAGTCCACCTGCCGACGCAGGGGACGCGGGTTCGTGCCTCGGTCTGGGAAGATCCCACGTGCCGCGGAGCGGCTGGGCCCATGAGCCATGGCCGCTGAGCCTGCGCGTCCGGAGCCTGTGCTCCGCAATGGGAGAGGCCACAACAGTGAGAGGCCCGTGTACCGCAAAAGCAAAAAAACAAAAAAAACCAACAAAAAAAGTAGCCTAACAGGTTGGCTAAAATGTAGACCCATAGAAAAAAAATATGATTCTTACCAAAAGAGCACTGATAATTATTATTGAATTATTATACCACTTGCTGATCAAGCTAACATTCCATGGGCTGTAAATATAGTAATTTTTATGCAGGGGTCCCCTGAGACCTGAAAATAGTTCAAAGATTCTTTCAGGGTAAAAAAAGATTGGGAAAAGCTATCTCAGAGTTTACTTCTTTCCTTAGGAAGGCTTTCCACAACGCAAAATTACAAAAATTTTCTATACTGCCTTTTCATAGTTCATTGTTTTCTTGTTATCTGACCTTTAACCCATCTGGACCTTATCTGTATTATAAGAGGTATCTATTTCCAAAAGAGGAGTAGACTGCCTTACTGCACTAATGGAATACATCCTTTCCTCACTGATCAGCAGAGCCATTTTCATCCTATACCTGGTATCTACTCATAATATATGCAGACACATGAGTGTGTATATGTTTTAAAGTCCTTGGTCAACTCCCAACACATGGGTCCCCAGAGGAGCCTTCTACTCTTTGTATTCTTTACTTCTCGGATTAGGGGACCCTGAGAACTGCTCCACCTTTCCTAAAAGTTTCTCTCTTAGAGGAATTCCTCTATCACCTGATTCTGTTTGCTTTCTCTCTTGCAGCAATTCCTCAGATTTACTGGGTTTAAAAAAAAAAATCATTCCCTATTTATTATTTTTAGTGAAGTTTAGTTGCTGTACAATTTTATAAGTTACAGGTGTAAAATATAGTGATTCACAATTTTTTTTTTTTTTTTTTTTTGCAGTACACGGGCCTCTCACTGTTGTGGCCTCTCCCGTTGTGGCCTCTCCCGTTGCGGGCTTCCCCACCAGGGAAGCCCCATGATTCACAATTTTTAAAGGTTAAGATTTAGTGGTTTTTTGATGGCATTTTTTTTTTCCCAGCACTGCTAGAAAAAAAAAATTTTTAAGTATCTTTTCAGTCACTGAGGATGGGAAAATATGTGTTCTTATGAGTCCACCATATTGAACCTATCTCATGGATTTATTATTTTATTTTTTCTTCCATTTACAAGGGGTTTGGGAAAAATGATGATACTAATAGGTGATCTCAATTAGCTATCTTGAACGTAAAGTCTCAAAAAAACACTTTAAACTCAAATCCCAAACTAGTTTAATCTTACGAAAAAGAAGATCCAAGCAGTAAAAAAAAGAAAAATTTCTTCAACTGAAGTCAGGCCTTATCTTTGTGCCTTTCCTGTACCCCTCCTTCCTTATAGAGACTGTAATAAACAACTGCATCCCTCCATATGCCAGATGCTTTCTTGTTATCTCAGTCTCACTAAATAGTATTATCCCTACTGACAGATGAAAAAACTAGCACTAAAAAGATTAAGAAAATATCAAGAAATAAAACGTCAGATCAAATTTAAATCCAGGGGGCTTCCCTGGTGGTGCAGTGGTTGAGAGTCCGCCTGCCGATGCTGGGGACACAGGTTCGTGCCCCGGTCCGGGAAGATCCCACATGCCATGGAGCTGCTAGGCCCGTGAGCCATGGCCGCTGAGCCTGCGTGTCCAGAGCCTGTGCTCCTCAACGGGAGAGGCCACAACAGTGAGAGGCCCGCGTACCGCAAAAAAAAAAAAAAAAAATTTAAACCCAGGAATGCAACTCCAAAGCCCAGGTCCTTCCAATATACTCACCTACACTGCTAAGGGGCAAAACCTTCTACCTCACCAAACGTACCTCTTCACACTCTTGCCTCTCCATCATGTTCTACTCCCTTTCCTATTCTCTTGGTGGAAGTTATGGAGGGCAAAGTGAAATGCAACCACAATAGACAGTAGCAAGAAAGCAGCATTTGTGACTGTAGGATAGTTTTAGTTTCACATAAGGACCCCTAAAGAGGAAAACTTACCTTCTCGGCAAATGTATTAAGCTTCTCCTCTTTCAGTAAGCATATTATCAATTAGCATTATTTCTTGAGGCTTATAAATATCAAATGAAGGCCTAGAAATTTACAGGTGACGTTGAGTCATGGAACCATACAACTACGTGAATAAGAGCCTTTCCATTTAAAAAAAAAGTTCCAAATATCATGCTTTTAGTAATGAGGTAAGATTAGCCCTCCTATGTTCTTGATCTGCTCAGGGTGACACAGACAGAAGGGGAGCTTCAGTCACACACAGTGTGACACATCCAAATCCAGTCCCAAAAGACCTCTTAATTTCTATACTGTTCAGTTCTCCAAAGCAAATGGCAAGTATCTGTAGCCTCTTAAGTTTACAGTAGTTGCAAATATTTTTAGTCTATGTTAACTATGAAAGCCCTTGTGTAAGATAAAATGTTTCAAAAAAAACAGAACACTCCCCTTGGTGAAAATAATCTCTGACATCTGTATACAGACGTGATGCTCTACTAACCAAAACGCTGATGGCAAATAAAGTCTATTCAATAGGATGCACCAACACTTATCTCCCTTTTACCTGAACCTGCTGTGGCTGTTGAACCTGGATCTGCTGTTCTTGCTGGGTTTGTGGCTGAACACTGGTGGTGACTGGACAGGCAAGTTCAAGCAAAGACCCGGCCACTTCGGTGCTGTCTGTGTAAATGCAGTTCCCACCCTGTTGGTACACCATGGTAGTGGTGGCCGTCTGCTGGAACTCCTGAAGGGCTTCTGGCCCCTTAGAGGCTAGCGAGTCCAGAAATTCCTTCATCCTGTGTTGCGGGACAGACCGCGCCTTCACTCGGATGTACTCTTCAAAGGAGATGGTGTTCTCCAGAGAATTATTCATATTGCAGAGTCCTTAGGCTTCCTAGAAATAAAATAAATGGACAGAAGTCAAAACTATGCCACTGTTTTAACATACTGAAATGCACAGAGCAATCACTCTTGCATCAGTGTGGAATATTCAGGGCAGTTGTATACATCTGGAATCCAAAGTAAGATTTTATTAAATAACCTTATTTTTTTTCAGTTAATGGCATCTGAAAATTGTTTCCACAAACATTTCTTAAATCAAACTATCACACTGAAAACTAAAAACAAAAGCATGTGTCACAGTAATGGATGAAACGAGCTGCAAATACACTCTCCACCCAGCACTAGGCCAATCCCATCTTCTCTGCAGAGCCAAGCACTGGACAATAAAAGTCACATGCAACACTGCTCTGTGACCATCAGAGAGGACTACCAAGGAAGGTAGGAGCCAGGATTCCTACCAACATGTTCTATTTCCACTGCCAACTATGTTTTACAGTGAAGGGACACGTATGCCACCTAGCTGTGGCAAGATCCTGGAGACAAGGGATGTGTTCATTACCAACCAGAAACACCAAAAATCCCATTTGCTATATATACTGCTCACATTCTTTTGCTGCATAGCTTACTGGTTAAAAGCATGGATTTTGGAGCCAGGCTTCCTGGGTTTAAAACCCAGCTCGAGGGCTTCCCTGGTGGCACAGAGGTTAAGAATCTGCCTGCCAATGCAGGAGACACAGGTTCGAGCCCTGGTCTGGGAAGATCCCACATGCCACGGAGCAACTAAACCCGTGCACCACAGCTGCTGAGCCTGCACTCTAGAGCCCGTGAGCCACAACTACTGAAGCCCACGTGCCACAACTACTGAGGCCCGCGCGCCTGGAGCATGTGCTCTGCAACAAGGGAAGCCACCGCAATGAGAAGCCCGCGCACCACAACAAAGAGTAGCCCTCACTTGCCGCAACTAGAGAAAGCCGGCACGCAGCAACAAAGACCCAACGCAGCCAAAAATAAAAATAAATAAAATAAATTTATTAAAAAAAAAAACCCAGCTGGAACTCTCCTTTGCTGTGTTACCCTGGACAAGTCAGTTAACTTTAGTTTTGTCTATAAAATAGGAATTAAAATAGCATTTACGTCGAAAAGTTGACTTGAGAATTAAATATATGTAAAGCACTTAGAAAAGTACCTGACATATATACAGTGCCACATAATTATTAACTAATTCTATTAAAGGTAAGTGGGGGGAGAAAATTGAATAGTACCTTAAATAACTAGGTCACTTCAAAAATCAATTCTGCAAGTTTTTCGTCAGGGTATTTACCTTAAGAATTAATCTGGGGACTTCCCTGGTGGCGCAGTGGTTAAGGATCCTCCTGCTAATGCAGGGGACAGGGGTTCGAGCCCTGGTCCGGGAAGATCCCACATGCCTTGGAGCAAATAAGCCCATGCGCCACAACTACTGAGCCTGTGCTCTAGAGCCTGAGAGCTACAACTACTGAGCCCACGTGCTGCAACTACTGAAGCCCCTGTGCCTAGAGCCCGTGCTCTGCAACAAGAGAAGCCATCGCAATGAGAAGCCCGCGCACCGCAACAAAGAATAGCCCCTGTAACTAGAGAAAGCCCACGCGCAGCAATGAAGACGCAACGCGGCCGAAAAAAGATAAATAAAATAAAAACTTAAAAAAAAAAGAATTAATCTGCAAGGGTGGATAGTAGCTCTCAATCACCTGGGAGACAACCATGCGATCTATCCATGAACTGCTGAGTGCCCTGTCACTGCTGCTTTCATACCATACTCTCTTGACCAGTACCACCTCCAGGACAAAAGCAATGGCAGGATATGAAAGTAACACAAACCAAGTGAAACTCTTTGCCAAAAAAAGACTCTCAGTCAATCTCAAATGTCTAGAAAAGTGATTTGTTTCCTTGAGCCATCTGACTAGAAATAGAAGTATCAGTCTCTCTTTCACTGCCCAGATGTTGTCTTCTGTTAACAGATATAAGGTGTGTGTGTAATCATATATCTTCCACCTGGCTCTAAATTCTAGTAGACAGGACTGTGTCCTGGTCCTCTCTGAATGGCTGATACATGTAGATACTTTGTATATATCTGTTGCACTTGGAATTCAATGTGGAACAAAAAGGATTATGACTCTGTTCCTGTAACATCTATAACTTACAACCATAAAATGTTATGCTTTTCCCTCGTAAATAGTTAATCTATACCCTGGGGGGGGGGGGAAAGCCCTATATATCCAGGGCAAGAGACTAAAGGAAAAATATGAACCTTACTGCTATTAATTTACTGACACCGGCAATATTTCTGTGGCAGGCTGTTTAAGTATAGTATACAAATTATATTCAGGTACTTTCAAAGAGAATAGACCCAGCAATAAACCTTTTATTATGATGCCCATAATATACTGTAAATATATTTCTCCATAAATAACGAATACTACATATACCTTATCCTCTCTAAAATGCCTAGACCACTACTCTCAGGAAAGCCTCCGCCTCTTAGGAAACCCCCAAGCACCAAGAGAGTACAGAGAAAGGCAAGTACAGGTCAGGGGAGTGAGTGCAAGGTGAAGCTGCTGCTGATGGCCTCTTGTCTTTGGAAATTTAACACTTGTTTGTCCCTCTGTCACCTCTCTTCTAACCATCTCCCTTGCCCAGTTCTCCCTTCTCTCCGTTGCAGAGGCTCTCAGTTATCTTTCTCAGGACAGAAAATTAGAAGGCCTTCTATGAGACTTCAAGATTAAGCTATCAATGATATCCATGGCACATAGAGTAGGAGGAGCATCAAGGACAAGCACTTCATACTCAGAGCAGGCCACTCCAGCATAGGTGACCAACAGTCACTAACCACACTGGCACAGAATGTGTCAAAGCTTCCCTCTGATAACAGCATCACAATTGAAATTTCCCTCTTAAGGAAGCATCTCTCATAATATAGACCCACTAATAATACAAAGTTCACAATATGTGATTCTAATATCCAATTACATGCACCCTTTTGCTCATAAGGGACAAAGGAGAGATTGTGTGAACAACCATTAACCAGTTCTCTACCACGTTGGCACATATTTCAGTTTTTCACCTCCATTATAGAAGAAGAGCCGAGGGCACCTGAAATTTACACTTCCCCAAATTAATTTTCTTCAATAATTAGTTGCATTCATGTAAAATACTTAGAGATTGCTTGAATTTTGTCTGTGCTAGAATCGTAGCTACTGTATCAAAGCAATTTTTTAAAAAGTATAGAGAATCATGCAAATCATGCAAAAAAAAAACCAAAAAACTTTTTCTGCTTCAAATCTGGGAGAAGATAAATATGACCAAGCACAAATACAAAGAAACACTGCAAGTTAAGTTTACAGAACCAGAAAACCTTCACACAAATATTGCTCGGTAAAGGCAGTCCACAGAATCTTCCTAGTGACCTTATTTCCCTTCACTCTTTTAAGTTTCAGTAATCAAGGAGGCTTAAGCCTCATCTGAAGTCTGATATTAAGTACAAAGCAGAATTATACCAATTTTTCTTCCTAGAAACAAGCTTTCTTCAGTCTTCAGTGTAGAATTCCACCTAGTTTTTTTGGGGGGGGAGCGGTCGTCTTTGTTTTTTTTGGTGGGGAGGGTAAAAGTAACACATCTACTTTCTTAGAAAAACTGTTCAAATAATAGAGCAAGGTATAAAATGAAAAGTAAGAACAGCTAAGTAGGGGCTTCCCTGGTGGCGCAGTGGTTAAGGATCTGCCTGCCAGTGCAAGGGACACAGTTTCGAGCCCTGGCCCGGGAAGATCCCACATGCCGTGGAGCAACTAAGCCCGTGCGCCACAACTACTGAGCCTGAGCTCTAGAGCCCGCAAGCCACAACTACTGAGCCCACGTGCCACAACTACTGAAACCTGCGCACCTAGAGCCCATGCTCCACAACAAGACAAGACACGACAATGAGAAGCCCACGCACCGCAACGAAGAGTAGCCCCCGCTCACTGCAACTAGAGAAAGCCCGCGCACAGCAACAAAGACCCAACACAGCCAAAAATAAATTAATTAATTAATTAACAAAACAAAACACCTAAGTATGCTGTGACCTCTGGTTCTTTTTTTTTTTTTTAAGGAAGGAGGGGGTTTTATAAGTGGCCAAAAATTGTGAAAGACTGCAAGACAACTCTCACTTTTTTCTTATAGCACAGTTCAGAATGTTAATGTTTAAATTAAATGTTTAAAATTCCTCTCTAAAATTTTAAACCACTTTCTCCAAATTAAGAACGTAAGTGAACCATAAAGAGGGAAAATCCTCCTCTATTAAAAGAAGGTTTCATATGTTCTAACAGAAAAAACACAATTTAATTGACTTTTAAAAATCTACCTAAATATTTCAAAGTAACTGTTTATGATTCCCTGAATTAACTAACTCCCAGTTTTAAGTACTACTTTTATTTTTTTTAAACATCTTTATTGGAGTATAATTGCTTTACAATGGTGTGTTAGTTTCTGCTTTATAACAAAGTGAATCAGCTATACATATACATATGCTCCCATATCTCTTCCCTCTTGCGTCTCCCTCCCTCCCACCCTCCCTATCCCACCCCTCTAGGTGGTCACAAAGCACCTAGCTAATCCTCCCTGTGCTAAGCGGCTGCTTCCCACTAGCTATCTATTTTACGTTTGGTAGTGTATATATGTTGTCCATGCCACTCTCTCACTTTGTCCCAGCTTACCCTTCCCCCTCCCCGTATCCTCAAGTCCATTCTCTAGTAGGTCTGTCTGCACCTTTATTCCCATCTTACCCCTAGGTTCTTCTGACCATTTTTTTTTTCTTTTTTTTTTTTTTAGATTCCATATATATGTGTTAGCATACAGTATTTGTTTTTCTCTTTCTGATCTACCAATTTTAAATATTGGTCTGTCCTCTAGGAAAGGTGTTAGGGCATTTAAATCGCCTTCCTCTCATTAACCCCTGCCAATCCTATTTTAATTTTTGTCATGATCAGTTTCATAGCTTTAAACCTCTAGTTGTAGGCACACTAATTTTATAGTATCTCTGGACTTCCCACCATGTAAGATAAGGAAATCAAAGTTCCATGTCCTCTATTTTTGACAAGCATTTAGCTAAGTGAGTATAGCTTCTGTTTAATCAATCTTTTAGTTTTAACAACACAGCATTTCATACCAAATCAAACTCAGAACTTTTTTTTTTTTTTTTTTAAATCAAGGTTCCAGGACTTCCCTGGTAAGTCCAGTGGGTAAGACTCCGCGCTCCCAATGCAGGGGGCCGGTGATCGACCAGGGGTCGTCGGGGAACTAGATCACACACGCATGCCGCAACTAAACAACTAAGAGTCCGCGTGCTGCAACTAAGACCTGGCGCAGCCAAAAAGAAAAATAATCTTTAAAAAATCAAGGTTCCAAAGATGATAAAAACAATTCTGCTCCAAATAAATCCTACCTGTCAGTACTTCTAGAATACTACATTCAAAACAGTCACTACAAGAATAGTCCAAATATAAATTTATTTCCTGAGCAGAATGGCAAATAGGATGGATATTCAGTTCTCAGAAAGAATGGAATAAAAGCTTGGGAAAGTATCTGCTATAAAGCCCCAAAGTTCATTCTTTAAGTTTTCATCAAAAAAAGAAAAGACCACACACCTTTAAGTAGGGAAAATGCTATAAAACTTAGAAAACATTGATAAAGGTTCATACACAGGTTCACTATATTCTCCTCTGTTCTTATGAAAATATTTGAAATATCCTATGACAAAATCACCTTTTGGTTTATAGCTAGCCATGTATTTTAAGTAGTTGAGACTCCAAAGTTATAAAACCTTCTGCAGTGCTCCAACCTTACAGTCTACTGTTGGCTCTAAGCAGAAGCTACTACTACCCAATTCCCATTGCTTTTTCCTTTCACTAAGCCCCCAAGAGGTTCTTCACTGACTGTACAAGTCCACAGAATCATCTGAGAACCACTAAATCAGAGGAAGCTAAATATTAACAAATAATGAATTCAATGGAGAACTTAAAAAATATATAACGGAAAAGGCCAATTTGAAAGAATATTCCAATCTGCTCATTTATACACAAGGCTTCATTTCTTGTTCTTTTAACCTGCTCACTTGGCAGTATCTACCAGACTGACACATCCCAATAATGAAAGCACACTAAGTCAGCATTTGACCTGACACAAAAGTGCTGCCGGAGGGGGGCGGGAAGCTTCAGACATACATTTAAATATGTGAGACCAGTCAGTGAGTAAAAGACAACACTGAGAAAAATTAAACATATTCTCAATAGTGGTGATAGGTTCTTCCTTTGCTTTTATGCTCAGAAAAAGTCTGCCTTTACCATAAACTCATTCACTTACAATTTTTAAATTTACAATGTAATTATTTATACTATGCTTTGATCCATTTAGAATTTATTTTGCATAGTGTGAGGTAAAAGCCTAATTTTATTTCCAAAGACCCAACAACCCTGTATCATTTACTGAATTACTGAAATTTCTTTGCCCGCTGATTTAAAATGCCACTGATTGTATATCAAATTCATATAAAGAAGGTCTGCTTCCCAGCTTTTTCTGTGATTCCACAGATCCTTCTGTAATACAGTAACTTAAAAAAAAAAAAGCATGTTAATACCTAGAAGATCCACCTTCCCCCAACAAAACGTTTGGTTTTAAAATAAAAAAAAATTAGTGACACAGAAGACACATTACGTGGGAAAGGGGAGGCCAATACAATTGTATTTATATATCCCAGTATGGTTTAATTATGTACCCAAGAAGAAAAACTGGCATAACAGCAGTTATGCCTGGGTAGTATGGAATAACAGAGGACTTAAATTTCTTCCTGTTTAATACACTCCTGTATTTTCTGCAATTTGTATTAAACCAAAAAGAGAGTTAAAAAGTAATCCTTTTTGCATAGTGGTTATACCACAATAACAGTCAGTAACAGACACACAAACAATTCAGGCTGTTCAGTTTGATTTTTCCCTCAAAATCTGAAATTCTGAAAGACAAAACCATCAAGCAACAGAAGCCTGCATAATAATGAAGGCTGTTAAATTCAAGATGTTGCTCACCAGATACATAAGGCTGAGCCTTGGTAACAGAGAAAGAAAAATGGATAAACTTAATGAAACTACACTCTATAACCCCCAAACAAAGACGATTCTTAATTAGCCCCAAGTCAAAGACTCAGTGAGGAGCATTAAGTAAACTGATGAACTAAAATACTTCTCAAAAACATGAAGCTGGAGGGATAGTTGAGTACTCCCAATTTCCGGGAATCAGAAATGGAGGGGAAAACACTCTGGGGCTCTTTGGGGTGGAGTCTGTAGCCAAGCATTTGCTTCTGAATACTTCAAGCATAGCTGCTTTGCAAAACAACAGACAAACCAACCCCCCCACCAACAGACGTAGGAAATTTTCACTACAACCGCACACATTTTTACTGGTTATTTCCCCTGTACTTCCTTCTACTGGAGCTTAGCACAGTGCCTGACAAAGAGCAGGCCCTCAGTATACCAAAGTTATCATTATTCTAATTATTTTATCTCTAGTACACAAGAGGAAAAGGTTACTCCAAAACAACAATCTATTACATTTCTGTTTGCTAATTTTTTCCTATTTCAGTACTAAGGGAAGGCCTAAGTACTCAGGGGAGTCATCCCTTCTTGGGTCCCCTCGAATCTGCTACCTCTTCCCGGCCCCCATGCAACTCTGCAGGGTGGGTCTTGAATATGTGATGAACTAAGAGAAGCCATTCGGAGCTGCCTCAGAGCCCTACCTCTTCCTGTTTACGCAATGGTCAAGCTCTTGGCACCCTCTTAAGGCTCACATCTACTAGCAATGGTTCCTCATAGCTTAGTTCTGGTTTGAAGAACACATTCACATGAAAAAAACATCAATTTCCATTTTAAGGAGTCACAGTCACATTTGTCCTAATTAACATAAGGAGTCATTTCAAAGAAGCAGATGGGGAGAAAACAGTTCTATTCTTAAAGATACTAACCCACCACACGGTTTGTGATAGAAATTATCCCATTAGGACATCCATCTGCCCCATGCCTTCACTAGACAGAGAAGTCCCTGATATAGGGGCATCTTCACCATGGTTCTATTTCTGGACAATACACTTTCAACCAGAAACTTAAACTCATATTCCTATCAATAACTGATGAGTTGTAACCTGGCACAACTGTTTGCATTATCTAGTGAAGTTTGAAAACGTCCATTCCATATGACCCAGCAAATTCTATCCCTATATGTACATGACACACACCTATACAAATGTACTTAACCAAGAATGTTCATAGTAGCATTGTTAATAGCCCCAAACTGGAAGGAATCTAGATGTCTATCAATAATAGTGAATAAATTATGGTTTGTTCAAACAGCAGACTACTATACAGAAATTGGAATGAATGAACTACAGCTGCACACAACGTGGATGAATGTCACAAGCACAATGCTAGAATAAGATACAAAACAGCATGACTCCATTTATATAAAATTCAAAATTAAATAAAACTAGGTTGTTGAGGGATACGAAGGTAGTAATAAGAAAAACAAAGAACATGATTATCACAGAATTCAGAATAGTCATTGTCTCTAGGGAATGAGAAGCTGTAACCAGGAAGGGACCCATGAAGTGTTCAGAAGTGCTGGCATTGTTCTATTTCTTGAAGAGGTGCTAGTTACACAGTGGTTCACTTTATAATTTTTCATTAAATTGTATACAGATCTACTGAATTAATATGTATAGATAGATATTTCAAACGCACATGCAAAAAAGAGCTTTCTGACACACTCCACCAGCTCTACCTACAGTTTTGCCCTAGCCTAAAGTGTGACAACAAAGGACCATTCTTTTCCCCTTTTCAGCAAAGCAAGGGGTTAATCTATCATTTCTTCATGCAGCTACAATTAGAAATCACAATCCAATGTGACAATTAGGAAAAAACTAGTGGAGCATTTAAGTGAAGCCTGGAAAGGACTTAAAACCTCTGGAACAAAATGCAGGGCAACTACCTACAAAGAAACTGAAAAGAACAGGTGTTCATATAACACTTCATTCTGAGGCTGAGGAATAAAAGACCATTACAGATAAACGGTGGTCATTTAAAAAGTACACTAGCGGGCTTCCCTGGTGGCGCAGTGGTTAAGAATCCGCCTGCCAATGCAGGGCACATGGGTTCGAGCCCTGGTCTGGGAAGATCCCACATGTCACGGAGCAACTAAGCCTGTGCGCCACAACTACTGAGCCTGCGCTCTAGAGCCCACGAACCACAACTACTGAAGCCCACACGCCTAGAGCCCGTGCTCCGCAACAAGAGAAGACACTAAAATGAGAAGCCCGCGCACCGCAACAAAGAGTAGCCCCCACTCGTCGCAACTAGAGAAAGCCCGCGCACAGCAACAAAGACGCAACGCAGCCAAAAATAAATTAATTAATAAAAAATATAAATTAATTTAATTAAATTAAAATAAAAAGTACACAAGCAAGAAGCATGGCATATCAAAGACAAACTTGTACTTGATTAAATTAAAAGAAGGCACGCAAGCTTGAAGAAAGAAATCCCTGATTCTGAAGCTGTCATGATGGAGGATAGCCACACCCAGAGCCCCTAACTCTGGTTACCTTTTGGAGCAATTCAGATTTACATAAAACTTCAACCACAATTTGATCTTTCCTTTAAAATGGCAACATAAGTGGAAAGGGGTTGTGGAAAGGCAGAGATTCATGGAGAGGTACACAAATTATTCATCACAGAGGACTGGAAGCAGGACATCTTTTAACAGGGAAATCTTAATGAGCTTATGAAAAAATATTATCTACAGACACAAATTTAAAAGGCAGACCTCAAACGTAACGATTAAAAATTCCAGAAAAAGCAGGCCTAAATGGTGTATTAATATTTTAAGTGTATCCTAGATAAACTTGACTGCTTGTCTTTGAACCATTTGGATCCTTAGAAAAGCTGATGCCTTGTCATGCTAAAACCTGAAAGTTGCACTGACTTACATTTTAAAAGAACTGTTCAAGCAGCAAACTGGCTGGCTTCAAAGATGCAGTTCTCCCACATATTCAATTTTCCAGCACCTACTAATTTCTGGCAGACAGCACCCAGAATGACTGGAAGGATTTCTAACGTTTCAATATTACCAGGAAAAAAACTGCACACATATTTCCAGCATATGAATAATTCTAACTCACCAGTCACCATGTTGCACGCATTTCTGGTGCTTGTCCTGAGTTCTTAAGACCTGTAACATTCTAAAGAAGGCAGAACAAAGAAGTTCCTTCCATCCTCAGCCTCTTTTTAAATTTTAAGCTTGTTCTTAAAATAATAACAATATATTAGGAATTTTCTAATAATATAGTATTTTTAAGTAGTTTTCTACCCCCACCATTTTCAAATTTAATTGCTAATTTTAGTTCCACTTAGTTTCTTTTTCCTTAAATTTAATGAAGCAAGACTATAAAACATAAACTAGCACATATTTTGTCTTAGAAAAAAGAAGTACCTATTTCTCTGGACAAATCTAGAACTCCCCTGGCACCAGAACACAGTGCTGGGATTTAAAAAAATAAAAAAGCTGAAAAGGATTGAAATCCTGTATCAAAAGTGATTTTTGCAGGCAGATTTCAGATCTGCTGGGGATCTTCGGACTTACAAAAGAAGGCAAAGCACTGATTATCAGATTGTTCAATTTCGTTCTGAGCAACTTTCTGGCTGAGCAATAGCGGGCCCTTTAACCTAACAGAGTACAAGTAAGCCCCTCCCAACCAAACAGAGGAAAAGGCTGCATTTCAGGATTTAAAGTGGCAATTTACAGCTTGGGTAGTTTCACAGCGTCCACAGACGTGGATCCCCTTACGGAGCGCACAGAGGTGACGTCTAAGAACTGCGCTTTAATGAAGAATTACTTTCTAATGACAAGAAAACAAATACCACTGAAGGGCCTTTTAGGATTTGCCTTCCCTCTCCAGCACAAAGCATCAAAACAAGGTGAGGAAGTCGAAGGGGTTCGCTGCCCTCACAGACGAACAGAGCTCGGTTTCAGAATCAGGGTAGCACCCTCTCAAGTACCCACCCTGCACATGGGCCTCGGGACACCTCATTCTTAGAGAGCCAGCAATCTCGCCCACTTCGCAGAGGAGCGGGGCCGCAAGCCAGACCGCAAAGCAGGTTGGTTTCTCCTCAGGCCTAGGCCCCGTTGGTCCGGGGACGTCACCTGAGCAGGAAGGGTCCAACCCACAACCTTCTCCAAACTGCAAGCTGCCCGCCCGCCGTCCCTCCCCGCAGCAGGGGTGTCCTGAGCGCCCGCGCAGCGGTGCCGCCACCCAACAGCAGGCCGCGCGCCTGCCCGCGACCCCCGACTTCGGGGCGCGCGTCCCAGAAAGCCGCTCTGGCCGACGGGCTGCAACTCCAGGAGCCGAGATATCCGGGTCGGGGACGCGCACGTCAGCGGCCACGAGCACCGGGAGGGCCGCACAGCGCGCGCGCCCCCGAGCATATAAACAGCCCCGGCCGCGCGCGCCCACCAGCGCGCATTCGCGCGCCGTGCCCACCCGAATCCCCAAACCGCCCCTCCCCCACCCAGGGGGCGGGGGCGTGCGAGCCCTGGGTCTTTCTCGGCTCCGGAGCCGCCCCGAGGTCTCCAGGGCCCAGCGGCAGCGGCCCGCCCGCCCCCGCCCGCCGTTGTGTGGGGTGGGCCCGCTGTCTCAGGCCCGCAACCCCGCCATATCCCTGCCCCCACTGGAGCCCTCACCCGGCGACGTCGCCGCCGCCGCCGCCGCCGCCGCCGCCGTTCTACCCGCCGGCCCCGCCGCACCGCTCGGGGCCCCGGTTCTGCCGTCGCCGCTCCAAGACCGACAGGATTTTCCCCTCACAGCTCCCTGGGCGCCATCTTACATTCAACCCTCACAGCCAATGAGTGCCGAAAGCCTTTCTCGCGATGATTGGAGCGTCGAATCCCGCGAGAACTAAGGCTGCCTCCTGGCCAGACTTAAAGGGAAAGCTTCTGCAGAGGAGAGAGGCCGAGCCTAGGGCTGCAGTAGCGGCAGGAGCCCGGGGTGTAGGGCGGAGCGTACCGCCCTCAGACGCCTCTCCATGTGGGGCGGAGCCAGGGCCGGAGATCGGCCTAGCCCTGGAGCCTGGGCAGGCCTGGGCTTGAAGCTTACTCTCAGGACCCTTCTGCCGCCTGCTGGGGCCTCCTTCTCGCAGCCTCACGCGGTGCGGAGACCAGCCTCTTACTTAAGGTGGCCCCCACAGCCTCTGACCTAGGCCTGGCGCCTCCAGCCGCACCCCACCTGGGAAGCCCCGGGTCACTCTCCTCCAGGAGTCCCTAGCATCTGGGACCAACCCCTCACCCTCTACCTGCTGTCATCCTAATTCAGCCTTCCGCAGTCCAGTCCACCTTAAAGCGGGCCTCGGGTAGCCTGGTCTTTGTATACAGGGAAAATGTGGAGGGTGTTAAAGCTGCAGGCACACGCCGGCTTCACCAGTAGCCCACACTGCCCCAGAGGGGCATAGACTATCATACTGTTTCTTAAAAAGGCCTCTGGAGCTTTGCACTTGTTCATCCTTCCCTGGCAAACTCCTAGTCCTTTGGGGTTCCCCTCAGGAGTGACTTCTAAGAGTAGTCTTCAGAGGCCCAGGCTGGGTCAGAAACCTCCTCCAGCCTCACACAGGCCCCAAGGAGACATCTGCACAATACCTGGTCGCCCTCTGTCTCCCCAACTAGGTGGTGGACTTAGAAGGCCACCACACAGGTCTTCCTCATCTCACTGTGCCTGGCACATAGTAGGTACTCAATAATTATTTTTTAATGACTGTACTAGTAGCTAGGCCTCTCCATCTGCCTAGGCATGCAGGCAGACACAAACCTTCCAGGTCCCTCTGACACAAGGCTCCTAACAGTGGAGCAGCATCCCAGGACCCACCATTCCCTCAGACCAGGTGCAGAAGATAACGAATCAGGCCCAGGCCTCAGCCCTCGAGCATCAAGAAGTGCACCAGTGGTTTCAAAGCTGTCAGTACTGCTCTGTGTGTAGCGTACCTTCCCCCTCCCTGAGCATGACTCTAAGGCCCTTGGGTGCTAGGAGACCAGAGAGATAACACAGACCCCAGGGGGATTTAGCTGTTCTTTATTGACATGGAGTCTGGGTACCCGTCGCCTCCAGAAGGTTGAGATAGGTCCACAGGACTTCCAGTTCACACTTTTCCTGGGTCCTCCTTCAGTGTGACGGTCCGGTTGAAGACAAGCTGGAGGGCAGAGGGGGAGGAATGACCACCAAGCCAGAACCAGGCCAGAAGGCCTAAGTGGGTCTCACCAGACACCCCACTCCAACCCTCGCTTCATCCCAGAGGAGCTGAGGGCCAAGAAACTCTAGTTACCAATAACTTTTTGACTTTGGCTAAAGGACTGGATGGCTCTGGGTCTCCATTTTATATGAATTATAACAATCCCTATGCCTGTCCCCTACCTTGAGGAATAAGAAAGGGTTCATACAAAATTTTGTGCACGGACTTAACCTCTGAGCCTGTTTCCTCATCAGTAGAACATGAACCCCACCTCAGGTGGTGAAAATTAAGTAAGGAAATGTCAGCAAAGTGCTTGGCACAGAGAATGGCAGCCACCACCATCATTGTTGCGGAAAGGTAAATTCAAGCACCTGTCCCTGGCGGCTGTCTGGATCCACAGAAAAGTAACCAAGCCGCTCAAACTGGAACTTGTCAAAGGGCTTTGCCAGGGCCACAGAACAGTCCACTAATGCTGCCTCGACCACTTGTAGTGATGCCTGTGGGCAGAGAACTCAGGTGGCCATCCAGCCAGAAAGGCCCACCACCCTCACCCCATACCCCATGAGCCTACCGGGTTCAAATCACTTAAGAATCCACCAGGCACCTCAGCAGGATCCTCAGGGTTCTTGTGCTGAAATCTGCAGCCAGAGTAAAGGTCAGACTCCAGCTGGGCAGCCACAGCAAGCAATGCCCATCTTGTACCTGCCCCAACACCAACTCTGTTCACTCACAGTCGCTCATAGAGGCGAATCTCACACGTCAGAGGCTGTGATACCCAGTGAATAAATGCCTTGGGCTTTTCTCCAGCATCTGCCCGTCTGCAGGTCACCTCAAGGCTTTCCACACAGCCACTGGGGCCCTGGAAGTCAAGGGGCCTGCAATCAGACTTGGACACCACTACCAGGACTGCAAGCTGCACCCAGATCCTCACCCCAGCAGGCACTGTGGTAGGAAGGCTGCAGCTGGCTCTCACCTTGACAACATGCTGCAGCTCGATGACGTAGCCTGTATGCCTCAGGCCCACGGGCTGGCCCCATGCCAGGCGCTTATAGCCTGGCTCTGGCTCCTAGAGGTAGGAAGTGGGGTGGACACAAGAGGCTGCAAGGGTCGGGCAGGTACAAGAGGCTTCTCCCACCCCTACGTCTGGCAAGGATTGGTTTGACTGAAGCAGGGAGTAGATGGACTGATAGAAGAGATGAAGGGCCCTCAGGACTGGGCCCAGGAACAAACAGGACCCTTCACCACCCCCATTCACCTCTTTGAAGTCAGTCCTTTCAATGAAGACAATGGGTCCAAAGGGAATCTGATGGAAGCCCTTGGTCTCATCAGCTGGGAAGCTGGGTACCTGAATGTCCAAGGACTATAGTAGGAGATAAGTGTCTGAGTCACACTAGGCACTGGGATTCCCACACCTAAACCCAGGTGCAACCCCCCCCCCCACACACACACACACACTCTGAAGGAGACTTACCTTGGCAGCAGGAAAATTGGTGATGACCACCTGTAATGGCTCCAGCACAGCCATGGCCCGAGGGGCTGTGTCATTCAGCACATCACGCACACAGGCTTCTAGCAGATGTGGTTCCATTGTGGTCTGTGCCACTGTCACTCCCACCTAGCAGGAAAGGACAGCATCAGTCACAGCCACAACCACATACTACAGTGCTCAGCCCCCACCTGCCCACTCAGCCCACTCGGCTATACCCGAGCACAGAAGTTGTTGATGGCCTCAGGTGGGAAGCCCCTCCGACGTAAGGCTGTGAGCGTGAAGAGCCGTGGGTCGTCCCAATCCCTGTGGGCGAGGTGGTGGTGAGAAAACCTATGGCAGCATATGCTACTAGTACCAACCTTCATTAGCCAAAAAGCCACACCTACCGCACAGCGCCAGCTGCCACAAGCTGGAGAATCTTCCTCTTAGAGACAACAGCATAGTGCAGATTGAGGCGGCCATACTCCCACTGCACAGGACAATAGACATCCAGTGCATTGCACAGCCAGAAGTAGGAAGAGCGTCTGGGGTGGGAGGGCAGAGTCAAGACTGGCCACCTCCAACCAGGGAGAGACCGGCAGGAAGGGCTGCTGGAATCCCACTGGCCCTCCCCTCCCCACGGACCCAGCTCCCTCACCGGGCCTGGAATTCCTTGGTGCAGAGTGAGTGGGTGATATGCTCGATGGAGTCACAGAGGCAGTGTGTGTAGTCATAGGTGGGGTAGATGCACCTGCAGGGCATAGGCAGTGGGCCCCACCATTCGGCCCCACTCTGCCCTACCCATGGCCCACCCACCACTCTACAACTCCGCAACCCCACCCCAAGTTCACACCAACCAAGTGTCCCCTGTGCGGTGGTGCGGTGTATACTTGACTCGATAGGCCACAGGGTCCATCTTGCCATCCTCCATCACCAGCTTCATCCGCAGTGTGGCCTCACCCTCTGCAAACTTGCCCTTGCGCATTGCCTGAGAGGAAGCAAGGGCTCAGGCTGCCACTCAGCACAAGGGCATCTCATTCTCAGTATCTTGGCCCACCTAGACTCAATTGCACCCCCAGAGCCCCACCTCGAAGAGTAGCAAGGACTCCTCTGTGGGACGGTCTCTCCAGGGTGAGGGCAGTGGGTTGTGGCCTTTGAGCTCCTCTCCTCGCTGGTGGCACACATAGGCCTGACCCCTATGAGGAAGGGGTGTGAATGCCCAGCATGGATGTGCCCTGGTCAGTCTGCCTGGCTCCACATCATGGCTCTGGCCTCACCTGCGGATGAGCTCCTCAGCCCACGCATACAGCTGGTCAAAATAGTTGGAGGCATATGTCACCTTGTAAGGTATGTAACCTGGGGTAGAATGAGATGGGTATTAGCAACCAATCAGGGACACCCAATGGCAGGCCATGGCCCAGGGAGAGGCCCACTGATAAGCAGTTCTGCCCAGGCCTTCCCCAACCCATACCCAGCCAGGCCACCATGTCGCAGATGGCAGTGAAGAACTTTGCTTCCTCCTTCTCAGGGTTGGTGTCATCAAAGCGCAGGAAACAGATCCCATTGTTGGCCTAGGAAAGTTGCAGTATCTGTGAGCTCCCACATCATCAGTTCCTACAATCCATCTCATCAAACTGGGACATTCTCAGAGCTCTCCCACATCAGAATTGAAAATATCTTTCACTCACCTTCCTGTATCTAAATGCCCTAATAAACAAGGCATCGCATACTAACGTGGGACACAGCATAGCCTCTTCCTAAGCCCAAGAGGTTGCACTGGGAATTTCCGCAAATGTGAACTCACTGCCTCACCAAGAGTTTTTCCTCAATGAGCCCAATTGAGTGGATTCCTAGGTATCTATCACACATTCCTAGGTATCCCCTCCAAGGCCTCTGTCTGCTCTGGGACACTTTATGGGAGCAGCAGGAAAAGCAGGGATACCTCTCTGGTACCTAGTCATGGGAGCAGCAAGCAGTTATGCTGCTTGCCAAGTCCCCAGACACACTCACCTTGGCATAGCCAAAGTTGAAGTTGATGGCTTTGGCATGTCCAATGTGCAGGATTCCATTGGGTTCTGGTGGGAACCGGGTACGTACCTGAGATAAGAGAAATGGGAGCAGAGAAATCAGGTCAGAGCTCAGACTACACTAAAGGATGACCCTTCCCAGGGAGGCCATGGTGATAGGTAAGGCGGAATAGTATGGAGGCAGCCCCAGGCAAGTGATGATGGCACTAGCTAGCCTGGCAATACTCCCACACACCTGTCCTCCAGTGATCTCCAGGTGCTGCTTCAGTAGATCCATGGTATATGGAGTGGTCACATAGCCCGGGGTCTTGTAGTTCTCACCTGCCAGGGCCAGAACAAGCCTGATGATACCAGGCTGCAGCCCAGGGCTCCCTATCCCAGGGACCTGACTACAAGAATTGCTATTAAGATCCACAAGATCTATTTCTCCACAAGAAAAGAAAACCCTCTTACACTGTTGGTGGGAATGTAAATTGGTGAAGCCATACGGAAAACAGTACGCAGTTTCCTCAAAAAACTAAAAATAGAGTTTCCATATGATCTAGCAATCCCACTAACAGGCATATACTCAGACAAAACTATAATTCAAAAAGATACATGCACCACTACGTTCACAGCAGCACTATTTATAATAGCCAAGACATGGAAACAACCTAAATGTCCACCGTTAGATGAATGGATAAAGAAGATGTGGAACATATATACAATGGAATATTACTTAACCATTAAAAAGAATGAAATAATGCCATCTGCAGCATCATGGATGGACCTAGAGATTATTATACTACGCAAAGTAAGTCAGAAAGACAAATACAATATGATATTACTTATAGGTGGAATCTAAAATACGACATAAATGAACATATCTACGAAACAGACAGACTCACTGACATAAAGAACAGACTTGTGGTTGCCAACGGGGGGAGGAGGGATAAGGGAGGAAAGTACTGGGAGTTTGGGATTAGCAGATGTAAACTATCATATATAGGATGAATAAACAACAAGTTCCTACTGTATAGCACAGGGAACTGTATTCAGTATCCTGTAATAAACCATAATGGAAAAAAATATATATATGTATAACTGAGTCACTTTGCTGTACAGCAGAAATTAAACACAACATTACAAATCAATTATACTTCAATAAAATTAAAAAAAAAAAAAAAAAAGATCCAGCCCTCCACAGAGTTTCAACCTGCCTGCTCACCAGGCTTGTGGAACTTAAGCGCCTCGCCTCGGAGCTGCTCCATCAGAGACAGGGTCTGAACAACAGTCTCACCTGCAGAGAACAGACCAAGGAAAACTTAATTCTCTGGATACAGCTCCCACATCCAGCTCAGGGAGGTGCCTGTCGATACTACCCATATCCTGGAACCAGAGTAGAACCAAGCAGTCCCCTCTTCCCCCAACCCCAGAGACAAGAGATACAGAGCCAGACTTCTCAGGCCTCCTCTGACTAGTTTCTGGGTAAAGGAAACACCAGAAATTCCAGTCTTGCAGCAGAAGACAGAGTGTTGATTAAGCCAACGGCCTGAGGAGTCTGGGCTATAATGACCCATCAGGTGGAAAACCCAGATATCAGGGAGTTGAATGTGACAGGAGCCTCAAGCCTCTCACCATTCTCCACCACATCCTTTGCTGTTCTTCGGTCTGTTTCTTCTGGCCGAGCCTTTGCCACCTGAGAGAAGTTCAAAAGTTGGGTCAACGTCTCGGGATCACTGGGGTCAGATACTCCCTTCTCCAGCCTGAAGTTTCACCCTACCCCATCTCATTCCCAGGACCCAAGACCATGCTCAGTCCCACCTTGGGCTTCTTCTCCAGATCAGTCTCCGTCTTGGGACCCAGGAGGTGGAGGACCTGAGCAGAGACCAGAGTCAGAGCTGGGACAGGAGCCCATGACTGACCCAACCCACCCATCCAGCTAAGGGCTTCTTGGTTCTGTCTACTGGCACCACCTTGAAAAACCTACCTAGCCCATCCCACCTCTGCTCCTCACATGGTTCTGCGGCCTCAAATGCTTTTTCCCTCCTGAGGGTCCTGGGCTCAGGTAACAAAAACAGCCATTTACAGAAAGGAACTGTGGGCCCAGCATCAAGATATGCCATCTACCTCAACCATCACCCTCTTGTGATTCTCTGCCAGCACACTGAGATGAAGGCCACATCACCCTTATTTACAAGATGAGGAAACTGAGGTTCAGAGTAAAGCAACTCACCCCAACTTAGGCAGAACCCAGAGGCCCAAGTCTTTCACTGTCCAACCGGGTGCTGCTCCCTCTACCCCAAGCTCTACTATCCACCATCAGAATAGGAATAGGCTTTCTTCCCCTTCCACCACCATTTATCCCTCAGTGGACTCTAGACACTGTCTCTGGCAGGGTCTTTGCCTGCTTCAGCTCAAGAAGGCACCCACCTGCATGTCTACTTCGTGCTTGATCATTTTGCCATCTGCCCACTTGAGCGCAGCCCGAGCCTCTCCTAGAAATATGGGCAGAGGGAGCTGCAGAAAGGCAAAGCAGGACGTTGCCCACCCTCCTTCCCAAGAAAAGAACCTGGCTGACCTCAAAAACCACAGCCAGACCACTTTTAAGGTGTTCCTATTCCTCTTCCCACCTCCCTCTCACCCATGCAGAAGAGAAGGCATGACTAGAGAGAATAACATAGTCCCCTGCCCCAGGCCCTGCTCACCCATCAGCAGCCCCATATTGAAATGGTAACGCTCTACTAGGAGCTGGGGTCGGTGGCGATTTATGGCAGCCTCCACCTACAGAAAGCCAAACCATGTGGTTCAGGAAAGTGTCCTTCAGAAATGCTCTAGGAACCCACACCCTCACCCTGGGTCTTCCTGGTTGGAAAAGCTGAGCCACTCCTTTTCAGGTTCATTACTAAGGAGGCAACCGATGCCTGGGGAAAGACTCACAGCCTCCTCAATCTGCTCTGGGGTCACCACAACGCCCACGCCGCATTCCTGCTCAAAGACCATGGTGTTGATGGGGTCCAGGGGATGACTCCGCACATACTCAAGGGCAGCTGAAAAAAGAGAGCCAATGAATTTGTGGCATCTCAGCTCCAGGAAGTAGGAAGACAAAGCCCTAATCCGATCCATGAAACCCCAATTAGTTTGGCCTCCTGGATAATTAAGTCTTGCACCTCTAGAGAAGCCCTGAGGTCACAGGAAAGAAGCATGTGCTCTGAGGGAAACTCCCTCAGACCTACAATTCTCTAGTCCGTCTCACCAGAGGTGGCCCTCTCCATCCCTCAGTGCCAGTGCCTGGGTTTAGAGGAGAATGCACAACTAATATTGCAGAGAGACGCTGAGGGACTTCGCAGAATGGGTAGATAGGGACCTTGGCTGAGAAGAAGAGTTGGAGGTGGAAGCGGCAGGACAGGCAGGGGTCTCACCGCTCAGCTGGGTCTCCGTATGGATCTTCCTATTGGCTATGTAGCTCACGAGGAAAGAGAGACGCCGCGGATCCCGGAGTCGGGAGGCCAAGCCATAGAGCAGGGTCCCGGTAGCCTTGTCGATGGTGCAGCCCAGAGTCTGTTGCGCCTGAGGTCAGAGGAGTCAGGAGATAAGCCCCATGCCCAGTAAGAAAAGCCTGAACAAGACAAGGTAGGTTGGTTGGGGTCAGGACCCGGCCTGGCGCTGCGTTGGGGAACAGTCGGCAGCCCGGACCAGGGACTTGGGTTCGCACCTGGGTCGCCGCCTCGCGCAGCTGCGCGCTCAGAGCCGTGTTCTTGAGCGTCTCGCGGGCCTTGTGTTCGCTCAGGCCGAGGCCGGTGAAGAGCGACAGAGGGTCCAGAGCTGCCATTGCTGGGACGCCGGAAACCGAAAGAAAACTTTGGGTCCAATCTGTACATTGGCATTAGCTCACTGGCCAATAGGAGAGCGACGCCGTCAGGGAGAGCCAATGGTGTCCTTCCTTGGCTGGAGGGGGCGGGGCTCTCCAGGGTTGTCAGCGCCATTGAAAGGGCAGAGGGCGGCCTTTCCGGCTTTTCAAGGCGCTTCACTTCCGTCTTCGTGCTCCAGGTCACTAGAAGGGGTAGTGGCGACGGGACTTTAAGGGATGATTTGCCGCGGACCTGGAGGGAAGGTGTTCAGCATCCAGGCAGGAGGCGAACATGGGCGTGGCTCTTTGCTCTTCGACTTTTCTCCTTCAGCCCTGGAAACCTCGGGACTATCCCAATTCTGTTCTTGGGAACAAATGTGAGTCCCTATCGCGTTTCTGACGTCAAAGCTTTGGAGTTGTCACGGAAACATTTGAACAAAATGAAGCCCGGGAAATTCTGTCAAGACTCGAGCACAGAGAATGTCTGAAATGGCCCATCGATGGGCCCCAAAAGTCTGGCACTTTTTGAGAACCCACCTGGACACACACCTGGCCAGGAAGGGCCTCTCTTAAGTTCTGTGATGATTTGGTTTAAACTCTCCTGTCTGGGAATTCCCTGGTTGTCCAGTGGTTAGGACTGTGCGCTCTCACTGCTGAGCGCTTGGGTTCAATCCCTGGTCAGGGAACTAAGATCCCACAAGCCACGTGGTGTGGCCAAAAAAATCTCCTGTCATACTTACCCCCCTTACCAACACATGCATATGTCAGGAAAACCACAAGCAGATTAGACCTTGAAATCCACATGCAGGTGTTTGACAGGATATTTTATTGAAGTTGGGATAGGGTGGGACAGAGGAGGTAGAATAATCATGATGATGTTCTTGGGGGTCTCCCCAGTCTCATTGGACTTCCAGGACCTGCTGAGAATCATTAGGCTGAAACTGAACATACAACCTGTTTTCTTTATGGAACTGGAGCTGCTGGTGGTGACATGATGAGGAGATGCCCAAATTTGGGATGGGAACTCAGGCTCTTAGAGGCCTTGTCTGATACTACCGGACCTTCAAGCACTGGGCAGGATCCTGACTGCAGTCTGTATCCATAGTGTATCCTTGTTTGTTACTATATCCTACTAATGAGTGAGTCCATTTCTGGGCCCCACATGATGACCACATGCCAGGTTCTGCCCAGTGCCACACTCC
The DNA here is from genome assembly GCF_937001465.1 of Orcinus orca. Taxonomy (NCBI): domain Eukaryota; kingdom Metazoa; phylum Chordata; class Mammalia; order Artiodactyla; family Delphinidae; genus Orcinus; species Orcinus orca. The sequence goes on along the minus strand of NC_064568.1, from coordinate 38,936,794 downwards.
GCATCAGTATCCAGAGCCAGCCCTGTGTCTTGGCTCCCCATGGCACTTTGGCCCCAGCCTGATGCCCAGCCCAGCCAAGGCCAGGAGCAGGCATTAAGCAGGAGTTGCAGTGCAGTGGTGCCACAGACAGGCACTAAGAAGCAGAACCGTAGCCACGCCAGCCCTGTGTTGAGTCCACAGCTGCAGGTGTCTAGCTCACCACAAAGATGCCTAAGAAGAGCAGGGTACCTGATGCCACCCAAAGACCCATTACAGCACCATGACCACCAACACTAAGTCCTGCAGGTCTAGTGATGGCCCCCTCAGTGGGGTCAGGGCCTGTACCCTCTTTCCTGGTTCCCTCATAGTGCTGACCCTGTGGCTCCATGTCACAGGATGAGGCAGTTGCCCCTACCAAGAATGCCACAAGTAGTGGCAGGCTAGCCAGTCCTCTGGAGCCCTTTGACTTGCACAGAGCAGAACCATCAAGTTGGATGGGTGCATGCCCAGGGGACTGGCTTGCTCGCATAAGCCTCTGGCACTACTTCAAGGAAAATCAAGAAAACAATGAATGAGGAGAAAAGCCAGGGAGCAGCCAGCAAGGCCCAGCTGTGGCATGGGAAGAGGCAGGGTCCAGTAGCCAGACCTACGGACAAGTCCCTGTCGCACAGGCTGATGCACAGAAGCAGCAGTGGCCACAGTGCTGAGGGCCATGGCAGCCTTGTGCAAATGCCCCAGAAGGGTAATGTGGCAGGCTCAGCAGCAGCAGGGCTATGGTCAGAGGGGGACAGAGCCCCTTGAGTAGTGCATTCAGCACATGCAGATCACCAGTGGCCAGACACTTGGGGCTGCACACAGTGAAGGCCCAGCACAATCCTGTTGCAGCCCATGCCTAGCAGCCCCTCCAGCAGTGTGCCAGCACCAACACCCAGCTTGGCAATTCCACCATTACCGCAGGGCCTCATAGCCAGCAGTCCAGGCCCCTCTCCATGGCCAGCAACCCCACGTGGCCCTTGTGCTGTTGTCTCAATAGAAGAAACCAACGCTGGTCACAAGGCTAGCTTTCTCCAGGAGCTCCTTCTGCTCTCCACCACCCCTAACTCCCTAACTCCAGCCAAGGAGTCCTAGCAGGGCCCACATGCTGAGCTTTTTGTAATACTGACCCCTCAGGCTTGGGGGCAGGATGGACCTGCCAGAATCCTGCCCCACCCCTGCCTGCCTTACACTCTTTCTGGCTTACCTGAACACCTGCCTCAGGAGTACCTTTGCTCCCCATCTCCCCCCAGCTGGAGATGCCCAATCCTAACCCCAAACAGTTGAAGAGAATAGGAGGCAGCATTATCCACGAAGAGAGGCACGGAGGCTCTTCACAAGACTTGACCTTGCGGTATGTGTACACAAGGCAAGCCTGCTGGGACAAGCCTGCAAACCCACTGTGGGTAAACAGCCTGGGGCAGCTGCCAGAAGCCAAAGTTTTAGGGAATCAAGGGAAGAAATGGCCTGGCAGGACCCCACACCCTCCCTCCCACAGGAAGCCAGCTAAGATTAGCTCTGGTCCTCTCTGCCTGTCCTTTTGGAGGAGGGTCTCCTTTCCCACAGCAGTTTTTTTCCTGCTCTGTTCTCCCAAGGGATCCAGGTGGTTTTCAAACTACAGCAAAGAAAGACCTGAGAATAGAAAAAGAGAAAAGAGACTTCTCTCCACCCCCAAGTACTTCCTGTTCCCCAACAAGTCCTTCCTGACCTACTGTCTGGTTGTCAGCCCCAGGCTGCTCCAATGCCTGCACCTTTTACCCCATGCTGTCAGCTTCTGGAGCTTCATGGGGTACACTCCACTCCTAGGGTGTGAGGTACCAGCAATGTTACCAACCATAGGTGCCTCCACGTGGGACCCAGAACCAGTGGGATCAAAGGGCAGGGGGGGCTTCATTCACACACACACACACACACACACACACACACACACACACACACACACACACACACACACACACACACACACACACACACACACACACACACACACACACACGTTGGGAAGGTAGTCACAGCACCTGATGTATTACAGTGACTAAGTCTGCTTATTTGTCATTTATTTTTAAAATATATTTAAACAGCAGCAATCACTTCCAAAATGCAAAAAAAAAATTACAATTTTTAGAATAAAATTATAATGTTTATAATGCGAGTCAGAAAGAATTGAAGGTACAACTGAGAATCAAATCACACAGCACTGGGCATGGCTAGAGAAGCCAAGGCCCACTGGCTGGGGGGGTCAAGTTGACAAGAGGTCCCAACGAGTGAGGTTTCCACCCTCAAATCATACCCCCCCCAACTCCCCATTGACGAAGCCAGTGTCCTCTAGGTTAGAGAAGAAGCGTCAAAGAGCTGGCCCTCTGTGGGGGATCCCCCAAACCCAGTCCCCCCACCAGCCAGGGACCTGCTAATCGACCTCCTCCATGTTGCTGTAGGTGGGGGCTGGGCGGTCCACAGGGGGGGCGAAGCGTTCAGGGGCTGTCCGCGTGGGGGCCACGTCAGGGGCCTGGCCAGGGCCTAGTCCCTGCAACAGAATATGAGGACAGGGGTTGGGGGCTGCCCCGTATGCCGCCTGGCATCCCGGGGGTGCTGGCTTGGAGCCCTGGCACCCAAGGGAGGGCCCCAAGGCAGGCGCAGACAGCAGCGGCATTGAGACAGAGAGACGAGATCAGCCTGAATAGTCTCACTTTATTAACACTTTAAATACAGGAAGCTGCTTGGGCAGGGCTAAGCCCCAGGCCAAGGGTAGGAGCAGCAGGACAAACGGACAGACAGCTGGACGGGATACCCACCCTAAGATGCTCTGCCCCTGCAGGAGCCACAGTCCCCACCCTCTCCCCTCAGATGCACACACTGAGGCCCAAGCCCAGAGTTGGTCCCCACCACAGCGGCAGGCATGGCCTGGTGGGCAGGTAGGTAGGCCAGCTCACAGCAGCTGCCTGCAGGCGAGCTCATCTCCAGGGACTCTGGGATACCAGAGGATAGAACACGTTGAGCACGAGGGCCATCAAAGCTGCCACGGTGCCCAGAACAAAGTATCGGAGACAGCCCTCGTCTGGTGTGGTAGGGCCACGTGGCGGGGGGCCCACCCAGTCCTGGGGCCCCCAGGAACCCAGGGGCGCAGGCCCCTCAGGTACCGGCTCCTCCTCGGCCTCCAGCTCCTGCCAAATCCGGGAAGCCTACGGCGTGCGGAAACGGCCATCAGCACCCAGGGCGGGGGTGAGGGGGTAGGGGGACCCAGTGTCCCCAAGACCCCTGGCCATGACAGTCCCGCCCAACGTAACCGGTGCTAACCCCGTACATCCCAGGTCAAGTGGCAGAGTGGTGGACAGGCAGGAGCCAAGTGGGCCATTCGCAGGGTTGTCTAGATGGAGAGCACCACAGTGGGAGAATCTTGATGGCATTTTGGCCTCAAGAAGCTCCCCTATCGACATGCAACTTCCCCACAGGGGGTGGGGGTGAGGGTTAGCTGGTCAGTTTTTTAGCCCAGGCTTCCCACAGAGGAGACTGGCTCATGGAGGACAGAGCTGCCAACCCCAGAGTCATCTCCTGGCTCCCGCCCACCTACATCCAGATCCTGATCACTGTATGAGTCTGAGCGTAGCGGGCTCAAGGGAGGAGAGGACAGCAAGGAGACAAGTCCAGAAAAGAGTTTCGGATGTGCCCACCAACCAGGCCTATGGCATCCCATGTCAGTAAGAGAGACAGAAGATCCTGAAGGCACAGTGGGGACAAAAGCTCACCTCAGAGAGGGTGATGGCCACGTTGGCTATGGCCTGCTGGATAGGCCCTGTCCTGAGTGCACATCAGAACACAGGGACGATCACAAGTGAGGGTCTGTGGGCTAGCATGTGGGGAGTGTGCAGAGGGAAAGTTGGGAGGTGTCAGGTACAGTCTGTTCACACCACTATACCCAGTGAAATTTGGAGCAGCTACTTGGCCCGTAGCCTATGCACACACCAATGGCAGCGCGTTGCTGTGTGTGTACCTCTGTAAGTGTCCCTGCAGCCTGGGAATCGCTCTGGCTAAGGCTTTGATGTAAGGGAACCCTGTCTGTGACTCTTAAAAATCCGAAGGTTCCAGGGGCCTAGGACTGTAGAAGAGGAAGCTGTGCCCTACCCCCACCCATCTGTGAGTTGGGCCCCACTAGCCTGAGCAGCCTCCCCGTGCCTCACCTGGCTGGCAGCAGACTCAGCTGCAGGGCCTAGGTCTGGGTGGTGTTCAGAGTGACCTGCCCGGGGGGGCCTCTCCACAGGAGAGTTCCGCCGGCGGTAGAAGAGTACATAGGCATAACGCGTCACGACCTGGCTCTCGTCTACCGTTGTCACCGTGCTGTCATCAAACAAGCGCCAGCCTATGGCAAGGTGGGAAGAGTGTGAACATACCCTGCACCAACACCCCTACCATCTATCCTGCTGGCTGTGTGTGCCCTCACCCACGTCGCTGCGCTGGCTGCTGCGATCATTGGGCAGGCGTGCACAGGCAGTGTAGTGGCCACCGATCATGCCTCCATAGTGGTTGATGACAGCGTACAGGTCATAGCTGGGCAGCTGCTCCTCTTTCTGACCGATACAGAACTTGCTCAGGTCCAGGTTCCTGTGGTACCAGCCAGAGAGAGGTGAGACAGTCAACAGGTGCCCTGGATGCCGACCTTGGCCCCCATGCCCTGACTACAGTCACGAGAGCCCACTGCTCACCGAACAGGGAACTCCACCAAGTCATTGATCTTGTCACGCCAGATGAAACTGCGAAAGGAGAAGCGCTTGAGCTGCACGATGAGCACATTCGGCAGGCGCCACAACAACAGCTGCTTGGAGGCCTCGCGGTGTTGTTTGCACTGCGGGCAGTACCTGACAGGGGACAGAGGCGGAGTCAAGACCGACAGACCTCCACTCCACTCTTCCCCACTACCTGCCTGCTGCCCTGTCCTCACCAAGCCTCCTCAGGTGCCAGCACCTCAGGCCGCGTAAAGAGGTTCAGACACTGGTCCAGAGTGAAGTGGCCAGCACGGGCAGCCTCACCAGCAGAGCCTGGATCCTCAGCACATTCCAGCTCCTTGGAGGCTACCAACACAAACTCCTGCAGGCGCTCATTGTTCCGCCAGACTAGAGCCAGGCTGCAGTCATCACCCAGCTCTAGTGGGGTGTCTCCTGGAAACGGGCAGGGAAGGGAATCATGCAGCTGTGGAGAGCAGCCAGCCCAACCCACGCCAGGGGTCCCTCCCACGGCCTCAGACACCTTTGTCCTCTAGCCGCTGCTCTCGGTTGGATGCATCAATTCTATAGATAAAGAACTGGGGTGTGTGGGAATTCATGGCTTCACTTGGGTGTTGGTATCCGGGCACAGCAGCTGTGAAAGAACATGATAATCAGAGCTTTCCTGTCTACCAGAGCCTAAACAAGCTTCCTCCAACCTCCCCTACCCCAGCTCCAGAGCCTTTCACCAGACTTTTACCTTCAGGCCGGGACACCCTCTCACCAGCAGGCAAGGAGCCAACTTCAATGGGCCCACTGGCCAGCATCTCAGAAGAAACTCCACTGGTGCTGGGCACAGGGCCCCGATCAGGGGATGCCCAGGCCCGGGGGACCCCTGTGTCCCCCTCAGCCACAGGGGTCACCATCTGGAGCTCTGGTGGCTGAACAGGGTCCCTGTCATTGTCCCCAGCCTCCAGGGAGCTAGTGGACAGCAGTGTGTTGCAGCCAGGGCCCTGGGACTCCAAGGCCATGCGGCCAGGCTGGAAGGGTGGCTGGAACACACTCACAGAGTACCTGGTAACAGGCAGCAAAAGCAAGTAAGAATCCAGACCAACGTGTCCGGCACCTCTGCACTCCACCCCCACGCCCCACCTACCCCACCTTAATCCAACCACTGGGCACTTACCGGGCATATCCCTCTAGCAGCTGAGCAAGACGGGCATAAGTGAGGCGTGAGGCAGGTACACTGACCAGGAAGGGGTAGCCAATGTTCTCAGGGCGGCAGAGGCCCTTATGGTCAGGCCAATGGGTTTTCTGACAGAGCCTGGAGAGAAGGAGGAGGTAAGACTAGGGCCTTAGCCACACCTCTACTCTAGGGCTAGACCAAGGAACTGGGTATGCCAGCCCTGCCTCCCCCAGGGTCTGGTAGAGTGGGGTGGCAGGTAGAGGGCTTAAAATATATGTGCCTTTATGTGGAGAAGAGGTAGGGCAGCAAGTGGAAGGTGGAGAGGAGGGACGGGGGGAGACCACGGGAGTCCTCACTGGTTGCAGTAGCCCACGCGGTAGCAACGGGTACAGCGCTTCAGCTTCTCATCCTCTGACTGCTGCTTCCGCTGGCAGGCTGCACACTTGGAGATGGGGACGCTGGGCACCTGGGGGCGCTAGGGTGGGTCGTTTGCCTCAGTGAGGCCAGGGCAGGCAGGAACGCCCCCCTCCCCCATCAGGGCCCTGTGCCATCAGGTTGGCCCCCACTCACCTGCTGCACCTCTAGTACCACCACCCGCTCCTTAGCCAACTCTGGGGATAGGAGCTCGAAGCAGAGGAGTGTGTCGGAAGGTGACACAGTGTCCAGTGAGTGGGAGGGCAAAAACACACGGTGGAAGCGATTCTTAATCACCTGAGGACAGAGAACACACAGATCCTATGTGAGGACAAGCCCTTTCCCTGGCCCTGCCACAAAGCACAAGATGAAGATATGACCTTGATCTTGGGTCAAATGGGGGCAGGGTTGGGGATTGTGGCCCAAAAGAAGTATATGCCTCTGCTGGCCCCAGCCTCAGTGCCCAATGGAATAAAGAGCCTGGTGCCTCACAGAGCATGAAAAGACCAAGACTGGGGCAGGTATCAACCATACCAGCTCTCCACACCAAGGGCCTCTACCCGGCTGTCAACCAGTGGGCCCTGTTGAGACTGCACCATGGTTACTATGAAGGGGCCGCATTCAAGGAGGCATCTCCCTACCTCTACCCCCGAGGTAAAGGACACTACCAGGCAGCAGGCTAGGAACCTTTGGGGAAAACCGGCACACAGATCTGGGAAAACAGGAGGGAGAAGCAGAATGGATGGAGAACGTCTATAGCTGGTGGATGGCTAGTCCTGCAGCTCAAGCTCCTTGTCTGAAGAAGGAAGAGCAGCTGGGGGCCAACAACAAAAGGGGGAATAAATCCAGATGATGGCTGGGAACTGAGAACACCTCAGTTACATAGCCCAAATGCCTGGTTTCAACCATGTCTCAACCAATAGCACCCCACCTGTCTTTGTGCAGTCACATGCACGTTTGTGTGTACACATACAGATGCTAATGATCGTACACACGTATCTGCGCGCTGCAAACACAGACACGTGTCCACGCGCGTAAGAGCCTTGGAAAGACAGACACACCTCAGCCAGACGCAGGTTCTCAGGCTTCACGTGGACACTCTGAGACAGGGAGTCCAACACTTCACTTGCACTGGAGTTCTCCTTGCTGATGCTCACCAGAAACTGTGGTGACAAGAGTACAGAGTCCATGGTGGGAGGTAGGCCAGGGTCTCTGCGAAAGCCCAGCAATACGGGCTTACTTCTCACCTTGACGGGCTTGCTGTGGGGCTCCCGGGCAAAATAGAAGATGGGGAGAACCTTTTGCTTCTGTGGCAAGGGCACCGGCAGGTACAGGAATGGGTCAAAAGTGATGGAGACCTGCAAATGTACAGTTTCCACTGGGTGGCCACAGAGGGAGTGGGGGGCAGGATGCTTGTGCCCTGAGAGCCCAATCCACGCCCTTGGATGGCTCTGAGGGTCTCACAGCCAACCAGCAAATTCTCAGGCTTGACAACACTAGATGGACGAGGAGAACCATTAGGAGAGAACAATCCCTGTTTCTGGTAGTTGAGGCCTTCCTCAGCCAAGCCGCTTTAACCATCTGCCTCTCATTTGCACACCTTGTGCCTTTCCAATCTTACCCATCCCCACCCCACCTTACATCACCCAAACATCACTTTTACCTCAGTCAGGAAGCCTACCAAGCCTGACCTCTGCAGCCCACACAGGGCCTAAGGCCTCCCCCTCACCTTCTTTGCCCAAATCTTGCCCTGCAACACCTAAAGATGCACATGCCTCTGACCCCATTCTGACCAGGCTAGCTAGGACAAGCCGGGGGTGTCTTTCTAGGAGAATCCGTCACACCTTTGCGCACACGGGGCACACCAGCTTCGACTTGTACTGTCCCTGAAATAGGTCCACGATGAAAGAGTCATTCCTCATCTTGTGCCGCTGCCAGGCTTCCTCAGCTACCACCTGAGGAGCAGAGTGGTGAGAACCAAGGAGACCTGGGGACGGGGACGTGCATGAGACATGCCCACCTCCGCCCCCAACTCTGACCTCATCAGGTCGCCCATCTGAGTCCACGGTCTCCGTGTAGGGCTTATTCTGAATACGGTTCAAGTCCTCGTGCAGCCCATCCAGCAGGAAAGCCATGAACTCCTGGGCATCGTGCTGTGCATAGCCTGTGAACTGGCTGGCCTTGCTCGCCACAATGGCCTGGAAGCAGCGGCAAGATGTGAGCATGGAGCCCCAGCACCTACAATGCACCCAGCTGGCTAGCCCTTCCCACCCTCTCCAGCCAAGGTAGGAGTGGCCACAGATCACCTTCAACTTGGAGGGCTGGAAGGCATGGTGGGTTCCCTTCCACAGCGCCCGGAGCAGCACAGCAAAGCCGATGGCCAGACGCCCACCAGTCCCCAGTGGGTTGTTGTAGTTGATCTCGGCCTCAAAGGAGCGGTCTAGGGACAGCAACCAAGGAGAGGTGTGAGCAGGGGAAGATATCCCCCATCCCCGGGGCTCTAAGCCCCCGTTCTCACCGTGGAAGAAGTCCCGCAGCTCCCGAGTATTGGACAGAGACTGGATGACGCTGTTCATGAAACAGGTGTTGCCTAGATTGACAAGGCCAGTGAAGCCCGGCAGACACACCTTCTTCTCTTCCTCCTCCTCTTCCTCCACGCTGTCTCCACTCACCGGGCTGTGGGGCATTGGAGGCACCATACATGTGGGCTTGGGCTGTGGGAGCAAGAGGGGCATGAGAGAGTAGCCCTGGGCTCTCCAGCCTTCATCCTTGGCCCTCCCCACCAAGGATTCTCACCGATGCCAGGTGTGGCTCTGGCTTTGGGGCTACATGCTCCATGGGGGTGCGGGCTGCCACACCATCTAGGCCTGTGTCCTCAGATCGAGCCTTGGGTTTCTCCTTCTCCACAGCCCGGGCTTCCTCCTGGCCTGTCAGGGGGTGGGGGGTACCTCCCGGTGGGGTTGAATCCAGAGGGGTTGGACCTGTCGGCACGGCTACCTTTGCACCACCCACTGCACCTTAAAAAGGGGGAATGGTGGGGCTGGTGGTTAGCAGCATGTGGCACGGGGTGGGGGTCTGGGTCATGAGGACTGGGCAATGAAGGGAGCTCGTGTGCAGACCTCGTGCAGCTGGGGCCTCCAGACCCCCCCAGCGCTGACTCTGCCGCTTGCGGAGGCAGATGTCGATGCGAGAGGCCGTGAAGCAGAAGGTGCACTGCTCTGGCTCGATCAGGTTCCTGCAGGAAGAGGCTAAACTCAGAAAATTAGGTGGAGGGGATGCAGGGCTAGATGGGTCAGGGGGATGGAGCCCAGGGTGGGACTTGCACAGTGGCGGGGCCGGGCACCACCCACCTGAGCTTCACCTGCCAACGGAAGATGGTGTGGGGCCCACAGCCCGGGTGCGGTCTCAGGAAGTTTCCGTCCCTGTAGAGGCAGAGCAGGGGCAGAGAGCAGAAGAGGCAGGAGAAAGAACATGAGACGCACTGTCCTGCCTGAAGCACACTGTCTGCCCTATGTGTCTGCCCGCCCACCCACCCACCTGGTCTGGAAGATAAGCGTGAAGTCCTGCTCGCGGAAAAGCACTCGAGATGTGTCCCTGCAGATTTCCTTCACGTACACGTGCACCACCACTGAGTCCGGCCCCTTCTCATACGAGTCATTCTTGACAAATGCCAGGTTCACCATGGACTTGGGCTCTATGTTGAGACCACATCTCAGCACCACCCAGGACAGGTTCCAGCCTGTTCCTACTCTACTTCCTAGCCACCCACCAACCTTGCAACCCAAACTAGAGCTCTGCCTGCCCACCCCCAGCCCCACCTTTACCATCCACCAAGGCTGCAGCATCTGCTGCCACTGCCATCTCCTCTTTGGAACGATCATCTTTCTCAGAGTCTCTGCTCCGGGCCATGACTGGGGACACTGGGTCATTCCTGGGGGCTACTGCCTTCTTTCCTGTCAAAAGTGCTAGATTCTCCTCTGAGCCCAGGAGGCAGGTCTGGGGGTTCAGTGGTGGTACACGGAGCTGTTCCTCAGCCTCAGCCTGTTCATGGCGAGATTGTGGGCAGGATCAGCCCTGGGTCTGGCAGGCGGCCCCCCACTGCAGTCCACACCCTTCCCCCTCACCTCCCAACTCCCAAGCAGGCACTCCACTCTCACCTGGGTGGCCGGCTCAGCCAGGAATTGGGGGGCATCACCCCGGGGTCCAGGGCCATCTCTGGACCCTTCCCCCTCCGGCCCTCTGTGGAGATGCACAGCCCTCTTGGCACTGGGCCCTGCTTGGGCCCCAGGGCCAGCCCCTGCGCCTACCTCACCACGGCCCTGGGCCCGCTTCTGGTTCCGGGCCTCCTGCTTAGCCCGGCGGGGCTCAGGGCCTGGCTCCAGGGCAACAGGAGACGGCTCCTGCCCATTCTCCTGGCACCGCAGCCCTGGCACCAACTCCTGGGTCCCAAGAGGTTTCTTCTGCCAAAGATACAGCAGTCAGGCCCTGTTAACTACACTGAGTATCCCTACCCTACTCTGCTCTGAAACTTACCAGGAGAGAGGGCCACGTGAGCAGAGGCACCTTCTTGGGCAGTGACAGCTGCAGGAGGCCACCTTTGCGAGCCTGCACTTTGGTGCAAGAACTTTCTATCTCAGCATAGAAAACACCACCCCACTGCCGACCACCTGGCAACAGAGTGGGAGGAGTGAGCTGAGGTAGGGGATATCAAAGGATTCAAGTATACTGCTGGGCTCAAAGCAGATGGACATACCTGGAAGCCGCACCACACAGTCTGTGTCTGTGAAGGCAGCATCTACCTCCTCCAGCCGCAGGGGACCGGCTCCCACACGCAGCTTGACAAACACCTCATCAGCACTCTGCCTCCAATCAAGCAACAACTCTACAGAGGGAGTGTCAAAAAGATTGTGAAAGTCTCCATGAAATTTTGATGGGAGTAAGCAGGTACCAGACACCCAGCCCTAATGCAACTGCTCTAGATAAGGACTATATCCCCAGTGCCCCCTCCTCTCCCCTAGCACTCTATCATCCAAAAGGCTTATTCATTACTCACCGTCTTTGGTCGGCTCCTCCCGAGTGAATGCTGACCCTGACAACAAAGGAAAGAACAGGGAAAGGATGATGGACAGGCAGTCTCCAAGACTATAACATCCCACCAAACACCATCTTTAGGACTTCAGCCAAGTACCCCAACTTCAAAACTGAGGCTCTACCCAGCCTGCCATTGGTCCTTCTCTCAGCATCAGACCAGGATGGAAGGAACAGCAAAAAAGTCATCTCCCAATCCCCAATCTGTATGCTCAACAGGAAGGGAGGAGGGGAAGGCCACAAGCACTCTGGGAATGCCACTACCACCTCTCCTAGGATCTCCATCCTTGTTCTCCTGGTTTGCTGGATCCTTCTGCTTCTTCTTACTGGTGGCCTCCTCCAGTCCTGGGGGCCCTCTCCTTGGGCCTGTGGTGCTGGCCCCGCCAGACATCTTGAGCCGCTTGGGTGACAGCCAGAGTGCCCCGGGGTCGGCAACGGTGTCTGGGTCAGGGCTACGGCGCTTTCTTCCTGGCCCAGCTATCTTGGCAACTCTTTGTGGACAAATTCTCCAGCAAGGAACTGACAGCCTAACGAGAAGGGGACAAGTGATCACTACCAAGGCCCAAAATTTGCTCCTTGGTTACACCCAGGGCTCAGCAACCTGGGACACTTCTAAGCCTATGGAGAAATATCTCTCTACTACCTGATGTAGCCCTAGATACTCTCAGACTATTCCTAAGGCGGAATAAATAATGCAAGTAGAAGCAACCACTTCTGGCTGAGCCTCCTAGATGCCTGCCATACAGACCCACAAAGAGAGAAGCCTCACTGAGGAGGTGTCAGGTCAAGGCAGCCATGGCCTGGGACCAGGCTCCTCCAATCTGGAGAGGAGCCATAGCTCCAGCCCACAGGGCTGGCACACTGAGCAGGGTGCTCACTTTTCCTTCACTCTCACTGGCTGCTTAGTCACCACCCGAGAAGTAGGAGGAAGGCAAGAAAGGAGGAGACAGACAATTAAACAGCAGGAGGACCAGGCTCTGTGGCTGAAAACAGGCCCAGCCCAGGTGCCACCACTGCCCAGGCATCATCTTGAGGTTAAGGAGCCCCACCTGCCACCTGCCACCTGCCAGTTCCCACCCTCCTCTGAACCTGCTTCTGTGCACTGCTTGGTTTTTGTTTTTGTTTTCTTACATCTGGAGAGATTCCCCTCTCCAGCTGCTCTCCTATGCAAAGAGGGGCCTGCAAAAGCTAAGGTGAAAAGGGTATTCAGATGTCACATTTCCCTTTCAGCAGCATCTCTGCCTCAGGGTGGGCATGCAGTCTGAGACTGAAACAGGCATTATCTCCTTCCTTCCCATGTCCACCACCTCATCAGCTCTTAGCCAGTTTCCCACAGACCCACCAGTGGATTCTGGGCTGTTTCTCCATCCAAAATAAAGGTCTCAAAATTGAGATAAGGGTGGGGATGAACGAACCATGGATCCAGGATCCCTGGCAGGCTCAAGCATGGCCTGAGACAGTAGTAGGACAGATAGTGACTAGTCTGTGTTCCCCAGAGTGTGAGTGTGTGGGAGTGGGGAGCGGAGGTTTGGCGGGGGACGGGGGGATTCTTCTACGGGTCAGATGTGGGACTGGTGGGCTAGATCTTCAGTGACGACAGGGCCAGAATCGAGGGGTGGACATCTGCTACCTCTTTGCTCCCAGGCCCCAGCTGAAGGTCGCGTCCCTACCCTCTCCTCCTGGGACGTTGAGGAAGGAACGGGGCTGCCTAGAGCCCCAAGGTGGCCTAATACGGCCGCGCGGGGTTACTGACCACAGACCAGCGCCCCGGCCGGGCTGCGACCCAGCTCCAGCCTCCGAACCCTGGGCCCGCCACCACCTCCTCCAGGAAGCCGCCCTCGCTCGCCGCCAGCCCTCTTCGAGACGGCAGGCCGGCCACAGGCTTTAGTGTAACGGCCCCGCCTGCATCAGTGGGCCCGGCACGCCGCAGGGCTCGAGGGGCGGAGACTGATACGGCCCGTGACCTTGAACAGGTCGCCCTAGGCCCGCGTCTCGGCCTCCCTGCTCCGGCGAGACAGGCGAGCAGCGGCCAGCCCCACTCACCGAGCTAGGCCGCTGCAGCCAGCCCTCTTCGGGCCCTGGCAACCCGCTCTCGATTCCGGTTCCGGCGTCAGGTCGGTTCCGGTTCCGGCGCGCCCCTCCCCCGTCCCGGCGCCGCCGCCACCACGGCCTCAGCTGCTTGTTTTGTTTCCACTTCCAGTTACGGCCGCGGGTGCCTGAACGCAGAGCTGGTGACGCACTTCCGGCGGGAGCAGCTCCGGGGCGGGCCGAACGGAGGAGGCGGGGCTCCGGTGCCTTGGCCTCGGTGGGGCCCTGCTGGTCGCAGCTTCTAGGTTCCGCCCAGAGACTCCGCCCTCCCCAAATCAGAGTCGGTCACACAGCGGGGATTCACACTGGTTTATTGGGGGCCTTGCCAGGCTGGGGACTTTTCCATGCACAGGCAGTAATAAGTGCGGGGCGAGGCTGGGGACTGGGGTAGGCCTCGGGTAGGGGTCACTGGCAGGTGGTGTAGATCTGGACCTGCAAGTTGATGGCTTGAAGCACACTGCGCATCCTGGCCTCCAGCCCGTCCAGCTGAGCCGCTTTGCCCTCCAGCGCCCGCTCGTTCTCCTCATAAGTGCCTTCCAGCTCTAGGAGAGACAGGTCTCAGATGAAGGGTCCTTCTCCCAGAGTCCCACATCTCTGGCGTCCCATCCTCACCTTGCAGCCGCTGCAGCTTGTCCTGAGCAGCCTGCAACAAGCCGCGAGCCTCATCCCGCAGTTGTTCTGCCCGTGCCTGTGCAGCCAGCACACCCTGGGCCTTGCGCTCAGCCAGGGCCCTCACTGTCTGGTACTGGTCACCTAGTGGGCCCTTCAGCAGCTGCAGATATAGAGGTCCGGGGCAGGGTAGTGGCCCAGTGGAGGCCCAGCCTCTACCCCCACCCCTTCCAACTGGCTCTGCCTCAACCCACCTGTTCAGCTTCCCGGGCACGACCCTGGGCACTGCCAGCTGTTTCTTCAGCGCTAGAGGCTGCCAGGCTATTCCCTGCTCGCTTCAATTTCAGAGCCTCCAGGAGACCATCCAATTGCTGAGCCCGCTCACCTGCAGAGCTCAATGCCTTCTCTGTACCTGCCATCCTCTCCTGAACCTGCCACGGGTGGGCCTAGGGTTAAACAGGTTTATGCAGCATGCTCACAACCTTGCCCCACTGATGTCCCAGGGAGACCACACCTGGTGCAGGGTCTGCTCTGTGTCCTGTGTGTCAACCACTGCCCCCTGGATGGCACCCTGAGCAGCACCCTGTGCCCGCTGGGCCTCCTCCAGCGCTGCCTGTACTGTCTCTGCCTTCTGTTTCTCACCCTCAGCCCGGCTCCTGGAGAAGAGAGGGAATCAGGACTTGCAAGTATCAGAACTAGGTGTCAAGGATGGGGTCCAAGGTTGGGGTCAGACCGTGCCCGCTGTGCATCCTTCAGTAGCTGCTCTGCCCGATGCACGTCTCCCACAGTACGCGCCAGGATCGTGTCCACATCTGCCAGGCTCCGGACCCGCTCTGCAATCTCGCCCGCCAAGTGCCGGATCTGCTCAGGTGACGCTGGGATGGAGAGCTCTAGCACCCGTGTGGCCACCATCTCAATGCTGTCAGGATCAGCCCCCTCCTCTATGGGGACACAGGCAAGGGCTTAAGGACACAGATTCCCCAGCACGGGCATGGGGACACAGTCTTGGGGTATGGACTCAGGGACCACACACGGGGTATGGATTTGCTAATAGGCATAAGGATGTAACCACAATGACAGGGACTATACATGGGACATAGATGCAGGGTCGTGGACTTGGGGACTACATATGGGCACGGGCTCAGGGTCCAGACACCCTGAGCCCTTGCCCATCTGTGGTCACAAACACAGGTACAGTGCAGGCCCTGACCCAAGTATGAACACAGACATGGGGGAAACACCACATGGCCTGGGCCACAAGGGAGGCTCACGGCTGAGGAAGTCCTTCACACTCTGGATAAGTTCCCGCAGTTCCTGGTTGGCCTGTTCCACCTGTCCCCTGGAAGCATTAGCCTTGTCCAGGGCTGCCTGGGCCCGCTGCTGTGCCTCGCCTGCCTGCCGACGGGTCTCAGCTACCTGGCTGAGGATGCCACCACCTTCTGCCAATGCCCGCTGCAGTTCTGCCTGTGTGTGGCGGGCCCGACCCAGCGCCAGATCCGCCATGGCTGCTGCCCCACTGCAGCTGAGGCCCCCACAACGGGGCTGCCCATCCTCGTCCCGACAGCCAGCACCCCCGCAAGGGCTCGTAGCACAGGGTGCATCTCCCGGGGACCCACACACCTGCCAGGCACAGAACAAGTCAGGGTCTGGGGGAAGGAACAGCCACACCCATATGTCCCACCCGACACTTGTGCCTCACCAGTTCATTTATGCCTGTCAGGCTCAGGGCATGGGTACGGGCAGAGAGCTCGCCCAGTGCCTGCTGGTTGGCCATGTGCTTGCGGTTGAAGTCCTTCTTTCGGGCACCCATCAGCACCTCTGTCCGGTGCCGTGTGGCTGCTGAGTTGCTCACAGGGCTGGGCACTGTCAGGGCTGACATGTTGGCACGACGTTCTGCCTCTGCAGACAGGCTGTGGGCATGGCGGATGCTGTCATAGGCACCTAAGTCGGGCAGAGGCAGGCAGTCAGCTGAAGATCAACCCTGATCCACCCGCCTAGTTGACCAACAACTCACCCAGGAAGTTTGAATGCTTGAGCAGGTCCAGATGCTGGTCAAGCTGCCGCAGTGTGAGATTAAGTGCAAGCCCGTCTCGCTCTAGACTGCTTAGTGCATGGTTGGCATTGAAATTCTTGTCCTGCACATCTGTGAGCTCTGCTTCCAGCTGGGTCAGGTGCTCAGTGGCCTCCCCAATTTCACGCCTGCATGGGGTGATGAGGAGATATTATTTATAGAGACTTCAGCCCTAATGCATCGGGCCTCGGCCCCATCCCACCATTTATCCTCAGGCCTGTCCGCACCGCAACTCCTCTGTGGCCTCCACGAGCTGTGCAGTGGAGGCAGCTGAGGCGTTACGGGCACCGACGATCCCCTGCACAGTGCCCAGCTTCTCCTGCATGTGCCAGAAGCTGCTCTCAAAGGCACCCAGCACACCCGTCTGCTGCAGCTCCTGCGCCCACTGCTCCAGGCGCCGTGTACGAGCAGCCAGGTCCTGTACCACACGGTCCCAGTCCCCGAAGCATGCGTGGCAGGGGTGGCAGGCAGGAAAGACGCCCGAGAAGCCACGGGCACACTGGTCACAGCGCACGCCAGACATGCCCAGGCGGCAGCTGCAGTGACCTGTGGAACGGTGACACTGAGGTGTGTCTATCCCACGAGGGTCACAATCACAGGCTGCAGGAAAAGGGAAGACCACAGAGTTAGGGCGCCAGTGGGGCATCCTTGGAAGTCCCCCATCCACCCTGGCCCCACGAGCCCCCTTACCGCGGCACTGCAACCCAGGGTCTCCCCAGTGGAGCTCCTGGCACTCAGAACAGGTTTGCCCACCGAAGCCAGCATGGCAGTGGCACTGTCCTGTGAACTAGAGTGGGAACAGGGCAGAGGTCAGTCAGAGGCTGAACCCTCAAGACGTGAGGCAGGCAGCTGGCCCCATCTCCCCAGGGATCCACAGGAAGGTCCCATACCTCATTGCAGGTGGGGCCTCTGGCTCGGCTTGGGTGGCAGGCACAGGGCTGGCAGCCATGGCCACTGGTAAGGTTCCAGAAGTTGGGGGCACAGCGGTCACAGCTAGGGCCCTGGACATTGGGGAGGCATGGGCACTGCCCACTGCTTGGGTCACAGTTGCACCGGTCAGTGGATGGGCACTGCTGGGGATCTGTGCCCAGCAGGTTGCAGGTGCAGCCTATGCCAGCCAAGATGAGCACACTGGTTAAGGAGAGCTGGAGCAGGGAGCCCCACCTCAGCCACCCCCTCCATACCCACACTCACGGTGACAGCTCTGTCGGGCAGCCTGCCCATGGAAGCCAGGCTTGCAGTGGGCACAGTGCGGCCCCTCTGTGTGGTGTAAGCAGCGCAGGCATTGCCCCGAGTGGGAGTCACAGGCATCAGGGTCCGTGGGGTCAATGTTACCACTGCATTTACATGGTTGGCACTGGCCGCCTGGCCTTGATGGGTCCCCAAAGTGCCCAGGGGCACAAGCTTCGCACCGCAGCCCTGCCCACGGTCGGGGGAAGGCGTGAGTGCTCAGCCCAGCTGCCCCACCCTGATCCCACGCCTGCACCTTACCCACTCACCTGTGTAGCCTGCCCTGCAGTGGCACAGGATCTGCTGGGAGTACCCATCCCGATGGCAAGAAGTAGCAAAGTGCCGCCGGCTCCCGGGGCCTTCAGGGCAGGGGCAGGGCCGGCACTGGCCCCCATATGGCAGCCGTGGGTCCCCGTGGAAGCCAGCAATGCACCTGCAGGGAGAAGGAGGAAGAGCTGTGTCATCCCTGAGCAGCCCGCCCACCCACCAGCTCACTCATAGCTGCTTCAGGCTCACCTTTCACAGTGCTCACCCCCTGTGTGGTCACGGCATCCCAGGCAAGCGCCTGTGTGGGGGTCACATTCGTCTGCATGCCCGTTGCAGACACACGGCCGGCAGTTAGGGAATCCCCACTGGCCACGCTGGCAGCGGTCGCAGCGAAGCCCAAATGCACCAGTTTGGCAGGGGCATTGCCCATTGGTTGCTTCACACAGGCCGCTGAGTGCCCCCTCAGGGCTGCACTGGCAGGCTGGGGGCAAGGCAGAGGCTAAGCCAGGGAGAGGGTTTGAGGGGAGTTTGGGTGAGGTCACGGTAGAAGGTCAGGGAATGGAAGAGAACTGCAAGTGACCAGGGCTGAGAGTATGGGGTCCAAAGCAGAGCTGGAAAAAGGAAGAAGCAGAGCCAGAGGAAGGAGGGAGAACAGTAGTGGCAGCGGGGCAGAGGTGGGGGCGGTGTGTGGAGAGAAGAACAGGAGAGACAAAGGGGCAGGTGATACCTTGACAGCCTGTGGGGCCAAAGCCATAGTAGCCAGGGGCACAGAGGTCACAGCGACGCCCAACCACTGCAGGTTTGCACAGGCACTGACCACCATGGGGGTTGCACTCAGAGCTCAGTGAGCCCTGGGGGTCACACTGACAGGCTGTGGGGAGAGGGGACAGGGCAGGTCAAGCTGAGCCCACACACCTCCACCCCA
The DNA here is from genome assembly GCF_937001465.1 of Orcinus orca. Lineage (NCBI taxonomy): Eukaryota > Metazoa > Chordata > Mammalia > Artiodactyla > Delphinidae > Orcinus > Orcinus orca. Next base: position 38,918,210 of record NC_064568.1, on the reverse strand, counting down.
CCAGCCAAACCACAGGCACTCACGCAGGGCTCCGTTGTAGACCAGTGTGGACAGGCTGATGAGGAGCGGGGCGCAGGCCTCAGAGGGAAGGGTCTTGCTGGGCACCAGACCCTCCTCGTGGCAGCGGTAGTGTTCAAAGGTGGCACGGCGCTCCAGAGAAGCCGCATCACCCCCACTAAACATCTCCAGCACCAGGACACGGGGCAGCAGCACCAGCTTAAGAGATGAGCAAGGAAGAATAAAGTTCAGACCCAGGACCATGTTGGAACTGCCAGGACACTAAGCTTAGCACTGCCACAGACCTGCCTCTTCTGTCACAGACCCCTTCTATACAGTCACCACTACAGGACCCATCCCACAGGCCCTGCCATCTTGGTTGGTGTGGGAAGAGGGAACTATTCACCGAGTCAATGAGTAGGCTGGGTCCAGAATAGGGGGCCTCAGGCTGGGCACCTCCTCCTGTTCGCACCAGCTTGAGATGCAGCTTGTAGGAGATGCCAGGCTCAAGGCAGACAGGTCTGGGAAACACCATGTACCTGAGGTAGGTGAGGACAGGTATGGGGTCACCCAGGCTTCCCGTATCAATCATCTTGGGCCTCCCCACCCCACACACAGCAACCAAATCATTGGCCAAGAAAGATACTAGGGCTGGGCCAGGCCAAAAACAGCTGGACAGCCTGACGGAGAATCTCTACAGAAGATTCCCATAAATGTGCCTTCACTGGGATCATCACCTGTGCAGACAGTCTTGCTGAGAACACTCCATACAGCCTTGCAACCCCAGAGCATTTCCCTGGCACAAATGCTTGCCAATTTTCCCTCAATGCCCTTTTTACTCTTCCTCCAACCTCGACCTCCAGCCTCCAGTCACGGCTCCTCTTCACCAAGACTGCATCACCTCCCCTCACCCCAGGTCATTCCCATCAGCCTGCAAACCCATGCTAGGGTTATTTTATCCCCCCTGAAAAAAATCTTTGCTCAAGATTTGAGTCTCTCCCTGGCTGCTGCTTTGTCTTTGCTCTCCTGACCAACAAACCCCTAAAATTTAACTGTAGTCACTGCCTCCACTGTCTAGCCTCCCACTCCAGGGGAGCTTTTGCCCCCTCCAGCATGCCATAGAGTCAGCCTGTGCCAAGGTCACCAGTGACCTCCATTTAGCCAAACCCAGTGGCCACTCCTCTATTCTTATCTGCTCCAGCATCCAGCAGCATGCAGTGAGGTCAGTGCGCCTTCCTTCCTGAGACGCTCTTCTCTTGGCTTCTGGGACCTTGTGCAGACTCCTGATTTCTCCCCATCCCCCAGCTACTCCCTCTCTACTGGGCTCTAACACTAGAGTACCCCAAAGCTTGGTTCTGCCCCTCCTTCCTTTCTCTGGTCATTTAATCTAGAGCCACCTCTTTAGGGACAAGTCCCAAATTTACATCTCCAACCTGAGCCCTCCAGTAATTCCAGACACAGAAGTCCAACCACCCACTGGCCTTGTCCCCCATGTCTAAGCATCTCAGAACTGCTCCTTCCTATGTCTCCATCTCAGCGAAGAACACATGCCATCCAGATGCCCAAGCCCCAAACCCTAGAGTCACCTTTCCACTTTTTCTCCCTTTCCTAAGCCATCAGCTCTGCCACTGGAACCCTCTGGAAACTTCCTTTTCTCGCCACCTCAACTGCTACACCTGTGTCCAGCCCACTGTCACTTAGCTAACTCAATAGCTGCCAGCAGATCTCCCAGCTTCCACCTTGGCCCTTTAGGTCTATTCTCCTCTCAGAAACTAGGGGAATCTTTGCTAAACATAAGTCACAGTTGGCAAAATGTCTATAATGGGTACAGCCAGCTTCATTATGCTATTCTCTGTTTCTATGTATTTTTATTTTTACATGATAAAAAGTTAAGAAAAAAGTGATGAAAAAAGATACATGAAACAAATACTACCCAAAATATAATTAAGCCTTAGTCAGACCAGTTACATCCCCACTCAGAGTACTCTGACACCCTCCCTTCCCCCCAAGGGCACTACCTATCCTGACAATCAATGGGCTCCCCTTATTTCCTGCCTTGGCCTCTGGAACTTAGACCCCTGAAGGAGCAGGTCTTGTTCTGTCTACTTCCTTCCTCTGACCAGTGCCACGCCCAGCAGCAGCTGGCAAACAGTACGCAGGAGGAGGAGGCACTTGAAGGAAGGAACAGATGAATGAGCAGGGGGGTCTTCCAAGTGCCCTGCAGGGAGCTTAGGGCTGACCCACAACCCCCCACAGTTGTAGGTGCTACCATTAGTGTCCTCACCTGGTGCCTGGTCGCAGGGTCCCTGGGATGTGGTCATCCTTGGGCAGCATGTGCCCACATGGGCTGTGGGCAGATACAGGCCCTGGGCGCTGCACAGTCAGTTCCATCTCTGCCCATTGCTCAGGTACCTAGGGGAATGGGGTGATGGATGAGATGCTCCCACATCCAGAGGGTCAGCTCTGGGTTAGGTGTCACAAGGTCTGACCTGGGGCTCCAAGCGCAGTAGCAGGTCATAGTCCATGGCTCTTGGTACAGAGGCCACCAGGAACTCCAGTGCCTGGCCTTCCCGCAGCCTAACAAAGCCTGGGCCAGTCCAAGATGGAATCCCCCCAGGGGTCACCAGGCGTGCCACCACATCAGGTACCTGGGAAGCAATGAGGCTGGGGGTGTGGGCTCAGGCAAGGCACTGCCTCTTTTGCCACAGCCTGTCCCCAAACCCCAGCTCTCTAGTTGAGGCCCTGCCCGAGGCAGACACCCTCCCTACACCAGGCACCACCCATAACCCTGCCTCTCCAGCCATAATATCACCCATGCCCTGTCCTTCAACAGTGCCCCCCTACCTGCCCCCGAGCTTCCTCAGCCTCCCAAGTTAGGTGGTCAAGGAAGGGCCGGAAGTAACCAGGCTGCACCTGCTCACAGCGTCGCCCCACCATGTTCTGGCGGCAGTGGCACTGACCTGTGGCCTCGTTGCACCTGGGGAACACATGGTTACTCAAGAAGGATCCCCTTTCCCGCCCAGGATCTTTTCCCACCCCTCCCAGGGCCCCTTATACAGTACTCACTGGGGATCTAGGGCACCACCGACATCACAGTCACACGGACGGCAGCCAAGTAGGTCGTGGCTCAGGCCCCAGTGGCCAGGCTGGGGGAGAAGAGGTTGCTGAGGGCCAGAAATAGACCCCCCTCTCTGCCCAACAGGGAATCTAATGATGGCTCTCAGCCTCTACCACCCCTTGGGGAAAGCCTGGCCCCCCGACCACTGGCTCCCACGCTTGGCCTCCCAGACCTGAGGCCTCTCAACCAGGATCGGACCCAAAGCCCTCAGCGCCCACCCAGTGGGGCAGGGACACCACTCCCATCCCTATCCTCTGAGGAGAAGTGCAGAACTCCAGCCCCTCCAGTCGCACCAGGCAGCGGTTGCAGCCACGTCCAGTCACTAAACGCTTGCAGAAACAGGCTCCACTGTTGCGGTCACAAGGGGTGCCCCCTGGCACTGTGCCCCGTGTATCACACTGACATTCTGTGGAGAAGGAGACCCATCAGCACTTTGGGGAGCTGGGGCAGTGCTCGTGTCCAGTTGGGTCCAGAGTAAGAGGTCAAGGGTTAAGGTCAGCACAGGAGTTAGGACAGGAAGCACATACGCTGGCAGCCTAGAGGGTCACTGGCACTGAGCCCAAAGAAGCCATCACGGCACTGCTGGCAGCGAGAGCCCACCACATTTTCTTTGCAGCGACACTGGCCCGAGACCAGCCCCAGTGCAGGATCATCATGGGGATCACAGCGACCACCGTCTTGGGAACCCATGGGGTCACAGTCACAGGCTGAGAGCACAAAGAAGTGCAGGGTTACCCTTATGCCAACTAGCCCAGCACCAGTCATCTCTCAAGCCCCCACTCTAGATTCCCAGTCTGGCTCCACCCTCCATCCCCCCACCCCAAATCCCTGCAACCTGCACAGCAGTCTGGCACTTCAGCTCATACCCCAGGATCAGCCTTCCCTCTCCCATGTCCAATTCCAGCCTTACAGCGACACACGGCTGGGTCTCGCAGGTCCTTGGTTGGGTCACGGTAGAAGAAGGGTCGGCAGAGCTCACACTGGCGCCCAGCTGTGTTGTGCTGACACCCATCACACACACCTCCACTCACGTTGCCAGATGCCAGGTATATGGCCATGTCGAAGTGGCAGCTGTAGGTATGCCCATGGCACTCACACTCTTGGGAGCGGGGAGGGAAGAGCAGGGCAAAGGCCACTTGAGGGACCATGTCCTGAGAGTAAGGGGCTTAGGGGCCCCCAGTGCCACCTTAGGTCCCTGCCACAGGCCAGAATTTGTGGGTGGGGGTTCAGGGACTTTAAGTCTTCAGCATCATACTGGGCCCCTAACCAGAGCAGACTGTGGCAGAGGGTTGAGGGAGTCCCCAGGGGCATCAAGACCAGGATACCCTTCAGGCACAGCCTAGGTGTTAGGGGCTTAATCAACCAGCTCTAGGTTCTGCCCAGGGCACAGCCAGGCCACAGAGTCCTGGGGCTATGAGGGCCAGGGTCTCACTTACTCCTGCAGGCGTGACTGTGGCCGTCCTCAGCCGGATGCCAGGGCAGATCATGATAGAAATCCTGACACCGCTCACAGTTGAAGCCACGAGTGTTGTGTTTGCAGATGCAGGCCCCATGAACCTAGCAGGGTGGGTAGGCAAGTGGTCAGCACTGTCCAGCCATGCCTGCCCCTGCCCCCAGCCCTACTCCAGCCAGTTGAAGACCCTCACCATGCCCTCAGCATGGGCTGGTGCCCCTGGGGCGGGTGCACACTGTGAGGCGTGTCCATAGCAGAAGCAGTTGCCACGCACAACCAGCTCATACAGGGCATAATAGTACTTCTCGCGGATCTCCCGCCGTGGGTCAAGCAGGTTGTCCCCGAGCGTGTGTAGCCGTGTCAGGTTCACCCGTAGATTGGTGATCTTTAGCAGGTCTAAGTGGGGGAAAGGGGTTGGGGGCCAGCTGTCCAGGCAGGCTCTTGCTGCCCCATGCCCACCCAGGAGCTGAAGCTGCCAAGGTCACCTTGGGAGACCTCCTGTCTACAGCTATATGAGCTAAATTGGACTTGGCACCTGCCCTAGGAAGCACCCAGAATAGCTACTGAGGCCCCAGATAGTCATCACCAGCCGGAGGCTGGGACTGCGCCAGCCTCAAAGAATGAAACACTCACTCTGGATCCATGGGCTATAGGGGTCTGGAATAGGGATTGCAGGGTCCAGCACACGATAGATGACCTGGAAGGGCATAGAGTCATTAGAGACACTGGACCTGCCTCATGCCCGTCGTGCCCCCCTTCTGCCCCAAGCCCAGATCCCAGCCCTCACCTCGCCTTCAGTGGATGGCTCAATCTCTGAATAGCGAGACTCACAGACTACGTCATCCCAGTGCCGTGGGGGAGCCAGTGGGACTCCTGGGAAGTCAGCCCCACAGTCATAGGAGAAATATCTGTACACGTGCCAGGTGCGTCCAAAGTCTGCTGAGCGCTCCACCAGCATGGCAGCAGGGCGAAACGTCTGGGTGGGGAGCATGGCTGATCAGCGGGCACTAGGACCCAAGTCCAGCCCAGGCCCATCAAGAGCCCTGCCCAGCTGGGGCCTGCCCTTAAGCAGCTCACAGACAGGTGGAGGTGACCAGGGGAAGCCAAGCAAGGATCAGGAAGGGAAGCCACCTCTAGTGGGGAGACTCAGCGGTCACGGGGCCCAGGGAGGCAGCACCTGACCCAGCCTGGGATTGAGGCAGCGTGTACAAAGGCCTGGAGGGGGCAGGCAACAGAAGGTGTGGGAGGTGAAAGAGCCTCCCATCCAGCCAGGGCACAGCATATGAGCACAGGGAGGCTGGGCTGAAGAGCTGGGACTCTGTTCAGGGGCAATGGGGAGCCAAGCAGGGTGCTTCAAGCAGGCTCCCAGACACGCGGGCACCTTGAAGGTCATAATGAGGTGCGTGAAATGGAACTCAGCCTCCAAGTCCAGCTGGATGGTGACCACGGGGACACCTGGGGCAGGAGTCGGAGGTCAGGGACTTGAGGCTACTTGGTGGACAGCCCTGCTCACCCATACCTCACCCAGAGCCTCACCATTCTCTGACTGCCACCAGGCTGCCCGGCGCTGTGGTGCAAAGCTGGTAACTACATTCTGGATGCGATGGCTGTTTGGGTTGTCTCTAGCAGAGAAGGGGCGCCGGGAGTCACACAGGAAGCATTTCTTCTCGTCCTGGGTCGGGTCAGGGTCAGGATCAGCGTTAGTACCTCAGCCAGTGGGCACCACCCTGAGCCAGCCCCCCACCTCAACTCCAATCACACCTGCAGGTGACTGACGATGCAGTAGGGCTGGGGCCCATGCAAGCCACAGGTGGATGAGGCGGTCAGTCTGTCAGCACGGCCCACCAGCAGGTCCCCTGTGGCGGGGTAGCAGCTTCCCTGCGAACAGCCTGGAACATCCGGGGCCGGGGCCTGGGCCAGGGCGGTGGCCGGCACTGGGAACAGGGGGTCAGCTGGTTCTGCTGCACTCCCACCCCATAGCCCCAGAGCCAGCTACCCCAGGACCCACCATCACATCCCGCAACCCCCAGGCCTTCACCAGGCCCTCTCACCACTCAGCAGCAGGCCCAGTAGAAGCTGCCAGGGCCCAGGCTGTCCCCGCAGGTCCCTCCCTTGTTCCCCTGCGGCCCGCTCCATCCTGAAGAGGAGAGGAATCAGGATGAGGGGGGATGAGAGGTCTGGGGCCCATGCCCATCTATCCCCTCCCTTGGGGTCCCGTGTTGACTCTGCCTGTGTGGGTCCTTGGCCGATTCCCCACTCGGTCCTCTGTCTGTCCGGCGGTCCCTCCACTAGCTCGGAGTCCGGCGACTTTGAGCAAAGTTGGGAAGTACGGCAGGAAGCAAAGCACGGAGCGGATCTCGGGCAGGAGCACAACATCATGCAGAAACCCCCACCTCTCTGGAAACGACTCTCACTCTAGAAACTAGACACAGGCTGGCTCACCTGCAAATCTTTATTGTGCCCTCATGCCCAGGTCTGCACAGAGCCAGGGGAACACAGGGTTTGGGGCCCTTAGGCCACTATAGTTAGGGGACGCACCAAGCAGGGGCTATGGCATAAACAAAGAAGAGGAGTCTGATCTTTGAGACCTCAAGTGGCCCATGGAAACTAGCCTTTGTCTCCAGTGTCATTGGTGCTGTGGAAGTCACCATCAATTAGGCTTTTCAGTCCCAGGGCTCCAGCATCAGTGGGGAGGTGGAAGGGTGCACTCAGGGTGTCAAGCTCCCCTACTCAGGGATGTGGGATGGACAGCCTGGCCGGAAGGACAGGACAACATACGGGTAGCGGGGGAGATGGAGAAAGGCCATCTCCTGCCCAGGGTCTCCGCTTCCCCCAATTACTACAACAAGTAGGCATGAGAAGAGCTCAGTTTCCCACTATGAAAATGAGTGCTGGTCACTGACAACAGACCAGAGCAGTAGCAAGCAAATCCAGATCTTACGGCTCTTCATCCACTCCAGGCCTTCTGGCCCACCGAGAGCTTCCGAGCCCGGGCTTGGAATGCGTGCTGCCCAGAGCCCATGCCCCACCCAGGCCCCTGGGACTGCGATAGGGACCACGGATTCTGGGGGTCTGTAGGGCCCTGTCGGGGTGGCTTTGAGCTGCCACAGCTGCGCCCACTGTCTGGGGTCAGGTGGAGAGTACCCCAGAGGTGTAGGCCCAGGGGAGAAAGCTGGGGTTCTTCAGGGGAATCATTAGGCTTCACAGGGAGAGTCTGGGCAGGGGGGCAGTCAATCTGCTGGACTTGAAGGGTTGCTGGGAGTCGCACCAGTTATGTGGAGGAGGGGTCTCCAGACACCCGGGGGGTCATGTAGTCAATCTGAGGGGCTCAGGGATATTAGAGGGGGCTCAGAATTGGAGCTCACTCAGAGATAAGGATCTATCAGGATCTCAGGGGCACTTGATGGTCTCAGGAAGTTTTACTTGACGCCCTCCCCCCGACACCCGCCGCCTCCCAGTTTCTCAAGGTCAGAGGGCCACTGGAAAACAACATGGTGTCAAATAGAGGTCGCTCAGGATCAGCAGGCACTCAGTGGTGCCTCTGGTCTCTCAAGGTCAGGAGATTCCTGGGTCACTCTGGGGTCACTCTGAGTCACCCAGGTAGTCCCAGAGTCCCTCTTACTGGCATCCACAGACAGCAGTCAGCAGGTGGTGTACACAATGGCCCACAGCTGCATGTGATCAAGCAGCTCTGCTGCCTGCTGCTCCAGGGCCCACAGGGTGGTCACTTTCTTGCCCAGTACCTGCGCATTCTGAGCCAGGTAGCGCTCCAACCCTGGGGATCAGGGTCATCTGAGCCAGGCTCTGACTTCTGGTCCTAATCTCTGACCCTGACTCTGACCCCAGCCCTAAATAAGCTCTAACCCTAATTAACGTTTGACCTCCTGTTCTAGACTTTAACCCCAGCCTGAGCCCTATATGAATCTGGACCTGACCCCTATATGAATCTGGACCTGACGCCTATATGAATCTGGACCTGACCTGCACCCTTCCCTGACCCTCCCACACCACCCCTATAACTCTGACCCTCCCTTCTGACCCTGACCACCCCCCATACCCACCCCACCATGGCCCAGCCACGTACTCTCTAGGCAGCTCTAGCTGTTCTGTGCCAGCTTTAGAAACTCTTGGGCCTCAGCTCATGCCCACTGTACCCGCTCTTCTGCATCTTGCACCGTGGCCACCGGGCTACGTGTGCCCTCCTGCAACTCCACCACACCTAACTGGGCCACCTGCAATTCCTAGAGCAAGACTAGATCTGAAACCCCACCCCACGTAGACTCTACAGTCCCAAACACATTGCCACCCAAAGTTCCTGGGTTTGGGGGGCAGGGGCTTTTAGAACTGAGACCCTGCCTCAGCCTGGCATAGCCCAGTCCCAGCCTAAACCCGATTTCACACTATTCCAGAGGTGTCCCTGAGACCCTAACGTCCACTTTTCCCAGCTCACCTTGCCCAGGCTCCCAGCCACACCCAAGGCATGTGCTGCTCACTCTTCTGCCTCCTGGGCCTGCCACTGACTCAGGGCCAAACAGGTCCTGAGAGCCATAGCTGCACTGGACAGATGCCCCAGGACCGGGGTCACATCCACTGCCAGTGCCACCCAGGCCAGGTGGCCTGCCACCTGAGGCAAAGATTAGGGAATCACAGAGAGGCCACAGCAAGGTAGAGCATTACATGGTCAGGGTATTTAGCACCGTGGTATCACAACTGGTCAAGGATCTCAGGGAAAGAATGGGGATCACAGCAGCCTCTGAGCAAGAGGTGTGAGGGAGCTGAGGGGTATGGGTGGGGTATCACCTCCTGTACACTGGCTTCCAGACCTCCAAGTCTGTTTCAAGACCTGCAGTCCTTGCTCTGCAGCCCTTGCATGAGTTCCCGCCTCAGCCAGCACTCCCTAAACATCCAGCTCCCTAAACATCCAGTCCAAGGCCCTGGCTGTACCCTCCCTGAAGGACACAGATGATCAGGCAGTCCAGCATTCCTTTCCTCCCCAACCTCTGACCTCTACCTCCAGCCTCCTGGCCCTTAACCTGGTCTGCTGTGCCTGACGGAGAACGCCTTCAGCTTTGGGCAGCTCCTGGCCTACGGCATCTGGCACAGGGAGGGCACCCTGGATCTGATCCAGCAGGAGGGCAATGCCCGCTGCCCCACCTTGGGGGAGGGGCACCGCCAGCGCATGGCATGCCACCAGCTCCACACTCACAGCATCTGTGGGGATGGAGGTAGGGATCCTGGATGTGAACTCTGATCCCTGACCCAACGAACTTTGACCCTAATCTCTCACTGACCCTGCCTGTGACATGACTACACGGTGTACTAGAGGCTTCCAAGAGCCAATTGTTAAATTTTCAGGAATTCTGTGAATCAGTTGTTAAATGACAGGTAGAATGAAATCAGTCACGGTGGGGATTACTGACGCCACAGAAATTGACAAACACTACAAATCAATTCCTCCTGACCCCCAGGCCCCACTTGTTAAACATTTAGAAGCACACTAGTGCTCCCACCTGATCCCTGGTCAGCCCTGATGAGTATTCCTCATTCTAGAAGGAGTATCATAGCAGTGTCCGAGATGCCCACCTGCCCCTGCCCCTGACCTCAGACACACAAGCAGACATGTACCCAAGAGGAAATGCTGGATGGGCTGCACAGTTGCTTGCATGTGAGCCATGGTGGCCACACCCCAGAACCCCTTGCGTGACGCCTCATCTCCCAGGCCTGGATTCCCGTGGAGCTTGCAGTGGCCTGGATTTGCTGTTGCTGGTAGGGGTGGGTCAGATGTGGAATATGTCTCTTGCAATCCCATGGCCAAGCCATGGTACCCTGTGACTCCCACCATGCTCTCCTCCACAGCCCCCATGGCTCTGTACCAGTTGCTGACGCTGCTCCAAGGCTGTGACCGCCATGTCCAGGCTATAGGAGGAGTTATGGGAGGTAACCAGAGCCCACTGGGAGGTAGGCAGGGTCCCAGGACAAGAGGGAACACCACAGGGTACAGGAACATAAACCAACCGAGGTCCCCGACCCCTAGGGGAATGGTCCCCGATTCCTAGGGGATCCAGTGAGGAATGCATGTCCCAGCGCTCCCATTGCCCTACACCCAGTTTACCCCTAGGAGAGAGTCCTCGCCTTGGCAAAGCCTCCCACAGTGACCCATATCTCCACCTACCACTCCAGCTTTGACTAGGAGCTGCAGAAGCTGAGGGTGACACCTCTGGACCCTGTGGACCAGCCCCTCAATTTCAGCTGCCACACAGCTGTCCCTCTGGGTCGGCCCATCCCCCACAGCAGCTTCTCTGTCCACCACCAGGCCTCCTGGGCCTGTCCCAGGATGCTGTCTGGTCCTCCAACTGTGGCCACAGCCTGGGCTGTAAGCATGGCCTCTTGAGAAAGCAGGGCAGCTGAGGAGGCCTGGGCCTCAGCACCTGCAGGGGATAGGAACGATAGACACAGGGTTGGCTCAGGGCTTCCACTGGCAGGGTCAGTCAGACTCCTGGGTCCCCCAGATATGTAAGCAAAGGCACCTGGTCCCTTCCTCCTGCCCCAGCCTAGACCCCACCATCACCTCCGGCCCACCTACCTGCCTACTTGGCCTCACCTTGGGCTCCTGTGGCCGTCTTGAGCCAGGCCAAGCCCTTGACACAGTCTAGCTTCTGGGATAATTCTTCCAGATGTTCACACTGCCCCCTAACCCATGGCTCTCTTTCTGCTACAACCTGTCCTTTGGCCCACAGTGTCTGGGCCAATGCAGTTGTTTCCAGTCTGTGGGAGGATGGAGTATCAGCCTGGCCAGAGATGCCCTTTCCTCCCTGATTCCTCACTCAAGGAAACTCACCTCACTCCCAGACCCAGGACTCAGACAGGCCAACCCAAGACCCTCTGAATCCCTGACCCTGGGAGGCTAGCTGGAGACCTCCTTCCTACTGACCCCAGACCCCTTGCCTGAGTCCAGCTATCCATTCCATAAGTTGTCGTTGGGGCCCCACAGCGGGGGAAGGAGATTCCAGGAGTGTCTGGGCCTGCTGGAGTACCCCCTCCAGGCCTGCAGGTGCCCCCAGCACCCCAGCCAGGCATCCCCTGGCGTAAGGCGGCCACTTTGTGGGCCACAGTGTCCAGCTGTAGCTGGAGCAGAGCCAGGTGTTGGTCCCAGGAGGTGAAACAGGGAGGGCAGGACATGCAGTGTGGGAAGCCACCTCTGGAGCCACGGGCACATGCCTGGCACCTCAGCCCTGAGATGCCCTCTCTGCAGCAGCAGGTGCCTGTGTGTGGGTCACAGCTGGGCGAGATGGAGCCCTGGGGGTCACAGGCACAGGCTGAGGGGGAGAGAGAGGGTCAGGGTAGGGAGCAAGCAGCACTCACACTAGGCTTGCCGCCAAGAAGCCTGAGGAGGAGAATGACCCTGTGTGAGTATGAGAGCCTCACCTAAGCCACTGCTCAGAGCAGCCATGGGGGAACTTCCCTGGTGGTCCAGTGGGTAAGACTCCATGCTCCCAATGCAGGGAGCCCGGATTCGATCCCTGGTTCGGGAACTAGATCTCGCATGCATGCCGCAACTAAGATCCTGCACGCCACAACTAAAAAGATCCCACGTGCCGCAACTAAGACTCAACACAGCCAAAATAAATTAAAAAATATATTTTTTAAAAAAAGAGAATGGGGGCTTCCCTGGTGGCGCAGTGGTTGAGAGTCCGCCTGCCGATGCAGGGGACACGGGTTCGTGCCCCGGTCCGGGAATATCCCACATGCCGCAGAGCGGCTGGGCCCGTGAGCCATGGCCGCTCGGCCTGCGCTTCCGGAGCCTGTGCTCCGCAATGGGAGAGGCAACGACAGTGAGAGGCCCGCGTACAGCAAAGAAAAAAAGAGAGAACGGTCATGGGTACTGGCATCTACCCCAGCCAGAGAGGCCATACTGCATGGCAGCCTTTGGGCAGGAAAACAGCACAGGGCTCCAGGTGCTCTACAGCCCAGAGAGAGGTCAGTTTGGGTCAAGACTGGCAGGTGGGGTCAGGAAAGAACCACCCAATGTGTCTGCTCCGCAGGCCTACCCAACCTGGCCTTGCCAACACTCTTTCCCTACAGCTGTTTTCATGAGTATTTCTTTAAGTTTTGGAGAAAACAGCAATAAACACGTGCTCTCCCTCAGGACAACCTGGTGGCTCCCCCGCCATCCCACAGGGAGGATCCCGTCAGGACAGCCTCACCCCTGGTGGTGGATTGTGTGAATGCCCTGCTCACCTCTGCATTCCCGCTCTGGGTCACCCCAGTACCCATCCTGATACCAGGAGCACGTGCAGCTCCCAAATCCTGCCTGGCAGGGGCACTGACCCATGACCTGAAGGAAGAGTGTGTGGCCAGTCCACAGAAACAAAGAGCCTCCTCTGGGGGAGGAAGAAGGAAAGGAGAGCTCAGAGGCAGCACACAGTCGCCTCCTCTCAGCCTGTTCCTGCCCAGGCAGCACTCATACCTGTGCTTGGCTGAGGGCTTCTCCCCTCCTGCTTCCTCTGGTCTGACCCCCTTGACCGGCCCCCACCTTGTCCCTACATTGCCAGCCTCGCCTCCCACAGACCGGCCCTCTGGGTTCTCAACTCCTGACCTGCTCCTCTGTGTCCTGAGTGCAGCACCCCACTGTTTCCACACGCTCACCCGCCAACTCCCACCCTCTCCTCACCAAGGACTCGAGAACACACTTCAGACCTCATCTCATTCAGACCTCATCTCATTCAGTCCCTGACGTCTCTCCTCCTGGAAACACTCGCTTCCCACGGCCATCCATCTCTGCCTGCATCTCCCAATCCTCCCCCTCCGCCCGTGCCTCTTCTGCCTCCTTCCCAGCTGCACCCGGCCCCACCCGTGCCACACTCGTTCTGCTTGCCATGACCCACTCACAGTGCTTCACCTACATGCCAACACACGGTGGCACGTGGGGTCGGGCCCACGTGGTCTCATGTCTGCTCATAGCTAATGTTGCACAAGAGCACACACAGCTGCTTGCAGCCACACACACTGCTGCTGGTAGTCACATTAACACTCACACTCACACCAGCCATAAATCACACCACAGGCACACACATTCACTCACACCTGGCCACTGCCACATGCTATGTGCGACAAGGGCTCACTCACTGGGTGATACACTGGCTGCAAAGTGTGTTGGGCACGGCGGCTGCAGGGCTCGCAGCCTCGGGACCCACCCCCAGGTTCCAGAAGAGGGGGGCACAGCGGCTATAGTCCCGCCCCAGCGTGTGGGGGCAGCAGGGGCACTGCCCGCTGACCTGGTTGCAGAAGCAGGCTTCAGCCCCAGACAGGCACCTCGCAGGTATGGTGCCCTGGCGGCCACAGCCACAGCCCGGGGAGAGGAAGGGCTTGAGGAAAGAGAACGCACCCCCCACCTTGGGATACCCTCACCCATCCCACTCACACACTCATGCCGGCAGCCCCCTTGGTGCAGGGCACTGCCTTGGAAGCTAGGCCCGCAGTGGGCACAGCCAGGGCCATGGCTGTGGTGCTGACAGTGCTGGCAGTGTCCACTGTGGGGGTCACAGGCGGCTGGATCATGGGATCAATATTGTTGCACTGGCAGGGCTGGCACAGACTCCTTCTGGGGTCATCTCCTGGCCAAGGGTGCCCAAAGTAGCCCAAGGAGCAGCGGTCGCAGCGGGGGCCTGGAGTGGATTGGGGTATGTGTGGGTTGTCTCAGTAGTCTTCCTGTACCTTTGGGGCCTCTGGGTCCCACTTAACCAGCCAAAAGGTCTGAGGTCCAGCCAGGAGGGCAGAGGACACAATAGCTATATTATGACCCATCTTCTTGGCTTACAAGTTCCATTACTATAATTCCTCAAGAATGGGAACTTCTTGAGGAGAGGAGCACGCCCTGCAGCTCAAACACACAGGTGACACTGGCAAAGATTTGCCTCGTGGACCTGATGGGATTGTGAACAAGTGAGCAGGGCCATGGGTTTGTCGCTGCCAACCATGCCTCACCTGCATAGCCAGATGCACAGAGACACAGGACACATCCACTGGTGCTGTCCACATGGCAGGAAGTCCCATGATAGATGCCTGAGCCAGGGTGCCCAGGACAGAGTCAGGGCCAGCACTGCTGGCCTGAGCCCAGGGTGGGGTCTCCGTAGTAGCCATCCAAGCACCTGGGGGCAGTAGCACATGGAATGGGGCCTAGCCCACTCATCACGATCCCTCCCCAACCCTTCCAGTGGCAGCCTCACCTCTCACAGTGCTGGTCCATTGTGGCCCCGTGGCAGTCCTGGCAGACTCCTGTGAGTGGATGGCACAACTCAGCAGCTCCACTGCAGGCACAGGGTTGGCAGCATGGGAAGCCCCACCAGCCATAGAGGCAGTGGTCACAGCAGCGACCAGCAAGGCCTGCCCGACAGGGGCACTGCCCATTCACAGGGTTACAAATGGCATTGGTGGCACCCTTGGTGTGGCAGCAGCACTCTGTGGGAAATGACAGGGCAATCAAGACCCTGTCTTGATTGGGCCCTGTCAAGACCCCAGACCCCACACCCACTGGCCCTGAGGGCTCACCACGGCAGCCAGTGGGCCGGAAGCCACATGTTCCAGGCCTGCAGTGGTCACAGGTACGACCATCAATGTTAGGGTAGCAGCAGCACTGCCCACCCAGCAGGGCACACTCGGTGGTCAGTGAACCCTGGGGGTGGCACTCACATGCTGCCAGGAGAAAGGGTAAGATCAGATGAACCTCATGGTGCCTCCTGCAACCCCCATCCTTCAGCCCCCTCAAGCCAGGGCCACACACTCACCAAGGCCACCCCCCTGGAACAGGGCAGAGATGCTGCAGGCAAGGCGGGCACAGGCCTCAGGTATAGTGCTGGAGAGGCTCATCCTCGCTGCCTCCACGCAGCCCGCCTTGTGGAGCTCCTGCAAGTGCCCCGTGGCGCCAGGGTCCACAGACCTCAGTCCAGGCAACCCTTTCACCTGTGGCAGGAGCACAACCTACTAGGAAGGTAAAGGGTGGAAGGCAGGGGGTAGTGAACCCAGTCCCACTCACTAACACCTACAATGGAACTTCTGTACGTTGGCCCTCACAGCCCCTTCCTACCCCTTTCCTGTTTCTCTTTTAATTTTGTTTCTCCTTCCTCTCCAATAGCCCTGATCTAGTCCAGGCAATGCCACCTCTCATTCAGAATCATTGAAGTAGCTTCCCCCTAACAATCCATCCTCCCCATGTCTCTTGCCTGCTCAAATCCCTTCCAGGGCTCCCCATTTCCCCAGGATAAGCCCTTCGCCTGGCCCACAAGGTCCTGTGAGGTCTGGCACCTGCCAGTCTCACCTTCTATCCTTGGCATGTGCTTTTCCCCTGCCTGATTCCCCCTCCCTACACTCTCCACCTGTCTCAATCCTCTTGGTGCAACTCTATGTCTCCACAATCCCCTGTCCCCTGAGCCCACTGCATCCATATTGTCCTGCTAATTTGTGTCTCCACCCAGATGTGGGGTGGAATCCCTAGGATCTCACCGAATCCAGAAGGATGGTGCCCCCCTCCCAGGTCTCTGCACCCCCTTGGTCTGCCATAGTCATAGGGTCATGGAGTAGCGTGTTCCAGGTTCAAAGTGGAAAAGTCTGGATAGAAACACAGCTCTGCAGGGATGGGGGAGAGGAGTCAGGGTGGGGTAAGGAGGTCATGATCATGTGGTCCCAGGAATGTCCCATTTCCACTGTGCAGATATGGGGTCCAACATTTCATCATACAACCAATGGAAAAAGACCAACTTCTTAAACACTGCCCTGTTTTAAATTAGGTCCCTGCTTTGATTGTTCTATGACATGATGGTATTCCATATTGGAAGGTTTCTACTTTGTTTGGGTATTGCTTTGAATGTGTTGGCTACATAACAGGGTCTTGGTATTTTGGGGGTCATGTGGTCTAGCCTACCTGTGTATCTGGGTCAAGGCCACCTGGAACAGCTGCTCTGAGGGCAGCAGATGGGCACAGCGGGTACTGCTGGGCTGGGATTGAGCATGGACCCTGACTAATGCCTGCCACTCTTCAGGTGCCTAGGGTTAGGGGTCAGTGGTCATAGAGCTGCCCCTACCCACCACCCAGCACCACCCATCCACCTGCCTGGCACCCATGCTACTGACCTGGGTCTCATAGCGTAGGACAATGTCACACTCCAGGGCAGAAGGCACTATGGGTGCCAGAAGAGAGAGGCCAGCCCCATCAACCACACGTGCAAAGTCTGAGCCAGTCCACAGTGTACAGCCAGCTCCCTGATGCAGGGGCAGGGGCTCCTTTGGGGCCTGGATGTGAGACACTGACTCCCAGGTCCAGACCACTCCAGGACCTAGGACCCTCAGGATTTAGATTCCCATTCCTCTAAGACCCCAGGGACTCATAGCCCCAGGGCTTGGGCCCATCCCAACTAAGACCTAGTGGCCTGTGACCCAACCCTGTTCCTCACACTCCTTACCTTGGGCAGCTGGTATTTGTAACAGGCTCACCTGGCAGGGTGGAGGCATATCGAGGGACACACTGTCTCTGAAGTCGGGGCCTGAGCCAACCAGGGGAGGTCCCTGGGGCTTGTGTACAGTGAGGAGGAGCAGGCTCGGGGGCTCCCTGTGGGCAAGTCAGGTGTCAGTGTCCTCCCACACTGTCCTGGGTGAGGATTTTTTTGTCCGCGCCGTGCAGCTTGTGGGATCCTACTTCCCCAAGCAGGGATCAAACCCTCGCCCGAGGCAGTGAGAGCTAGGAGTCCTAACCACAGGATTGCCAGGGAATTCCCTGTCCTGGGAATATGGACTCCATCCAAGACACCAAACTTCTGACCATGCTGATGCTGCCTCACTTGGACCTGCCTCACCTTCCTAACCCTGTCTGGCCTCTTCTTCCAACTAGCTCTCTCTGGACACTCTCTCCCTCCCCTGAGCACCAAGGTGTGAGCCTTGATTTCCTCCTGCCCCTGCCCTTCCTGGACACTCACAAGCAGCTGGGGGTCAGCAGGCTGGAGGCCCAGACCAAGCTCAGCTTCAGTAGTGGCCTGGTCGACGCCAGCACAGAAGTACCCAGACCAGTGTTCACAGCAGTGGTGGAGACAGAGGTGGGGACGGCAGAGGCAGAGGCCCTCCCTTGCAGAACACCTGAGCCAGCGTAGGGGTGGGGACGGGACAGAGTCAACTCCCAATTCTTGTCCCTTGACCTGGACCCCCAGTCCCTGCCTTGTACCCCCAAAGTCACAGTCACAGGGCCGACAGCCTAGAGAGTCACTACTCAGACCCCAGAAGTTGGGCTATAAGAGAGAGTAGGTGGGTGGAGAAAGGACAAGAAGACCTGGGCAAGGAGAGGAGGGTCAGGAGCCTGGAAGGCTATATGCTGGGACTGTCATTGCAGGAAGAAGCAAGGGTGAGCCCAGGGCTTTAATGCTCTTCTGCCTCTGGCTGAGAAGTGGAGAGGAGACCCTGGTGTACTCCTGCACGGCTTCATGGAGGGGAGGTAAGAGGTAAGAAGATGAGGTCACAGCCAGGGGTAAAATAAAAGTTAAACAAAGGATTTGTAATGTTCAAGGAGAGGCAAGAAGGGGATACACTGAGTGTCCCTTCAAACACTTTTGCTGTGAAACACCTTTAAATTCAGCGCATAATACTGTTGTAGCTCTTTTAAATGCTTTTCTTTCTCTTGTTCCCAAAGCTCCCACCTGAGGGCATGTGCTGGTTCAGCTAGCCAAGGTGGCACTGACTCTAGTGACCAGATCAGGAAGTGGCACCAACCCACCAGCAAGGCTTAGTCTGCAGTCACACTGATTACAACCTTGTACTTGTCAGCTTCTAGGAGCCCAGCACCCAAAATCAAGGTCAAATCAGAAGGCAGGTCAAACCTCACCAGACAACGGCTGCAGTCCCATCCAGAGACAAGGCATTTGCAGTGATAGGCACCACTGGAGAGATCACAGGCATGAGTGCCAGGGATGCAGCCCCGGGGATTGCACCTGCAGGCTAAGGCACAGGGCTGTCAGGGTGCTAATGAGTGCTGCAGGGGTAGGTAGGTGCATGCGTTATTAGGGCAGTAATTGGGGGCAGAGCAAGGAGGACCTGGTGGTGGGGGTCCACTCTGAGGGTCACTCACACTGGCAGCCCTTTGACTGCGAGCTCAGGCCGTAGTGACCAGGCCAGAGGAGTCACAGCACTGGCCCCACACGTGAACTTTGCAGCGATACTGCCCAGAGAGGAGGCCCGAGGTTTCATCTGTGTGGGCATCACACAAACCACTTTCCAGGGCACCCAAAGGGTTGCAGTCACAGGCTAGATCAGGGGTCAGAAGTGTGGACAGAGTCAGGTCAGAGGTCACCACTGAAACTGAAGGAACACGGTCAGAATTAGGATTGGGGGTTGGAGGGCTCACGTTTCCAGGAGTGAAGGGAGCAGGGAGCCTCCCTGGGATCTCGGTGGAAGAAGGGCTGGCAGAGCTCACAGCGGCACCCAGGTGTCTTGTGTTGACATGCATCACACACACCTCCACTCACATTGCTAGATGCGAGATACAGGGCCATGTCAAAGTGACAACTGTGGGCATGCCCATGACACTCACATTCTGGAGCAGAACAAGGTAGGTGGATATGGAGTGGGCTGGCCTGGCAGGCATGGGGGTGCCCAGGCTCTGCTGCCTGCCATGGGTGGTCCTGGTGCAGGTCCTGGCAGTGCTCACGGTGGGTACCAGCTCTGTGGTGGCAGCAGACACAAAGGCCACGCACCTGGCAGGGAGGAGGGCAAGACGAGTCTACCCCAGTCCCCCAGCTTGCCCTCCCACCAGCCACAGGATGCCCCTCCTACGGTACTCACCATGCCTTCCATGTTGGGTGGGACCCTGGGTGCAGGCCTGTACTCAGAGGCATGGCCATGGCACAGGCAGCTGCCTTGGACCACAAGCTCAGAGGGCATAGTAGTAGAAGGGGTGTCCCTTGAAGCCCCCCCTGGGGCCTGTCACCCAGTGTGTGCAGTTTGAAGTTCGCACGGAGGTTAGTCACATGCAGGAGCTCTGGAGACAGATCGAGAGCCCTCAGGTACACTGGTTGTTACCCCTCTATGGCTGAGATAGAGAAGGAATCGGTGGGGGTCTCTCCCCTCTCTACATCATTGCAGCCACCTCCTCCAGCACCCATGCTGTAGGACTCTCCCATCCCTGCTCCCCTGATTATACCATTTTAGGATGACCACAGCCTAATGGTGATTATCCCACCTCTGCACTGCTCCAGACCTGATATCACTCCTGAGCTGAGACCTGCATATCCCACTGCTTCCTGGACACCCCTTTCTGGTATCTCTAGATATTGGAAACCTGCTTCCCTAAGGCAGTAAAGGATTCCAGTCCCCAGCCCATCATTAGAAATCAGCTTATTATCCAGCCAAACCACATAAGGTATGTTTATTTATTGACTGCCTTTCTCATTTCTATGTCAGCTCCAAGACAGATAACTTGTCTATCTGCTCACCACTGAGCAAGGCCCAGAAGATGCCTGGCACACAGTGGGGCTCCATGGGCACTTGTTAAATGTACACATGGATGGAAAGATGGGGCCATGGCTCCTCTTGCTCCTCACAGCTTAAGTCAGCTACCAAGCCGAGGCCACCTCCTGTATCTCTTTGCCAGAGCTCCCCTTTCTCTTGATCAGAGGAACACACAACAGCTGCTCTAGGCCCTAGTAAGGCCGGGGGCGGGGGGGGGGGGGGTCGTGTGTGTGCACGCATGCTCAGGGTAAGTAGCTGGTAATAATCGAAGTCAAGGTGGGTGGAGAACGTGGAATGTAGAGAAAAAGCTACTTTGGGGTTTGTCCTCCTGCTCTGGTACTCTCCTGGCCTGGCTCTGGGCTGCCCTGCTGGGTTATGATTATGTCTCTCTAGTCCTTTAACAAGACTTCTGTTTTACAAGGAAGAGGTCACACCCAGAGACGCCCTGGCGCCACCTGGAGGCAGCTTCAGGAACGCAGGGTACCAATCAAGGCCAGGGTGATGAATCAAAGTGGGGAGGGCAGACAGGGGGCCGTGATGGGGAACAGTGACAGTGGCTCACAAAGGGGAGAGTTATGAGGTACAGTGTGATAGGAGCAGAGGTGGGGGACAAAGATTGGGCTGGCATGGCCAGCAGTGATGACCACAATGGGGTCTCACAAAGGAATTCAGCAATGGGGCAGAGATAAGGGACAGAGATGAAAACTGCTACCCAGGCCAGTCCCTATGCACTGGGCACAGGTATGGGGAACATGGGACAGGAATGGGGAGCCGTAACAGCGACCATAATGCAGCAGAGCTGGGAAACAATCCTTGGGGGACTGGGCTGGCTTGCCCACCACCCTGCCCTGCGGTGCACATACCCAGGTAGGACCTCACTTCCCACCAGGGGGTATCTGGTTTTCCCAAAAAAGGAGTACAGGACTGGCTGTGGGGATAATTACCCTGAACCTTGGTATTATTTGGGTTCTCCACGAGAATGGCTGGATCCAGAACTTTGAAATTACCTAAGAAGCAAGCCTGAGCTTCTGGCTTCATCCCAGGGCCTAACCCCCCTTCCTCTGGGCCTGACCTCTCCCTCAGTGGAAGTCTCGATGTCTTAAGTAATGCTGCTCACAGATGAGGTCACTGACTCTGTGGCCAGGGGCAAGAGGAATCCCAGGAAAGAGGCCTAAGCAGTTGTGGGCAAAGTAGCGGTACATGTGCCAGAAGTGGCCATGGTCCACTGAGAGCTCAAGGAGCAGAGCCAGAATGTCTGGGGATAGGAGGGGGTCCTTGGGTCACCAGTGGCAAACATCACCGGTGGCCATCAGGTCAGGAGGCAGAGAATAAGCTTTCAGTCTCTGGCAGTGGGTCACCTTGAAAGTCCTGATGAGGTGGGTAAAGTAAAAGGCATCTTCTAGGTCCAGCTGGTGACATTCTCAACACCTGTAACCACAAGGGCTGGTCAGTGGCCAGGCCTTGACCCTGATCCCAGCCCTGCACACATGGGCACACAAGGACCCTCACCACGCTCTGCTCGCCACCAGGTCCTTTTGCCGCCAGGACTACTCTGGGAGATCACGTTCTCAATGCCATGGCTTTTCCAGTCCCAAGAGTCACAAAAGAAGCAATTCTCAGCATCCTGGAGGGATGCCCAATGAGACTGACTAGGCAGGAGGTGCCTGGTTGGCCACAACCCCCTCCAAAATTTCACAGCACAGGCCTCTCCCTCTGGGTCTTGTCAATGACCTGAACTCCCACAGGTGCTGAACCTGCCCAAGAAAATCCAAGATGCCATCTCCAGAGCCCGTACCCTCCTCCCTACCTGTAGGTTACTGACAATGCAGTAGAGTTCAGGGCCATGGAGGCCACAGGTGGATGAGGTTCGAAGGTTCTGGCCACAGTCAATAATCAGGTTGCTGGTAGGTGGGTAGCAGCTGCCGCCTGAGCAGCCGGGTGGAGGAAGTTTGTCTGGCACGTCCCGGGCAGTTGCTCTGGGAGCCTCGACTGGGAGGGGCAGGGTCTGAGTATAGAGATCCTAGGGGTACGCGCCCCACCTCACCCCATCCCACAGGGAGGCCCGATGATTTCCTCTCCCCCTCCACGTGCCTCTCAGGTAGAGACCACCTCTCACTCATTGGTAGCGGCAGCAGCAGAGCTGAAAGGGGGGGCTAGCCCGGCTGGGGGTCCTGGGCTGTCGGAGCTAGAATCAGGCCAGAGAGAGAGAATACAGAGTGTGCCCCTAGCTGGGCTGCCCTTAAGGATCTGAGTGTGGCCCTCAGGTCCTTCCCCATACTCACATGGTAGATGAACTCAAGGATGCCAGAGGCAAGGAGCATGCATGGTTGTGGAGTCATGGTGCAGCTGGGAGAAGGGGCAGGGGGGGTGTCCCCAGAGCCTGGGAAACAAAGAGAGGCCGTGCCCAGGGAAAGGATATTAATAGCAGTCACCAGATGCAGAAGAAAGGTGGGGAGGAGCAGAGTTTCTCTATAGGTCCGCCATCCAACGCAGCTGCTGCTGGTGCAGCCAGGGTTCAGACTAACCCTCAGAGACAGAAAAGATCCAATTCTCATTCAAATGAGGCTTCCACCCCTAGCTCTGAAAGGCTGTTCGTCTCCAGGAGCCTCTGGGGAATGTATCCCCCTCCCCGCCAGCCCCAGCCACTGCCTTTCAGGCTGAGCAGACAGTGATGGATTGGCAGATGGGCAGGGAGCTACTTTTGTTCAGGGCTCAGGGCTCTGTCCCCTCTCCAAAGCAGGAAGAACCAATAATGTGTGAACATACAGGCGCCTGTTGGAAGACATGCTGAGGCTGGACCTGGGAATAGAGCACTTGGAACCCAGGCAGAAAGCACTGAGAGGCAGTGTGGAAACTCTCCATGCTCAGAGACCGCAGCACTCCACCCATCCAATATAATTCCTTGGTCAGTGAGGGGACTCTGTGGCCCTACAACCCAGAGCTACCCTGGCCCGACTCAAGCCCCAACCCCTTGCCGCCAACTGGGGAAGTCGACGATAGTCCCTCTCCTGAAAGAAGCAGAGAAAAGAGTAGGCAGAAGTACTTCAGCCGATTTAGGCCCCGCCCTGCCCCAGACAAGCCCACACAAAGCTCCAAGGTTTCAGCCAGAGTAGACTGGAAGACAAGGCCAGGCTGTCTGCACCTCCCCTTCCCTGGCCTAAAAACCTGCAGGCTGCAAGTTTCCCCACAGAGCCACCTATTGTCCTCCTCCAAGGGAGCATCCGGATTATCAAACCAGGGCAGCCCCAAGGGGAGGTGTCCCACCTTTGAGTGGCTCTGCCCCTGCCCTCAGGGGCCTGGAGGCTGCCCTTCACTCACATTCATGACCTTCCCTGGGCTACCAGGACCCTCTCTGGCATTCCTGTTCCTGGGGCTACCTTTTCTAAACACCCAAGCTGGCCTACCAGCAGTCACATATACAAAAAAAGACCATGGAGTGTGGGCAGGGAGACTGGAAGGTGGAAAGGTATAAAACGTGATAGATGGAATAGTGGACATACAACTTGAAGAGTAACAAGTCACAGTGCATCGCGCCATGACACCATCCCTCCCACCCGCCCACCCCACCCCACATCCTCCAGTCTCTGAAAGGAGGCTGGTGGCTCTCAGGGCCCTGGAGAGGCACCCAGAGTCTTTAGGGTTGTGGAATCCATGGGCATTGCACACTGTGCCACTGGCCACACAGACAACTGGGCTCAGTTTCCCCAAACGTTGCTACGTGAAGGAATCAGGGTGCTGAGTATGGCAACAATGGCTGAAGTCGTATTACAGGGGAAAGGTTCACACGGAGGATCCGTTGAGCCTGCAGCCGTACCTCATCATCTGAGGACTGCCTGTCCACCTTGATGGCCCGGAATTTCAGCAGCTTTGCCGTTCCAGGTCTTAGCCATACCTTAGGGGATTGGGGCCCAAGCCGTGTTCTCTTCTGGGGAGGAAGATCCTTTGCCTCCTCAGTCCTTTTCCTCTTCTGTCCCACAGGCTCAGGGCAGCTTTTCCGGCCCCTCCTTGCAGTCCTGGCCTGAACAGACCTTTTTGGCCTGCCCCTGCCCCTGGGATGGGTCCGAGCCACCTTGGCCCTGGCCCGCACTGCCTTGGCCTTGGCCCTGGCCCGCACTGCCTTGGCCTTGGCCCTGGCCCGCACTGCCTTGGCCTTGGCCCTGGCCCGCACTGCCTTGGCCTTGGCCCTGGCCCGCACTGCCTTGGCCTTGGCCCTGGCCCGCACTGCCCTGGCCTTGGCCCTGGCCTGCACTGCCTTGGCCTTAGCCTTGGCCCGCACTGCCTTGGCTTTGGCCTTGGCCTTGATCCGTGCTGCCTTGGCTTCTGCCCGGGCCTTGGCAGCTTTGGCTTGTGTTTGAGCCACCTTGGCCTGGGCACGGGAAGCTTTGGCCTGGGCTGTTTTGGTGCCCAGAGCACAGCCACCTTTCATTCGTGGGCCACTGAGGGAACCAGAGGCTTTGTAGGTCTTGCTCTGGGGCCCAGTGCCTTGTCGGGGTCCAGCCCTGGGGCCTCTTCGAGTCAGACACTTGGAGCCCTTGCTTGTGGCTTTTCTGGGAGCTTTGGGCTGGGAATTCCCCAGCCTCTTCCCTGGACCTTTCCGCAGCTTCAGGGGAGAGTCTGCAAGTGAGAGCTGCAGTGACTGTGCCTTGTGCTTGGCACCCAAGCAGGGCATGGGAGTCTTGAGTGGAACCAGGGCCTCAAGGACAACGGAGAGCCGCATGGCAGGGTAGACACCTGGATAGAGGTGGGTGGGAAAGCCCACTGCTGCACCCCGGGCACGGCTGGCACTTGACTGCTTCAGGGAGCTCAGTAGCAGGTTGGTGGTGGCATGCTTGGCGAGGGCTGGTGTGGATGCTTTGGCCAGCCTGCCAGACAGTGGCATGGGGAGCAGCGTGGCCCGGCCTGCAGGCAGCCGCATGGCAGTTCGGGGAGCACTGGCTGGAGGTGATGTGGCAGCTGGGGTGGGGGCACGAGCTTGAAGCTTTGTCTGGCTTGGGGGGTTGGCTGTGCACGAACTATAGCCATAGACATCACCGCTGCGCAGGATGGTAGGTTGGAAGCCATCATCCCGCAGGCCCTGCAGGAAGGCCACAAGCTGGGCCTCAGTGGCACTGAGATCCTGGCTCATGGGGTTAAAGACAAGCAGCGCTTCCTCCAGGGCCTTCTTCCCTGCCGTGGAGATCCGCGACCAGGAGTGCACAGCTTTCTCCTCCACATGCTGCGCCACCACGCTCATGGCATTAGGCACTGCAGATCTGCCTGGGTATCCGCAAACCAGCGCTTGGCACCTCCAAGGCAAAAGGAAGAGTCAATAAGAACAGCACCGAGACAAGGGCCAGGACCGGTAGATAGGTCAATCAGGGCCAGCAATCTTCACAATAACATCTATTGACACAGAGGGGCCTGGCCAGAGTGAGCCACTCCTTGGGGCAAAACCCTGGTCTTCTCCACCTATCACGGTGGAGGGTGGTGGGGTAGAGGTGGGGGACTCATATGGGTCAGAGGCAGCTTCTTCAGGATACATGCCCATAAGCTCATCAGAGCCATCCAACCTGCTGACGGGCCCCTGGAAAGATCTGGGCTTGGCCAAATTCCTAGTATTAAACTCAACACTGGGAATACAGGCAAATATCTCTGTCTTCCAGGAGCCCTGTACAGAAGGCAAGATAGAGATACCCTCAAGGTTCTTGGGAATGCACACTGGCACACAGCTCAGCTTGCCAATGGGTAAGGGAAGCATTCCCAGGAGAGGAATATTCATGTGGGACATGAATGATGAATAGGAAAGGACCAGATGGAGATGGAGCAAAAAGGGCAACAGCCAATGCAATGGCTCCAAAGTGAGAAAGAGTAAGGCAAACTTGGTGTGACTGGAATCTGTGGTCAGGGCTGGGAGGTCTAGCTGGAAAAACAGGGGACAGCAGGGTAATACAAGCTTTGAATGTTCCTTGAATGCTGGCCAAAGGGCCCAGACTTACATCCAAAGTCCATGACGATCTCTGTTCCTACAGCTGCTGCTGTTCAGGTGCCCAGGGGTGGACCTCCCTGCCCACCAGAAGTTCTGCTTTCAGAGTTCCCAGACAGTCCACTCAGAGGTCCAATTCCTAGCACTAGAGCCATGGAGACCAACCCCAGGGAAAAAGCCAGACTCTCCTTCAACAGAAACTAAAAAGATGAGTAGCAGGTACTAATAATACATCTCTAGGCAATCAGGCAGCCTGGCGCCAGGCAGCCAGACCAAGAGCCCAAGGTCTGGGAGCCAATGACTCCGAGTAAGATGGGTAATAAAGCGGACCCTAGAGATCTGAACTGTCCTAACTAGGGCTTGGAAGACGACTTTGGTACAGCCCATTTAGAGCTGTCTGGTAAGACCCAAGTTGTCCCAGGCTTCTCTTTAAAAGCTGTAGGCCGTCAATCATGACTAACATCTAGTCTAACCCATCACTGAGGGGTCCCAGAGACAGCTCCGCAGCTGCACAGGAGAATTAAAAGATCAGCTGGGATCAGGCAAGTCTCTGGGGCCAAGAGGTGAGTCTGTGCAGCTTCTTCCTCCCCCTAGTGGAGCAGAAGTTTTCAGAATTCCCTGGAGGAAGTGCCCTGGGGCTCTTTGTTTGGAAACATTGTTGGATCCTCAGGTGTCTCGGGCACTTCCCCTCTCCAGAGGCCATTCTCCAAGTACAGTCCTTACACATGACTTTAGTTCTCTTTTTTCCCAAGGGGTGTAGTTCCCAGGGCTGTGAACTGTACAATAAGGAGGAACCTGTTACCTCCAGGCACAGATATTGGGGGTGAACTCGGGGCTCTTCCGCTCAGGTCGGCCTGGGCCCTTGGGAGGGGTCTCCTGGGCTTTCCAAGAGGCTCCGGAAAACAGAGACTGCAGCCCGACCCCTGACTTCCCTTCGCAAGTGTCCCCGGGGCAGGCCGGGGAAGCTGATGAAAAGATGCAGGACGGGAGCGGCCCTAACCAAGCGAAACTGGGGCGGGGGCAGATCAGGGCCCTCAGGCTGGGAGTCCGCGTCCCTGACACCCAAGCCGACGGTAGGAGCGGGGGGCCTTAGAGGAAGCGAAATGCACGGGACAGGCGGTGAGAGCGCGACGGGGTCGCACAGCCCCAGGGTGGGGTCTTTGGGCACGGGGGGGGGGTTGGGGGTCTCGGCCGGGCCGGCGGAGGGCGCTGGTCCCGAAGGAGCCGGCCACCCGGCCCATCCACCCTGCCGCCTCGCGGACGACCCCTCCGCGGCGTGGCTAGGCCCACGGCCCCAACCTACCGGCGCCGCCGCGGGGACCCTGGACGCGCCTCTGCGCCGCCTCCGCTGCTCCAACATGGCCGCCTGCTGCGCACCGGAAGTGCGCCGCGCTTCCGCTTCCGGGACCTGGCCCGCCCTAGTGACCCTTGACCCCCCGAGACCCCGTTTCCCCCAAAGTCTGGGGGCTGGACAAGCGCAAACCAGAGAAGACTTCCTGGAGGAGGTGGCAGAGGGGACCGCTCCAAACCCTTGCGGACCTGTGCAGGAGTGTGAGGGGCAGAGGCGCTTTCGGCCGCTGCCCCAGGCAAGACTGCACCAGACTAGCACTGGATTAGGGGCTCATCTGACACCTTCTCTGAGGGGCTTGATGGT
Organism: Orcinus orca; assembly: GCF_937001465.1. Lineage (NCBI taxonomy): Eukaryota > Metazoa > Chordata > Mammalia > Artiodactyla > Delphinidae > Orcinus > Orcinus orca. The sequence goes on along the minus strand of NC_064568.1, from coordinate 38,890,543 downwards.
GTAACGACATGTGGGAGGGATTTTTGGCAAGGTCCAAGCTATCCTTCACCCTTTTAGTCCTCCCGCAGCCACTGGCAAGGCCCACCTCTGTCCCAGGTGCCTGAACAGAGGGTGAAAGAGGAGTGCACCCTGCCTGAGAGTGTCCCTCGGGAGCCTCTTTGTACCTCCTCTGAGGGCAGCAGGCCTTCCCCTATTCCTGAGAGTGGGCTCACTGCATGTGGTATGAAAGGCTGGTTTGCACACATTTGTGGCAAATAAGCCCAAAGCTGGGCATGTCCAATCTGAGAGTCCCAGCATACCAGTGTGGGCCTGAGTGTACTTGCTTAGGAGCATGCCCACAGGTGTGGTGGGAGGACCCTGGTCCAGCCTTAGCTCCCTCAGTGGCAGAAAGCCCTCCCTAAAGTCTTAACTCTTCCCCAAATCCCTGCTTTTTGGCCTAAGAGATTGGGACTTCTTTCCACCTGTACAGTCTTTCCACATGTACCCTGGGGCCAGCAGAGAGGTGACGGTTACAGGGCTCACTACCCAAGCAGCATCAGATGAGAGAACGTAGGTAAAAATTAACCTTAGGAGTCTAAAGGGTCAGAATGGTCTCTATTGCTCTGACCAAAGGCACTTCTTGGTCAAGGGCCCCCAACTCCAGGTTGGGAGTCAACCTGGAAGTCCTGGTTTCATGGATGAGATGGTGGGGGCATCTGTACTTGGGTCAGAGCCTGAGCTAAGAGGCAAAAATATTGTCATAACTCTTGGACCTGACATGTACAGTGGTGTAAATTTGGTAGCTGGGGGGCAGGTGGAAGCCTATGGGCAGTCACAGAGTGTGACTGGATGCTTCATTTGGGGACTGGTTGATAGCCCTCCTCACTCCCCATAAAACCCCAGGATCCTCTACCTGATCTATGCTTCCCTGCCTCTACAGATGGGTCTGGGCACCCCTAGAGAGAAACACTCACCCCACCCTAGGCCTCACCTTGTGCACCTAAGCTTCTCAGGGCCTCAGCCCTGATGGTGGGGTCCTCAGTGCCTTTAAGCATAGCCAAGATATCCAGCAGGAAATGCAAACTCTCCTGCTCCTCTGGGGTCAATGCTTCTGACCCCTTGTATTGGTAGAGAGAAGGGAAGGATGGGGTCTCAAGGGCCAGGGTCGCGGGGTTGCAATCAGGAAGTCCCACCTTAGCACTCCCAGTTCCCAACTGAGGGTGAGCCCCATCTCTGCCCCATCCATGGTTGAGGATTAGTTGTTCACTCTTAGGACCAATCCAGCCTCATCTTCTGCCCAAGTTGTCTTCTATAGCTTCTCTAAAGCCAGCAGTGTTGGCCCCCCATGTGCAGGTGGGGCCAGGCCTGTGTAAACAGAAGCCACTTCCATGAAGAAGCAGAGTCCAGCCTCCAGGGATGACATGGGCCTAGGTGTGTCCTGGAAAGAGGATACCTCTCTGGTGATGTCCAGCCTAGAGGTCAGCGCAAAGTGGAAGACAAAAAAAGGTAGGTCCATCCCTAGTCTGTGTCCCTTCCACACATTAGAACTGTGGGGATGATATGGGTTCAGGGAAATGGTCTGGGGTACCTAGCTTCCTGAGGGGAGGCTGATCCTTTTGCCTCTTGGTACCCAGAACGTCCCAGATGGAACTCTCTGGGATCATTAATCAGGGCCAAGTCTGACTTGACCTGGACTTTGGTGGATGCTGACCATCCCAGGCATAACTGGGATCAGATGAGATGAGGTTGGAGAGACCACAGGGCCGTCCCAGGATCCAGCCCTTCCTCTCTATTTGGCATCTTTTATATCCCTTAGTGATGGACCCTAGACCCATATCCACCTGAGCAGAGAGATCTGGTGAAGATCTAGATGTGAGTGAGGCCAGTGGCCTTGGAGAGATCACCCCAGGAGGGAGTCTATGTGCCAGGGAGAAAAGCCAAGGCTGGGTGTTGAGGAGGCACTTCCTGGGGAAGGAGAGGAAGCAGGGCCTGTAAAAGCCTCCGAGGGGCAGGACAAGCAGCAGGAGGAAGCCAAGGTCACAAGGGTGGGTGAGGCTTTGAAGAGGCCAGAAAGATTTCAGTTGAGAAAAAGACGATAGCCGCCCCACCCTGCCCCATTTTAGCTATATGGTGTTCCATGGTGACTTTGGCAATACCAAGTTTTGGGGAGCAGTGGTAGCAGATATAAGATGGCCAACACCAAGGCAATGGAAACTGTGAGAGAAGATGACTTCAAGAGTTTGACTGGAAGGAAGGGAACAATGGAAGGACTTGGGGTGCTGGGAGGTATCTAAAGGCAGGAGGCTTTTATGTGCTTAATTACTGGAAAGGAGAGGGGAAGGGGCCTGGAAAGGGAACAGTGGGAAGTGTGAGGGGGTCTGCAGGACAGTGTGAATACCCTATGGAGGAAGGTACCAGTGACTGGCCTAACTGAGGAGCATGTTGGGGGCAGAGTGGAGTGGGAGGATGAAAGCCTTCTAGCCAGGATCTGCAACCAGCCTTGGCACCATTTCCATGCGGGCCGTCCAACTCCATCTGCCAGCCCCTGAAAGGGACTGAAGACTCTCTCTCTGGTCAGAATGCTCTGCCCACACTCTAGGCTGGCCAGAAGTCAGGCAGGCTAGGGTATTCATGTCTCCAAGTTGCTCTCAACCCATGACTGATGGAGATTTGAGAATGAATACCTTAGCATTCCCTTGCTCTGATGGGAACAATAATGTGAGGCCCATGTTCTACAATGGCTCCCAGAGTCCCCAGCAGGATTTGGTCCTTGTTGCTCACAGTGGGAACTTGTTTGATGACACACCCCTTTATTGGCTGCTTTCCCTGTCTTCTTGCCACTCCTCTACTGGTGCTTCTTGTCCTCATCTCCCACATTAACTATATGCACTTGTATCTCAGTCTCCTGGTGTGCTTCTGGAGAAAGTGAGGCAGACGCTGTCCATGAAAGAGGGACAAATGGTAGCAAGCACAATCACGAGGACTTCTTCTCATAGGTGACCACTGACCTGTACAAATGGGCCCCTAGCTCACAGACTTAGCCAGTACTCTTGATGCTCAGAAGATAGGATGGGCCAGGGTCTGGGTCTGAGGTAGGTCTGCCTCTGTCACACCAACTTGTTCTTGCCTGACCCCGGAGTTGGCTAGAGGCAGGCCCAGGACCCTGAAGATGGACAGTCACAAAGTGCCTTGGGTCCCAGAGTAGCCCAGGCCTCAGGCCCTGCAGAATAAGCCCAGAGTGACCTGCCTGGGAGGTCCCCTGGCCTCTGACTCTTCATCACCTGCTCTGTTACCCTCCCCCACAAAAATTGCCCCCACCCATGCCTGTGGAAGGGCCTGTCAAGTACGGGGGCTGGCACTTTCTGCTCCTCCACCCTCTGCTACCCTCAATGTGCACCACAGAACCTGTTCTGTGCCCTCATCAGTGCTTGGGGAAGGGCGACCGAACCATTGCCCCCACCAAAGGCCCAGGACATACCCTAAGAGGCCTCCAGGGGGCGCCGCCGCGAAGCCTGTCGTGGGCTCTTCGGAGCGCAGCGGTGGTGGGCAGGCGCCCGCTTCTCAAGCCCCCAGGTTCTGCTGGCCCGCCCCTTCGCCGGTGCTCGCAGGCTGGGTCCTGCTGAGAACGGCCCCCACCATACACGTGTCGTGCGGCCCACCGCTTCTTCCTTTCTCCCCCAGTCCGAGGTCGGACCCCAAATCCTGGGCAGGCTCAGCGTCCACATGTCCGTCTGTCTGTTCACCGGTTTCCGTGTGACCATGGGTCGGCGCGCCCTGCTCCGGCCACGGCAGGTGCGGGGTTAAAGCAGGGGGGAGGTTTTCCCGAGTCGGGAGGGGGGACGAGGGGCGGACCCTGTCCAGCCCCGCCCCGCGCCGGAGAAGAGCCGGAGCCCCGCCGGAGCCCCGCCGGAGCCCCACCGGAGCCCCGCCGGAGCCCGGCCTCAGACCCAGCCAGATCAGGCACCAGCGGAACCGGAACCGCGGACCCTGCGCCCCGGCGGCGCCGGAGCCCCGGCCGGTGAGTCCCGCGGGAGCCGCGCTCAGGGGAAGTTTAGGGCGCGGGGTGTAGAGCCCCAGGCGCGCTCGCTCGGACCCGCCCCCCCTTCCGCGAGCTGGAAGTTTGGGGCCGGGAGGCCCTCGCGCCAGGAGGCCCTCGCGCCAGGGGTCCCAGGAGCGTGCCTCCCCGCGGGAAAGGAGAAGCCAGGGAACTTGGAATCTGTGAAGTCCAGCTGCCCATTTCTGCTGGCAACGCCCTGGACTCTGGGAACCTAGAGTCCAGTGCTCGTGAGTTCCCAAAAATCATCCCCCTCCCCGTCCCAGACACCAAGAAGGCAGGCCTCTGGGGACTTGGCATGGGCAAACCCCTGAGGGTAGATCTTGAGGGGAAATGTGGGACTCTGGCCTCCAGCCCCTCCCCTCCCAGTCTCAAACACCCTGATCTTGGCCTTTGCTGGTGGGAATGGATGCAGTCTATGGAATGGCTCCCAAAGGGGTTTTAAGGATACCCTGGACTCTGATCCCTGGCAGCAGGTTGGAGACCCTGATGGCTGCCCAGAGCACACTGGAAGCCAGTAAGGGGGAGGGTACAGTAAAACTCCACTGATGCAGAGCACCAGGGTGAGGATTGTTGAGGCAAAGGGAAGGGGGCTAGGGTGGAAAGTCCTATTCTAGTCACCTTACCTCCCACCTAGACCTAGATTCAACCGGGGAGCAACTAGGTGAGGGCAAGGTATGGGAGGAGAATCCCTCAAGCCCCATAGCAAGTTGGGAAGTTGCCTGGGTAACTGGGAGACTGCCCTCCTTCCCACTCCAGGAGGACCTCCACATCAGTGTGCTAGGCAGTGGAGGTGTGTCTTCCCTCTGCTTTTCCCACCAGCAATTTTGGGCCAGGCTGCTTATCTGTACCCTGAGGGGCTGGTCAGTGGCTCTGACCCTTTGTTTTCCCTCTTTTCTCTAGGTGAAAGCAAAGTCCTTGGACTGGCCCCACACTCCCTTGTAGCCCTGGTAGAGTCAAGATGTGGCCCCATCATGCCCTTCAGTGAGGCCTGCAGCCTGAGCAGATAGCATGGCCTGCCACTGGAGGTGAACACCATGGCTACAGGAGGTGGCCGGGCCTTTGCTTGGCAGGTGTTCCCACCCATGCCCACCTGCCGGGTATATGGTACAGTGGCATACCAGGATGGGCACCTGCTAGTGTTGGGGGGCTGTGGCCGAGCTGGACTGCCTTTGGACACTGCCGAGACATTGGACATGGCCTCACATACGTGGCTGGCACTGGCGCCCCTGCCCACTGCCCGGGCTGGTGCGGCTGCTGTGGTACTGGGCAAGCAGGTGCTAGTGGTGGGCGGTGTGGATGAGGGCCAGAGCCCGGTAGCTGCTGTGGAGGCCTTCCTGGCTGACGAGGGCCGCTGGGAGCGTCGGGCCACCCTACCTCAGGCAGCCATGGGGGTTGCAACTGTGGAGAGAGGTGAGTGGCCTCCCAAGGAAGGTCCCTCAGGTGCCCCAACACCCTCCATTCTTTCCTGACTTGGTCCCTTACCTTCAGAGATTGGGCAAGAGCTGTAAATTTTGCCTGGGTGCCCTGGACATGGCTTTGTTTCTTGTACCCTTCCCTACCTAGCTCTGAGCTGGGCTAGCAGCAGCCTAAACTGCCTTTTCCAGCTGTGAGGTGGGAGTCAGAGCCCAGGCTAGCCACCAGCATGATGGGAGGCCCAAGCCACCTCCCTGCCCCATTCCTCCTCTGTGAGAGACAAGGAGGGGTGGCCCAATGACTCCCACAGTTATAAATAGTCTGGGAGAGGGGGATGGGAGCAGGGCCTTGGCTCAGAGCCCGGCAAGTGCTTAAATTCCTCGCACCACACAAACAAACAAGGGAGACTGAGATGGACAAAAGCCAAGCTGGCCTGGAGGCAGTTGCCATGGAAGCCCCTAGCTAACTGGCTGTCTGCCCAAGGCCCCCACACATGCCCCCAGCTGACCCTGAGAGTATAACAGGGCAAGAACCTACTCTAGTGAAAGGGCAGGGTACAGAAGTGCTGGCAGAAGGCTTGTGGACAGCACCCCCATCCTGCAGGCCCAAGCTCCTCTCCCAGCCCCCCAGCTGATCCCCAGAGCCCCCTCCCCAGTCTGAGCTCCATGCTGAACAGATCTCCATATGGCCCCCACCCTCCTTCCCCCATGAGAGTCCCTACATTGTGGCCTCCAGGTCTGACCACCAGTCCTGCTTGGATGCCAGATGTGGTTGCCATAGCGTCTCCAGGGAGACAGAGACGGCTTATAATTAGATTGGCTGCCTCCTGCTCTTCACTTGAAGGGGCCCTGGCCAGAGTGAGAATCCTAGCTCTCCCAGCCCCCACTCCAGGCAGGCAGGAGGGTTTCTGCTGCCAGGGAGGGGTACCATAAATAGGTTTGTCCTAAGCCACCTCCAGGCCTGACCAGGGCTGTTGTCAGGGTGGAGTGCTGTGGCCAGGCCCAGGGATAGTCTGTATTACTCTTTTCTCTGCAGATGGTATGGTGTATGCACTGGGGGGAATGGGCCCTGACACAACCCCCCAGGCCCAGGTTCGGGTGTATGAACCCCGCCGGGACTGCTGGCTTTCGCTGCCTTCGATGCCCACACCCTGCTACGGGGCCTCCACCTTCCTGAACGGGAACAAGATCTATGTCCTGGGTAAGAACCTGGGGATGTGGAAAATTGGCCTAAGTCCAAAAGCACTTATCCGTATAGGTTGGCTGGGATCAAGCTTAATCTGGGATGGTGGGACAAGAGAAGTTTTGTTGGTTTGAGCCAGGGTTGCTCTGAGGCTCTGACCTCTGGTGGTCCTGCTGAGGCTGGAAAACCAAACCCCAGTGCCTAAGGATCTTTGCGGTTGATCTGTGCTCTGGTGTGCACACAGCTGGGTATGGGTAGCTGGGGTGGGCAGTGGTAAAGGCTCAGCAACCTGGTAAAGGAAGAGGCTGCCAGGCCTCCTGGGCTGCCTCCCAGGTGCCCCAATTCCATTGGCAGGGGGCCGCCAGGGCAAGCTCCCAGTGACTGCTTTTGAGGCCTTTGATCTGGAGGCCCGTACCTGGACCCGACACCCAAGCCTGCCCAGCCGCCGGGCCTTTGCCGGCTGCGTGATGGCCGAAGGCAGCGTCTTTAGCCTGGGTGGCCTGCAGCAGCCCGGGCCCCACAATTTCTACTCCCGCCCACACTTTGTCAACACTGTGGAGATGTTCGACCTGGAGCATGGTGAGCAGTGGCTGGTCTGGGCTATTCTCCCACTCTCCATGGGATGGAGGGGTGCAGTGTGTGTGAGGGGGCTAGATCTGACCTCCCCTCCCCTGCAGGGTCCTGGACCAAGCTGCCCCGAAGCCTGCGCATGAGGGATAAGAGGGCTGACTTTGTGGTTGGCTCACTTGGGGACCACATCGTGGCCATTGGGGGCCTTGGTGAGTCTCTGTGGGGCTAGGGATAGGAGGGGAGCCCAAGACAGGAAAGAGTAGCCCCCTGCGTGAGTACCACCTCCTGCCCTTCTCTAGGTACTCCAGGGGTCATGGCTTTGTGAGCTTCCCTTTTCCAATCTGTAAAACAGTCAGTGGGTGGTCTGCCTGGCTCAGCTTTTGGGGTGTCTCTCAGCACCTAACTGTGGGTTCTGTACCAGCAGGGGCCTAGGAGATAAAAACAGGACAAATGACCACTGAATGAATGGAGAAATAGAAATGTGAATAAATAAATGAATGAGTGATGAAATGGGGGCAATGAGTAGCAACGCATGGATAGCCCATCCTGGGGTAATGCATGCTGGGCCATGCTCTGAGCTCAGCGAGAAAAAGAGCTGGAGCCCCTGCAGCCTGTGCCCTTTACAACATCTGTCTTCTTCCTGCAGGAAACCAGCCGTGCCCTCTGGGCTCTGTGGAGGGCTTCAGCCTTGCACGGCGGCGCTGGGAGGCACTGCCTCCCATGCCCACAGCCCGCTGCTCCTGTTCTAGCCTGCAGGCTGGGCCCCGGCTGTTTGCCATCGGGGGTGTGGCCCAGGGTCCCAGTCAAGCTGTGGAGGCACTGTGTCTGCGTGATGGGGTCTGAATGCCTGATGGGACCTGTCCACTGGAGCAGTTCAGTGCCAGAAGCAGATGTCTGTGGTTCCTTTTGCTGCTGAGAAAGCTCACTGTGGCTCTGTGGGATGAGGGAGGCACAGGGTGGGGCACTTGAGACACCGTGTCTGGGACTTGGGGGTGGCCTTCATCTTTAGCAAAGGACACACATACCTTTATACCCACCTTTACTCCCTTTCATTCACGGACCATGCCCAGCTCCACCCTTGCTCTGGAACCTACTGGGCCCTCTGTCCAACTGGGAAGTGGGGGAGGGCAGAGCTGGCCTCCTGCCCTACAGGTCAGTGCCTACCTGGAGTTGATCAGGCCCTCCCCAATGGCTGTTCCTGAAAAGTCCTAGCTGTCAGCCTGCCTTGAAGGCCCTTGTGGACTCAGAAGAGGTAAGAGAGGGTGGGAACACAGAGGGGTACAGGAGTGGATGTGGGGACTTCCAGAGGGCCAGAAGAATGGTGGCTTTGGGCCCTTTACACTGCTGGCTGTGTGACCTTGGGCAAGTCATTTCACCTCTCTGTGCCTCAGCATCCTCATCTATAAATGGGGATCTCTGAAACCTTCCTGCCCTACCTACCTCACAGGGCTGTTGTGAGGATCCAGGGAGTTCAGATGTGGAAGTAAAAGTGCTGCTAAATCTGGCTTATGGCCTCTGGTGTGGACTCCTGCGTTGCCCCTGAGCCCCTGGCCCTCAACTTTCTCAGGGGATGAGGGTCTAGAGGAGCCTTTAGGACCTGGCCTCTGCCCCCAAAGTGTCCTGGTGTCTTAGTCCCACTTAAGCCTCAGTTCTCTGTTGGTGACGTAGGATGACCCCCCATCCCCTATTGCCCTGGCTGTTAGAGGGCACTCACAGCAAGACCATAGAAGAGCTCAGAAAACTGCAACAAAATACCATAGGATCAGGATGACCTCAAGATTCACATCACACAGCATCCTCAAAGCCTCTGCTCACCTCCGGTGGCGGGGGCGGGGTGTGTGTCCAGTGGGGGCTGTCCCTCTGTCCCAGCTGTGGTGAAGCTGTCTCTTAGGCATGACTGTGTTGCCACTCACCAGACCCCTAGAGGCAGTAGCATCCCAGAAAAAGCAAAGCTGCCAGCCCTTGCCTCCTCCTCCAGTCTTTGCTGCCCACTAGTAGGGACCATTGACTCTGCTTTCCCTGCAGCCGTACTGATTGCAAGGGGTTCACAGTTGAGTTTGTGGCAAGAATGGATTTGGGGTCCTGGAACCCACCTGCTGTGGCCAAGGTAACCTTCCTGGACCATTAGCCTCCTGCAGGCCTTACCTCTTCTCACTCACTGGCAAGACTCCCCAGGCAGCACCTCCCCCAACCAGCACAAGGCTGCACAAGGCTCCATGGCACAAGCAACATAGGAGCCAGGCGCAGGGCCTGGCTGTGCCTTACTGTTCTCCAGCCTCTGAGATCTCTTGGGCTGCAAGCACAGACAGGCCACTGAGTTAGCTGTCCTTGTTTAATGTTCTGGACCAGTTTAGACACTCAGAGACCCCAGCATGAAGGTAATGCTGCAGCAGCTTGGGTCTTGGGATCCCTGGGAGGTCAGGCAGTGTGTTGGTGACTGGGGCCTGGGGCCCCATGTTGTCACTGCCACAATGGCTACCACGGGATGGCTGGCAGAAGTTCTGCTGGTAGGTGGTGCTGGCACGGGAAGGCTGGATCTGCACAAAGTGGGCAAGGCGCTGGGGGAGGTCACTGAGTCCTGGCCCTGACCGGAAATCAGCCTGGTAGGAGGATTCAAGGGGCCGTGGCTGGCGCAACTCCAGTTCACAGGGTGCCCAGCGCAGGAAGGTGTGCTGCTGCCACAGGCGCTCCAGGTCTTTCCGCCTTCCGATTCCCTGTAGCAGGCAGTAGGGGCCCTCCTCAACGGTATGGGCCCTTGGCCCACAGTCCTGGCACCAGGCAATTCCTTGGGCCCCTCCTATACCCAAGCCTGCCTGGTGATGCCTGGCCTGTGCCTGGCCTCCCTGGCCTGGACCCCAGCCTCTTTGGCCTGCATCCCCAGTCATGCCTTCCATTCCAGAGTGAACGAAGCCCCCAGAAAGTCAGTGGTTCCTAAGATATTTGCACATTGTCAGGCAAGCTGGTGGGGGAAACCAAAGCAGAGGTACATCTGTTTGTAGAATGGGCTGTTTCCCAGAAGAAAGAGGTTGTCAGGAAGACAGACACTCCTCTGTCTGTATAAAGAGCCCTCTCTCCCTGCAATGTCTTTTCCCCTCCACCCTACCTCAACCTCAACCTAGGCTGGGAGTCTGCCCATTTTCCTTCCTCTCTCTAGCACTCACTTTGTCAAAGGAAGTGCGGTTGTCATGCTTGGAGAAGAAATGTTGCTGCGCTGGCTCCTAGAAAGACAGTGAAAAAGAAGGTGAATGGGGAAAGATGATGCTTACCTGTCCCCAAGATGCTAACTCAGGGCCCCATAATGGAGGGAAGTTGCCAGGAGCCACCATCCTTAAACTGCTAAACTGCCAACACACTGAAAGGGCAGATAAAAATTAAAGCAACACCTCATTCCTGGAACATCTCATCCCAGCACTTGCTCTCAAAGCAGAAGCCTCTGGGGCCACTGATTGAGGAAGGGGCTGAGGCATTTTCCAGGACATCCTGCCGTTAGTGGGGCAGTGGTTTAAGTTTCACATTGGGTCCTTTAGATCATCCAGGACTAGGCTCCAGCTCTCTCCTCCTCTCTTTCACTCTCTCATCAACAACCCAGCCTCTTGGCCCTAAATACCACCTGGAAACTGAAATTTCTCTTTAGAGCTTGAGCTCTCTCCCGAACTCCAGACTCACTAGCCAACCACCTGCTCCATATTCCCATGTAAATGTCTTAACGGGCATCTCCAGACACATGGCTGAGCTCTGGATCATTCCCCAAAACCACCCCACCTATAGCCTCCCCCAGCTCAGGTCATGGCAGCTAGATCTTGCCAAACACCTCGGAGTCCCCTTGATTCTTTTCTTTCACACTCTACATCCAGTGTGCCAGGAAATCCTGCTGATACTTCCTTCAATATGTACCCAGGATCAGACCACTTCTCAGCATAGCCGCTGCTTTCTCTGGTCTAAGCCACCTTCCCCTCATGCCTCAATTACTGCAAGAGCTTCCCACTTGGTGTCCCTACTTCCAAGCTTGCCTCTCCAGTCTATTGTCCTCTTAGCAGGCAGAATAACTGTTTTAATATGTAAATCAGATCACACTCCTTGTTTGCCAAAAATCCACAACAGTTCCTCATGTTTATAAAAGTCAAAGTCATCATAGTGGTCCATGAGATCCACATGATATTGATTCCTCCATTACCTCTAGCCACACTGGCGTCCTCACTGTTCCTCAAATACACTAGCTACTTTCACCTTGGACCTTTGTACTACCAGTTACTTCTGCCTGGGACTTTTCTCCCAGCTGGCCATGACTCCCTCTCACCTACCTCTTGGGAGGTCTTCCTTGACCACTACTACACCAGCAGTCCCATCACCCCAACCCAGCATTTTTCACCTTCTAACATACTGTATTACTATGTATTATGTTGCTGTTTACCATCTGATGCCCCTGACTAGAACACAAGCACCTCATGGGCAAGGTTACTGTCTGTTTTACTCACATCTATAACTCCAACACTGAGCCTGGCACTGTGCTCAATATATATTTGCTGTTAAATCAGTGAACAGGGACAGAAGATCCCCAGGGCATTTGCTTTAGCCCAGTTGGGGCCAGAGAGCCATGTTCCATCCCCAGGCAGAGAGAGACCACCTCTCAGGCCCCTAGACCTCAGCAGGAATCTCTCCCAAGACCGTCCACCTTGCCTTTGTGCCTGGTCTCTGCCCCCAGGGTCCCTCCACCTCAGCCACTCAGCTTCTCCTGCTGCGGACCAGAATGAAGTACCTGATCTGGTGAGTCCAATCGTGGCTGGGTTGGGGTATGAGCAATGGCTGACAATAAGTTGCTAGATAAAAGTCAGGGGCTAGCTCCATCCCAGATCCCTGAACCAGAATCTTCGGGGTGGAGCCTTTAACAAGCTCCCTTATTGGGACCTCCTGCCTTAGACAGCTGGTGTTCTCCAAATCGAATGAAAGCTCCATGAAGGTAGGAAGCCAGCTGGCCCTACCTTTCATTCCTCATAAAGCAAACTGACACAAGAGATTAAAAACCCAGAGCCCTTTCAGGAAAAAAATAGAAAATCTTCAGAATCTAGAGCTAGGCAAAGAGTTCTTAGATGTGACACCAAAAGCAAGAGCCATAAAAGAAAAAAAAATCAATAAATTAGACCTCATCAAAATTTTTTTTTAAGTTTTGCTCTGTGAAAATCCATGTGAAGAGGATGAAAAGACAAGTTACAGACTGAGAGAAAATATTTGCAAATCACATATCCAATAAAGGACTAGTATCTAGAATGTATAAAGAACTCTCACAACTGAACAGCAAAATAAAAATTCCAATTAGAAAATGGGCAAACAACATGAAGACATTTCTTCAAAGAGGATATACAGATGGCAAATAACACATGAAAAGATGTTCACCATCACTGCATGTTAGGGAAATGCAAATTAAAACCACAGTGAGAGGGCTTCCCTGGTGGTGCAGTGGTTAGGAGTCTGCCTGCCAATGCAGGGGACACGGGTTCGAGCCCTGGCCCCGGAGGATCCCACATGCCATGGAGCATCTAGGCCCGTGTGCCACAACTACTGAGATTGCGCTCTAGAGCCTGCAAGCCACAACTACTGAGCCCACGTGCCACAACTACTGAAGCCTGCGTGCCTAGAGCCTGTGCTCCACAACAAGAGAAGCCACAACAATGAGAAGCCCGCACACCACAACGAAGAGTAGCCCCCACTCACCACAACTAGAGAAAACCTGCGCACAGCAATGACGACCCAACACACTCAAAACAAAAAACAAAAAAACCCCACAGTGAGCTATCATGACACATCAATCAGAATGGCTAAAATAAAAAATAGAGACAACACCAAATGTTGGTGAGAATGCAGAGAAATACAATCATTTGCTCAATGCAGGTGGGAATGTAAAATGTGAAACAGCCACTCTGGAAAACAGTTTGACAATTAAAAAAAAAAAACTTAACATGCAGGAGGTACAATATAGGGGTAGGAGAAAAAAAGTTATTATGGGATTATATGAAATCGTGTGTGAAAATTTTGAAAATTGTAAAGTGCTATAGAATTTAAAGAATCTTTCCTTCAATTAAAAAAAATTTCCATCCACATTAAAAAACCAAACAAACAACTTAAATGCAACTACGGGGACTTCCCTGGTGGTCCAATGGCTAAGACTCTGAGCTCCCATTGCAGGGGGCCAGGTTCTATCCCTGGTCAGGGAACACGATCCTACATGCCGCAACTAAGAGTCTGCATGCCCGCACCTAAGAGATTCTGCATGTTGCAACTATAAAAAGATCCCGCATGCCACAACTAAAAAAAAGATCCTGCATACTGCAACTAAAGATCCCTCACGCGGCAACGAAGATCCCGTGTGCCGAAACTAAGACCCGGTGCAGCCAAATAAATAAATAAAATATTAAAAATAAATAAATAAATGCAACTATCATATGACCCAGCAATTGCACTCCTAGGTATTTATTCCAAAGAAATGAAAATTTATGTTCACCCAAAAACCTGTACACAAATGTTCATAGCAACTTTATTTGTAAGAGGTAAAAACTGGAATCAGCCCAGATACATTTTCATAGATGGATGGTTAAGTAAACTGCTATATACATACCACAGAATACTACTCAGTAATGGAAATTGAACCGTTGATACACACAACTTGGAGGAATCTTCAGGAAATTATGCTGAGCAAGAAAAGCCATTCCCCAAAGGTTGCATGCTGTATCATTCCATTCACATAACGTTTCTGAAGTCACAAAATTTTAGAAATGGAGGAAAAATAGCAGTTAGGGACAGGGGAAGGGTGGAGGAATGAGAGGCTGATGGGTATAAAAGGGCAGGACCACGGGCTTCCCTGGTGGCGCAGTGGTTGAGAGTCTGCCTGCCGATGCAGGGGACGCGGGTTCGTGCCCCGGTCCGGGAGGATCCCACATGCCGCGGAGCGGCTGGGCCCGTGAGCCATGGCTGCTGAGCCTGCGCGTCCGGAGCCTGTGCTCCGCAACGGGAGAGGCCACAACAGTGAGAGGCCCGCGTACCGTGAAAAAAAAAAAAAAAGGGCAGGACCAGGGATCCTTGTGATATTGGTCAGTATCTTGACTGTGGTGGTGGATGCACAAACCTACACGGGTGATAAGATTTTATAGATCTTTTTTTTTCTCTTGCAAATGAAGTGACCAACAAGGGATTAATCTCCAAAATATACAAACAGCTCATGCAGCTCAATATCAAAAAAACAAACAACCCAATCAAAAAATGGGCAGAAGATCTAAATAGACATTTCTCCAAAGAAGACATACAGATGGCCAGGAGGCACATGAAAAGATGCTCAACATCATTAATTGTTAGAGAAATGCAAGTCACAACTACAATGAGGCATCACCTCACACCAGTCAGAATGGCCATCATGAAAAAATATATAAACAATAAATGCTGGAGAGGATGTGGAGAAAAGGGAACCCTCCTACATTGTTGGTGGGAATTTAAATTGGTAACAGCCACTATGGAGAACAGTATGGAGATTACTTAAAAAGCTAAAAATAGAACTAGCATATGATCCAACAAGCTCACTCCTGGGCATATATCTGGAGAAAACCATAATTCAGAAAGATACGTGTACCCCAATGTTCATTGCAGTACTATTTATAATAGCCAGGACATGGAAGCAACCTAAATACCCATCAATAGAGGAATGGATAAAGAAGATGTGATACATATATACAATGGAATACTACTCAGCCATAAAAAGAAAGAATGCCATTTGCAGCAACATGGATGGACCCAGAACTTGTCATACAGAGTGAAGTAAGTCAGACAGAGAACAACAAATATCATGTGATATCACTTATATGTGGAATCTAAAAAAATTGTACAAATGAACCTATTTACAGAACAGAAATAGAGTCACAGATATAGAAAGCAAACTTATGGTTACCAAGGGGGAAAGCAGGGGGAATGGATAAATTGGGAGATTGGGATTGACATATACACACTACTATATATAAAATAGATAACTAATAAGAACCTACTGTATAGAACAGGGAACTCTACTCAATATTCTTTAACGACCTATATGGGAGTAGAATCTAAAAAAGAGTGGATATATGTATATGTATAATTGATTCACTTTGCTATACAGCAGAAACTAACACAACATTGTAAATCAGCTATACTGTTATTAAAATTAATTTAAAAAAGATTTTATAGATTTTTATGGGTTTTTATGGCCATGCCACGTGGCTTGTGGGGTCTTAGTTCCCTGACCAGGGATCGAACACAGGCCCTCAGCAGTGAGAGCGTGGAGTCCTAACCACTGGACCACCAGAGAATTCCAAGATTTTATAGATCTTAATACACACACACAAATGAGGAAATCTGAATGAAATAGGTAGATTGCAGCAATGTCAGCGTCCTGGTTGTGATATTTTACTATAGATATGCAAAATGTTACCATTGGGGGAAACTGGGCAAAGCATAAAAGGGATCTCTCTTTACTAATTCTTACAACTGTTTCTGAATCTACAACCATCTCAAAAAAAATTTCAATTAAAAAATCTGGAGGTCTGGGGCAAGTTCCAGTTGCCCCCCCAATCCCTCCCCCATCTCTACCCTTAGCTTTAAAGTTGTACACAGCCCTAGAATGTGGATGCCTCTGCTGTTGGAGGCAGGTCTGAATTTGGAAACTCACTATTCTTACAGTGACAGGATCATCTATCGACTCCCACTGACTTGAGTTTTATTCTCACAACTGTGGGAGTCTAGTGAAAAGTGCAGTAATTTCCTCTCCACCCAGGCAGTTCTAAGTATTCTTGTCCCTGAGGAGAATTTCACCTGCATCTTTGCTTCTAAACCATCTAAAGCTCCTTTTCCACTCAGGTGGTAAAATCCGTGGTCTCTGAGCAGGTAGGGCTTGGGCTAGGGTTTGAGCTAAAGAGGCCTTGGAAGAGAAGTAGGTTTCCTGGGATGGGTCAATGTTTGCCTGTGGGAGGACTAAGGGCCTCTCTGGAGGCTGGGCAGTGTGCAATTAGTGGGGTACTGAGTGAGGAGTCCCTGTGGCAGACTGAGGCATGGTGGGGGGTGGGGCAGAGGCAGAGACACAGCAATCACGGCACCACCAACGAAGGACCTGCCTCCAACCATGAGCCCTGGCACTCTGGCCTGACCTTAAGAACAAACAAGACCAGGATTACATTTCCCAAGAGTCAGACAGGTGAAGGCCAGAAATAAACTAATCTGGTTTAGAAGAAAAAAAGAAAAAGAAGAATAAAAAGAAAAAAGAATCTTCTTGCATCTGAATGACAAAATTTCTACCTGCCCCAAACTAAAGGTAAGTGGCTGCTACATCTTGGAAAGGTTTTCAACAAGAATAGCTGCAGTCAGCCAGCTGACACTTGGTATCTCTCAGCAAATAAGAAAAAAGAATGTGCACCTTCCCTGAGTAGTCCCACTAATTAAAACAGCTTTAGATCTAGAAAGGGTCAGACTTGGCATTTGTACAACCTAAGCCCAAGATACACAGACCATGCTATTTTGGGGTTGCTGATAATGCCAACATGTAACAAGACTTCACTTCAATCAAAATATGTCCCCAAATATGTCCTCTACTCTGTTCCTGGGGGACAGACTAAGAGGACATTCAGGTCTTTGGGATGAGGGCTGCCACTGAGGACTACTACAGACACCCAGCAGGAAGTGCCCAGGTTACCTCTGTCCCTGTACTAGGCAGATCTCATCACTCTCTCAAGGGAGGTGGCCCCAGACGAGCAGTCTGGAGTTGCATTTGGGCCTTGCTCAGTAGGCAGTACCAGGCAGCCGTTCCAACTGGGCATGCTAAGGAAGTTCAGGCTCTGTAGCATGGCAGACTCCAAGACCCTGCTCTTGGCCTGGGAAAGCAATTTGTAGAGAATCCAGATGGCCAGTCAAGTAGGACCTGGCTAGAGGCTGGGAAACAAGAAGCTGCAGTGGGCGGAGCATGTTCCAGGCACACCTCCAGGTCCCTCTCAGCCCTCCTCCACCCTGATCTTTCCCAGGAGTCTGATGTGAGCACACTTCTCACCAGGTTGACTTCCCTCTGACCTGAAAGGAAGCCTGGAAAGGAGATGGAGGGAAGGAGGGAGGAGGTGTTTCTTCTCCTGGCTCCCTTCCGGGCCCGCCCCTACCTGGCTGTGTCTCTCTACCCGAAATCACCACTTCTCTCAGGACAGCCCTCTCCATACCACTCTCTCCATCTGGGTTCTAGGAGCCATGCCTTCCCCTTGTTCCTTAAAGCCCAGCAGTACTGACCACTTGGTTGTTACCATCCTGTGAGAATGCCTTTCCCTGAAGCTCCCACACCTACTCCTTTATATGTATACCCTCCTGAGTTCTGTTTTGAGTGGGCTTTTTACTTTTGGGACCCTGACTATGCTCAGTGTCCCCTCCTTGTCTCCAGGCCTGGAAGCAGTGGAGGGCCTGCAGCCCTGCGTCCCTCTCCTGTTATCTGGAAGCCTTTTCCAGCCACCCTAGGCCGATTCTGCCATCACTCCTTTCCAGTCCTCCTTGGTTAGGCATGGGGGCGGACACCTGCCACTTTCTATGCTGTTTTACTGACCAGAGGAGGCCTCCTACTCACTCCTGAGCCCCTGGACTACGAGGCTGCCTGTGAGCTAGACCATTGACTTTCATGGCATCAAGGAATCTGTGCTGAAGGACAGCCGTCTGCAAAACTCAAGGCTTACTTCTTGGGTTCTGGAGGCTCTCTCTCCATGACCACCCACCCCACCTAGACCCTGACTCTTCCTCCATTTAGAAGGAGCAGTGAGCAAAACTGTCCAGCCTGGTACTGGCTCTTCTCCACCCATGTATCTGTAGGGGGAGGACCTGACATTTCAGGGAAGAGGGGCCAGGCCTCATGCAAGTCCTGGGGATAGGCTGGCCTCAAGTGTCAGTCCAGTTGCGTTAAGGTTGAGGATATTGCTCTTGGGGCCTGAGAGAAGCAGAACCTGGCTCAGCCGTGGCAGCTGCACCCAGGGCTGCCTCGTACCTGACAGCGCTGCAGGAACACTGCTGGGGGCTGGGGCTTGGCTGCAAGGCGATATTCTCGAGCACTTTCACTCTTGAATTGGCCTCTGTAGTGCCCATAGAAGCCACTGTTGTGCTGTAACAAGGCAGGCTTGAGGGTGAATCCCACCCCAACCCCCACCCTGAGTCCTAGACCTCAGAGCCCCCAGGCTAGAAGCCTCTCCTGGGAGTTCCTGACAGAATAAAAAGAATCAGAGAAGGAGGGACACCCTGGAGAGGCGCCAACAGAGAGGTGTCTCCATCCACCATTAGAACAGTTGGCCTCAGCTGTGCTGGCCCACCTGGGAGGGTTATGTCTGTAAGGAAAGGGTGCCTTCCTTCCTTCCTCCCCTCCTTCCTCTCACCCTCCCTCCCTCCCTCCCCCCCTTCCTTCCTTTCTCTCTCTCTCTCTCTCTTTCTTTCTTCAATAGGGTCCTAATATGGGCTGGGGACACACACAGCAGTGAAAAGACAGAAAGACCCTGCCTCTATCAACCTTCCTTCTGGTGAGGGAGTAAGACAAGTGAATAGAGTCAGGAAAGAAAGAACCTGATGACTAGATCGAGTGACAGGGAGTAGGGACAGCATCTCATGACAATGGGCATGGTACTTGAAGGAGTCAGCCATGTGAGGGGCAGCAGAAGAGCATTCTATGTGGTGAGAACTGCAAGTGCAAAGATTCAGAGGCCAGAGACAGAGTTGTGTTGGAAGAACCGAAAAAAAAAAAAAAAAAAAAAAAGAGGCCTTATTGACTAAAAGGCTGTGAGCAAGACAAGGAGAAGTAAGGTGAGGTCAGGGAGGGACAGGACCTAGACTGGGTTAGGAACATGGATTCTCTTCCAAGAGCAAGGGAAGACTTCAGCAGGGAAGGGGACCAGACAGGTTCTGAGTTAGGGTGACTTAGGAAGCACTGAGCAGAGTTTTGAGAACAGGGCCACCATCTAGTAGCATGGTCCTTCCCTGGGGGATCTGAGAGGAAGTCCCCTTCATTGTCTTCCCTGCATTGTTAATAGAGGTCAAGGGTCACTGAAAAGCCAGGATTAAATGGATACATATTCTGCATCTATTGACAAAGTCACGAACACCTGTTTGCTACACACTTCGTTATTCTGGGGCAAGTAGGGCACCCTCTGAAACTGGAGCACTTAAACAAAGGATGAACTTTCCCAAAGAAGTACTTTACCAACAGTGGATACCTTCTGGAGAGAATTTCAGAGACAAGGACTGGCAGAAGACAGAAATGAGCACCTACTGGGGGTATAAGAAGCTGTACTGTGCTGATGTCATTAGGCTGACAACATGGATGACCATGTCTGGCCTGGGAACTCTTATGGCCCAACCTCACTGTCCTGAATACCCCCTGGAGAGGACAATGTGTCTAGTCCACGCCATGATCATAGTCCTGAGCAGAAAGAACCTGTTCCCAGCTGGCCTCTGGCCATCAAAGTGGGCTCCTAAGCGTGCCTGGGAAGCCCTTTATCTTTTCATCCCACTGAGTGCTTGGGTCATCCAACTCGTCTGTCCATCCTTCTACTATTGTCAAACACTCCTTTCTCTCTATTCAGTTTATTTCAACAGTATTTACTGGGCCTTTACTGTATTCCAGGCATGGGACATACAGATAGTAGAAGGCAGTCTTTAGCCTCAAGATGTTCCCAGTCTAGAGAGCAGTCAAACTACAGAAGTTTGGGGGGATCAAACAAAGGACTGGGAATAAATGGGGTGGCTAGAGGACTAAGAGGATCAGCTAATCCAGGCATGAGACCAGGACACATGGAAGAGGGCATGGTGTCAGGAAGACTAGATAAGCTGTAGGGGGACCTCATAATGGCAGAGGGGGAGTGGGCAGTTTGGGGTCCTCCTCTAGCCTGGATGCTGGATGAAACCATTCTCACTTTATTCTCATGAGTAATTCATATTTCAGGTACTACCCCAGGGCCAGGGGCTAGGATTAATGTAAAGTACACTCTTACCCAGGAGCCTACTAAAGCACTTTGCATCTTTCTGGGAAACGAGCAGAAAAGGCAAACTTTCCTCTTGTCTTTTTGAGGTTACTTCTGGAGAAAGAGCATCTCAGCAGGTCAACTTCTTGTTGCTTAGTGACAAAGGGATGTTGTGACTACACAATGCTCCTGATTGTTGAGGTAGAGCCCAGCCTGCTACCCCTTTGTGCTTCCTGCTCTATTCTTACTTCTCTCTGAGAGAAATCTGTCCCTCAGCATTAACAGCTTGGGAGAGTTCTTATATAAACATATAAGGCTCCACAGTGGAGTCTGATGAGCTCACAGTCAATGAAATAGCGAATATTTTAAAGGCAAATCCTGCATTTTTTAAACTTCAACCATACTGCCAGGGATATAAATTTATAACATTTCATGGAGTTAGAAGAAATGCTAAAGGGGCTGGTAGCTCTTAGGATAAAAATGCTGCTTCAGAATAAGGCTCTATCAACTTCTCAGGAGTTTGTGGTGACTGGGAACACTAACTGGTGGCAAATGTTGGTGAATGTTACAAGGGCCCAAGTGAAGGAGGAGAGAGCATAACAGAGGAGCAAAAGAAGCAGCATGAAAGTATCTGACACCATGGTTCCATCCCAAGCTAGCCTTGGGCAGATTATTGTCTCTCTCATTTATAACACAGGGACATGAACAGTTCACTCCTTTTACTAACCCAAAGAAGCTGGCGATTAGCCTCTAAAACTCTGCCAACGAAAAGTTCAAAAACAGGAAACACTCAGTAGGGCTTTGTCACTGGCACAAGCCCTACTAGCCAGAAAGTCCACCCTATTAGTATAGTAACCCTGGAGATCCCCTCTCACATGTATTCACAACTACAAAAATGTTCATTGCTGTATCTGTATAGGGGAAAAACTATAAACAGGCTGAATGTTTATCAAGAGGACAATGAGAAAATTGGCCTATAATCAAACAACGAAATAATGGAGTTACTATAAATTGGCTACAGATACTTTTTTTTTTTAACATCTTTATTGGAGTATAATTGCTTCACAATGGTGCGTTAGTTTCTGCTCTACAACAAAATGAATCAGCTATACATAGACATATACATATGCTCCCATATCTCTTCCCTCTTGCGTCTCCCTCCCTCCCACCCTCCCTAACCCACCCCTCCCAGCGATCACAAAGCACCGAGCTGATCTCCCTGTGCTATGCGGCTGCTTCCCACTAGCTATCTACCTTACGTTTGGTAGTGTATATATGTCCATGCCTCTCTCTCGCTTTGTCACAGCTTACCCTTCCCCCTCCCCATATCCTCAAGTCCATTCTCTAGTAGGTCTGGCTACAGATACTTGAATCCACAGAGATAAATCTTAAAAATGGTAAGTCAAAAAGTTGTAGAGGGAATTACCTGGCAGTCCAGTGGTTAGGCCTCTGTACTTCCACTGCCGAGGGCCCAAGTTCAATCCCTGGTCAGGAAACTAAGATCCCACAAGCCACGGGGCACCGCCAAAAAACAAAAAAAAATTGTACAACTTGACACATTTTGATCTATGTATACATCTATGAAACATAACCACAATCTAGGTAGTAAACATATCCACACCCCAAAGTTTCTTTCTGCCCATTAGTATTCCTTCTATATGGCACTCAGGAAACTGCTGTTTGGCTTTCTGTCACTATAATTTGCATTTTCTAGAACTTTATGTAAGTGGAATCATCCAGTATGTATTCTTTTGTGTGTCTGTCTTCTCTCACTTGGCATAATTATTTTGAGAATTATCCATGTCACTGTGCCTATCAGTTGTTCATTCCTTTTTATTGCTTAGTAGTTTTCCATTGTATGGATATGCCAAATCTCTCCTCTTGCTCTTTTTTTTTAATTTATTTTTTTAATAGCCTTTTTTTTATAGTTTTTGGTTCAAAGCAAAATGGAGTGGAAGGTCCATAGATTTCTCATATACCTCCTGCTCCCACACATACAGAATAGTACATTTATTATAAATGCTGACCCTAAATCAACACAGAATTATCACCCAAAGTCCATAGATTACCTTAGAGTTCACTCTTGGTGTTGTTCCTTCTATGGGATTGGACAAATGTATAATGACATGTATGCACCATTATAGTATCAAAAAGAATAGTTTCACTGCCCTAAAAATCCTCTGTGCTCAACTTATTCAGCCCACCCTCCCCCTCTAACCCCTGGCAACTACTGATCTTTTTACTATCTCCATAGTTTTGCCTTTTCCAGAATGTCATACTGTTTAGAATCCTGCAGTATGTAGCCTTTTCAAGATTGGCTTCTTTCACTTAGTAAAATGCATTTAAGTTCCCTCCATGTCTTTTCATAGCTTGATAGATATTTTAGTCCTGAATAATTGTCCATTGTCTGGATGTACCACAGTTTATTTATCCATTCACCTACTGAAGATAACAACTTGATTGCTTCCAAGTTTTGGCAATTATGAATAAAGCTGCTATAAACATCCATGTGCAGGTTTTTGTGTGGGCATAAGTTTTCAACTCCTTTGGGTAAATACCAAAGAGCATGACTGCTGGATCATATGGTAAGAGTATATTTAATTTTATAAGAAACTGCCAGAACATCTTCCAAAGTGGCTGTACCATTCAGCCTTCCCATCAGCAACAAATGAGAGTTCCTGTTGCTCCACAGCCTCACCAGCATTTTGTGTTTCCAGCATTCTGGGATTTTGGCAATTCTTAAAGTTGCATAGTGTTATCTGTTTTATTTTGCATTTCCCTAATGCATACAATGTTGAGCATTTTTCATATGTTTATTTGCCATCTGTGTATCTTCTCTGGGGAGGTGTCTAGCTCTTCGGCCAACTTAATTTTTTTATAGTTGAGTTTTTAAATAGATTTTGGATACTAGTCCTTTATCAGCAATGTCTTTTGAAACCACACACCAATCAGGTTTTTGTCCCCACTACATCACTAAAACTGCTCCCTTCCAGGTCACCAATAATTAATTCTCACTCCTCATTTTCCTTGACTCATCAGCAGCATTTGACACAGCTAACCTCCTCCTCTTTGAAGGATGGTCCAGGTGGCTTCCACAGCACTTCACTCTCCTGGGGTTCCTCCCCTATCCCTAACCACTCCCACTCTGGCTCCTTTGCTGCTTTTTCTTCATCTAAGCCTCTAAACGTTGTGTGTCCTAGGACTCAATACAATCTGTTTTCCATCCATACTCCTTCATTGGTGATCTCATCCCATTTCATGACTTAGCCAGCCATCTATAACTACTGTGCGTTGACTACTGAGAGGGTCTTCATCGGCTAAGGATGCCTGGTGAGGGGTGGGTGGACTGCAGGGTGTGAGTGTGGAGGTGGGAGGGTCCATCTCGTGAGGTGCGCGTGGGTGGGTGTGTTGGTGCCCGGCGAAATGTAGGTTAGCAGGCCAGGCCCACGATTAAATGGTTAACGGTTGAAACCGTTAGGACCGTTAAAACCGTTAGTAGCCTGCCGCAGCGGGGGCGGGGCCCAGGGGGCGAGGAGTAACTCTCATTGGTCAGAGCGCGCCCTGGGGGGCGTGGCCACGCAGCTTAGGCTGCCTCCGCGGGACCAAGTGGCCTCGAGGCAGATCCCGCAACCCCACCCAGTTCGGGCGCAAGCCGGCCCTCAGAGGTGGAGGCCGGAGGGGTTTGGACAGGGCGGGCTGGAGCGGGGTGAGGTGAAGGTGGGGGAGGGGGGCTGGGGAGCCGTCGGGTCCTCGCGAATGGGTTCGGGATTCCCGGGTATCTCGAGGAGTTTCCCAGGGCGCTGGCTTCTCCACTTGTCTTACCTTTGAGTGCCTAGTCGCCCTTCCTCTCCCTGTGATGAAAGACCAGCCTGGCTCTTCAAGGGACTTGACTTCTGTGCTTATCCTTGGAGAGCTGTTTTCGCCAGATGCGCTGGGGACCACGGCCTCCTGGCCTGCCTCAGCGACAAGAGAAAGAGAATACGCCCCGGAAGTCAGGGTGAACCGGAACCCATGGAAACCCACTGGGATTGGTCTTTGATTATTATGATGGAAAATCCCTTGGAGGTCTCTGGAAACGACAGGGAATGATTTACTCTGGGGCATGTCGCCTGGTAGAAAAGAAGAGACTGAAAATGAGAGAGAGTGACTGTACGCGAGGTTGAGGCGGGCCTGGTGGAGGCCAGAGGGGCCACAAAGTCTGAGGGAGAGATTAGTTTAACCTGTGGCCAAATGGAGGAGCCGTAGGGGCCCTTGAAGGGCCTTGCACCGTGGCCTCAGGATTCTCAGAGTTGAAGACCGGGTCAGATGGGAGGGCTCTGTGCCCCTTAGGACACCCTCTTCAGCCCACATACTCCTCCCTGCCCATCACCGTGCCAAGGCCTTTCTTGTGGAAATAGTCGCATGCACTGAAACCTTTCTCTTCCTTTTATGCTTCCTTTAATGGGACTGGGGAATAAGAGAGAGAGGGAACTCTGCCCTTGAAAGTTTTTAAAGTGTGCATTTCAGTTTTCATTTACCTTAGAATGGCTAAGGTCCTACCTAAGAATGACTACCTCTTCATTACTGTTGTACTAGCATCTGCAAGGGAGCGTTGCCCTCTGAGAATATAAAAGCATGTATACAAATAGCATGGTGACAGGTGAATGCAGAGAGGACAGGTAAACCTGAGACTGAGCACATCAAGCCCCAGGTAGTCGTTAAGCATAGTCGCTGTAACCATGGAATTTCTTCAACCACATTTAAGAAACCTCAAGAGTAAGTTAGGTCTGGAACCTGGGGAGTAGTCATTCTAAACCCCAAACCACATGCTATATAAATTACTCTCCTCTGTCAGCATAAACAGAAATGGAAGACAATAGAGGATTTATTATCTATATGTAGTTATAATGGCCTTAAATAATGGCCTTATAGTGATATGTATAAAATTGTCTAGATTCTTTTTTTAAAAAATAAATTTATTTACTTATTTATTTTTGGCTGCGTTGGGTAATCGCTGTGCATGGGTCTTCCCTGGTTGCGTTAAGTGGGGGGGCTATTCTTTGTTGCTGTGCACTGGTTTCTCATTGCGGTGGCTTCTCTTGTCGCGGAGCACAAGCTCTAGGTGCGTGGGTTTCAGTAGTTGTGGCGCACAGGCTTCAGTAATTGTGGCTCGTGGGCTCTAGAGTGAAGGTTCAGTAGTTGTGGCACACGGGCTTAGTTGCTCCCTGGCATGTGGGATCTTCCCAGACCAGGGCTCAAACCTGTGTCCCCTGCATTGGCAGGTGGATTCTTAACCACTGTGCCACCAGGGAAGTCCAAAAATTGTCTGGATTCTAAATCTAGACTTTAGATGGAGGAAATTCTGCTAGTGTGAATGGAAGAAAAAAACTCGACTATCAAAGAAATAAGTAAACATGGGACTCAGGAATCCCATATTTATTTCATCTCCTTTATTAAAATATATAATAAAATTTGTGATTAGGGACTTGAAATGCAATAACTGAAAACAAATCATATATATTTTTTAAAATATTTATTTATTTATTTTTATTGTGCCGGCTGTTAGTTATGGCATGAGGAATCGTCAGTTGCAGCATGCAGACTTCTTAGTTGCAGCACGCATGCGGGATCTAGTTCTCCAACCAGGGATCGAACAGGGGACCCCTGCATTGGGAGTGCAGAGTCTTACCTACTGGACCACCAGGGAAGTCTCCATCTATTTTAAATTTGTGGATACTTGGAAAGATTTGCTCCATTGTCATAATTTAGTTACTCATTTAACAATAAATATTTTCTGAGCACCTATTATTTGCCAGCACAATTTCTAGATTTTGAGGATACAGCAGTGTACAAAACAGACAAAAATTCCTATCCTCAAAGAGCTTAAAATTACATTCTGGTAGGCATGGGTGTGCATGCTGAGACAGGCAAAATAAGATAAATTCATAAAATAAGTAGTGTATTAGAATGATAGGGTGGAGAAAAAGCAGGGGAGAGACATAGTGATTATTATTTATTTATTTATTTTTGGGCTGCGCCGCGTGGCACGCAGAATCCTAGTTCCCTGACCAGGGATCCAACCCATGCCCCCCTGCAGTGGAAGTGCGGAGTCCTAACAACTGGACCGCCAGGGTATTCCCCATAGTGATTATTGAGGTTTTACAATTTTGAATAATTTGAGAGAATACCTGAAGGAGGTGGGATAGCCTATTATGCTGATATCTGAGGAAGGTGTAAACCAAGAAAGAACAGAATGGGCAAGGGATCTGAAGCTGGTGTGTATCAAGTAAGGGAGAGCAATAGTGAGGAGCCCCATAAAGGTATGGAATGGAGTGTAAATGGGAGAGAGGCAAGGTTAAGGGAAGACTGCAGAGGACACAGAAGAAAACCATGAGAACTCTGGCTGCAGTGAAGAGTTTGAACAAAGGGGTATTATGATCTGACTTATGGTTAGAGTAACTTCCACCCTTTCCTAGAGAAGAGACTATAACTTGGAACAAGGGTGAAATCAGGGAGACCAGTTTGGATTGCGGTAATCCAAGCTTGTGGCAGTGGAATGAGGTTGTCAGATATAGCAAATAAAAATACAGGATACCCAGTTAAATTTCTGGATATGTTTTGTAGGAATTACCTTAGTATTTGCTTAAAGATTGGATTTGAGAAAGAGGAGTCAAGGAGGACTCTTAGGTTTTGGCCTGAGCAACTGGAAAGATGAAGTTGCCATTAACTAGAATGGGAAGACTAGATGGGGAATGTTTGAGAGGAAAGATAATGATCTCGGTTTTGGATATGTTAAGTTTTAGGTGCATATTAGTCATCCAAGTAGAGATGTCAAGTCAGCAGTTGAATATAGGAGTCTGAAGTTCAGGAGAAGCGTCTGGGCTAGAGGTTGCAACTTTGGGAGTTGTCAGCTAATACAAGGTATTTATTCATTTATTCACTTTTTATTGTGGGAAATTTCAAATATATAAAAGTAGAGATTCTTGATGAATGAACTCCAATGTACCTGTCACCTAGCTTCATCAATTATCAACCCAAGGCCAATCTGTACCCCTCCCCAGCTGCCCAAGCCCATCTCCATTGTTTTAACGCAAAGCACAAAAAAATTAGATTATTTCATCCATTTAAAACTTAGGTATATATAAAGATAAATACTCTGTTTTTGTCATAACCAAAATATCATGATCATACTTAAAATGACAATTTCTTAATATTATTAAGTAACTAGTCAATGTTTAAATTTCCTTGTTTTCCTACAATTCAGGATCCAGAATAAGTGGACCTGTACAGTTGACCCTTGAACAACACAGGTTTGAACATCACAGGTCCACTTATACATGGATTTTTTTCAATAGTAAATACTACAGTACTACACAAGCAGTTGGTTGAGTCCTGTGATGTGGAACTGCAGATGTAGAGGAACCACGTATACGGAGAGCCAGTTATAAGTTATACCTGGATTTTCAACTGCACTGAGGGTTGGTGCCCTTAACCCTTGCATTGTTCAAGGTCAAGTGTACTTGGTTGATGTGACTTATACATCTCTTCTTTTTTAATTAAAAAAAAACTTTTTTTTTTTTTGGTTTTTTTTTTTGGCTGCATTGGGTCTTTGTTACTGCATACGGGCTTTCTCTAGTTGCGGCAAGCAGGGGCTACTCTTTGTTGTGGTGAGCAGGCTTCTCATTGTGGTGGCTTCTCTTGCTGTGCAGCACAGGCTCTAGGCGCACGAGCTTTAGTAGTTGCAGCACATGGGCTCAGTAGTTGAGGCACGTGGGCCCTAGAACGCGTGGGCTCAGTAGTTGCGGCTGGGCTGCGGGCTCTAGGGCATGTGGGCTTCAGTAGTTGTGGCACTCGGGCTCAGTAGTTGTGGCTCGGGGGCTCTAGAGTGCAGGCTCCATAGTTGTCGTGCACGGGCTTAGTTGCTTCATGGCATGTGGGATCTTCCCAGACCAGGGATCGAACCCATGTCCCCTGCATTGGCAGGCGGATTCTTAACCACTGCGCAACCAAGGAAGTCCCTATACATCTCTTTAAATCTATAGTCTTCCACACCTTCTTTCCTCTTGCCTTTTATGGGTTGAAAGAATAGGGTCATTTAAACTGTAGAATTTCCCACTCTCTGGATTTTGCTGATTGCATTCATTTTGTGCCATTTAACCCCTGTATTTTCTGTAAACTGGTCCTTACATCTAGAAGCTTAATCAAATTAAGGCTCAATATTTTTGGTATGTATACTTCTTTGTTAATGCTGAGAACCTCCTGTTCAACCTCATCAAGAGGTGCATACTAAGTCTGGATCTTTCTTTGTGATGAAAAGATCAATCCAGAGGTTTAGGTGTTGCCAGCCTGATCTATCCAGTATCAAATACCCTTATCAGCCCTTCACGTCTTGGTTTTAGCAGCCATTAATAATCATTTACTAGATTCTTTATTTTCATTAGGGCTCCAAAATGATGATGATCTAATTCTACCATTCATTCTATGTTTATTAGCAGGAATACTTCTATAAAGAAGAACTTTTTCTCATCTATATATTGGTTACCCCAAGATACAGTTTAAAAGGTAAGGTAAATTATAGATTCTTTCCCTACCGGTTTTCAGAATAATGAGTGGGTTACCTATCCTCCAAAGTGACTGATGAGGGTTTTTAAAAATATAATTATAAATTTAACAGAGAAAGCCCCTTTAAGTTAGCTCTCTTGTAGTCTTTGGCCCTAGTAATCTTTGATAACTTCCTTGTTGTCTGGTACAAGGCAATGTCTCAGACTCATCTTGCACATTTCCTGCCCCAGACCTGGTTCCTTTTAGTGAGGAATGGTATTTCAAGACCCAAATCTGGGTAATAAGGTTGGTCATTATTTCGTGGCATTTTCAGTGGATGGAGCTATGAAACATATTTTTAAAGAGAATAATACATCAAGAGTTAATGATTTTTCAATTTATTTCAAACATAGGATTATAGGGTTTTTGTTTAATTTTGTCATTGATTTTATATTTGTATCTCTTTTATCGTACACTGAAAATTTTGATTCCCAATGTCATTAATATAATTATTTATTTGCAATATATATATATATATATATATATGAAAACAGATACACAGATTCCTGTGTTGCTTATTTCTTCCTTAGGATACGCTCCACCAGGGATGTGGAGTCACATCACCATATTTAGAGGCACGAGAAATAAACTCTGTCTATGGGGGTCAATCACCACCTTGCTTGTTTCACTTTGCTTCTTTGCTGGGATTAACTTTTTTCCCCCATTTTGATTTAATTTTAATTGTGTGACTGCATGTAACGATACTTACATAATTCTAAAGTTGAAACTGAAAACTGCTACATTTGGAGAGGTCTAGCTTAGCTTCCATCTCTAGCCTCTTCACCTTATTGCCACCCTCCCCCTAAAGATAAACATTTTTATTGGTTTTCAGTTTATCTATCTTCTCTATATGTCCCTCCCTCACTCCCTCCCTTCTTTCCTCCCTTTTTAAGAAAAATATAAGCACATTTATGTGTGTGTATTTATATTCATATTACCCTGCCTTTTCTTGGATGAAATAAGTGCATACCACACACACTGTTCTTCACCTTGCTTTTTTTTTTTTTTTTTTGCGGTATGCGGGCCTCTCACTGCTGTGGCCTCTCTCGCCGCGGAGCACAGGCTTCGGACGCGCAGGCTCAGCGGCCATGGCTCACGGGCCCAGCCGCTCCACGGCATGTGGGATCTTCCCAGACCGGGGCACGAACCCATGTCCCCTGCATCGGCAAGCGGACTCTCAACCACTGCGCCACGAGGGAAGCCCCACCTTGCTTTTTTTAACTTAGCAATATATCCTGGAGGTCATTGCCAGAGTATATAGAAGAAATCTTCCTTACTCCTTTTAACAGCTCCATAAAACTCCATTGTGTGAGTGTACCATAGTTTGTTCAACTATTCCCCAGCTGATGGACACTGGGTTGTTTCTGGTCTTGCTATAATAAGATAGTGTTGCACTGAAAAGGCATGTTTTTGTTTTTGTGTTTTGCCATAGTATTATTGGGATAGATCCCTAGAAGTAGGATTGCTGATTAAATGCTAAATACATATATATGTCCTAGATAATGCCAAATTCTCCTCCACAGAGAAATACCATTTGGCCTTCCCACCAGAGGTACATGACAGTGCTTCTTTCCTCACAGCCTCAGTAACAGAATACATCATCATACTTGGATTTCTACCAATTTCATAGGAAAGAAAATAGTCTCAGTATGATTTAATTTGTATCTCTTTTAATGTGAGTGAGATTGCCCATATTTTCACATATATATAAAGGCCTTTGTGGGTTGTTTTGTTTTGTTTTGTTTTGTTTTGTTTGTTTCTTTGTTTGGCTGTGCCACTCGGCTGCAGGGTCTTAGTTCCCCAACCAGGGATTGAACCCGCACCCGCAGCAGTGAAAGCAAGGAGTTCTATCCACTGGACCGCCAGGGAATTCCCATATAAGGGCCTTTGTGTTTCTTTTACTGTGAACTGTTGGCTCATATGTCCTGACCATTTTCTATAACTTTTATGTGATACAAAATTTTCTTTTTAAAATTTTTATGTAGTTAAATTTGTCAGTGATTTTTTTTGTTCTGGACTTTGAGTCAAAGTTTTCCCCACTTCCAGGCTATAGAGGAATTTACCAGTTCCCCCACCCCAGTGTCTTTATGGTTTCATTATTATTTCATCTTTGATCCATTTGGAATATTTTGTAGTATATGGTGAAAGGACTAGATCCGATTTTTTTTTTAATATAGCCGTTCAGTTATCCCAACTCTACTTTTTAAAATGTTTATCTGTCCCCAATATATCTGAGATACTACCTTTATCATATGCATACTACATTTCCATTTTCAAATAGATCTATTGCTATATTATAATAGACTATTACATTTTCAAATAGATCTATTGCTGTTCTACTGGTTTGTCTAACTGATCATGTGCCAATATGATGTGTTGAGAGGTGAGGAGACATCCTTGCCTTGCCTTGTTCCTGATCTTAGTGGGAAAGCTTTTAGTTTCTCACCATTAAGTATGATGTTAACACAACATTGTAAATTAACTATACTCCAATGAAAATGAAAAAAAAGTATGATGTTAGCTTTGGGTTTTGGGATAGATGTTTTCTATCAAGTTGAGGAAGTTCTCCTCTATTTTTTACTTTGTTGAGAGTTTTTATCATGTATGGATGTTGGATTTTATCAAATGCTTTTTTTGTATTTATTGATATGGTTATATGATTTTTCTTCTTTAGCCTGTTGATGTGATGGATTATATTAATTGATTTTTCAAATGTTGAACTAGCCTTGCATGACTTGGTTGTTGTGTATAATTCTTTCTATACATTGTTGGATTCAATTTGCTAATAATTTGTTGAGGACTGTGCATCTATGTTCATGAGACATACTGGTCTGTAGTTTTTTTTGTAATGTCTTTGTCTGGTTATATTATTAGGGTAATGCTCAGCTCATAGAATGAGCTAGAAAGTGTTCCCTCTGCTTCTATCTCTTGGATGAGATTATAGAGAATTAGTATAATTTCTTCCATAAATGTTTGGTAAAATTTACCTGTGAACCAAGCTGGACAATATTGCCAGTTTTTTTTTTTAAATAAATTTATGTATTTATTTTTGGCTGTGTTGGGTCTTCGTTGCAGTGCATGGGCTTTTTATTATGGTGGCTTCTCTCGTTGTGGAGCACGGGCTGTAGGCGCGTGGGCTTCAGTAGTTGTGGCACATGGGCTTAGTTGCTCCACAGCACGTGGGATCTTCCCGGACCAGGGATCAAACCCGTATCCCCTGCATTAGCAGGAGGATTCTCAACCACTGCGCCACCAGGGAAGCCCTATTGGTCTTTTTCTAAAAGCAGATTATTAGTAGGGTGGCAGAACAAGAAACAAGAGAGCAAAGGATGGAAGGCAAATTTACTGTTTCACAGGTGGCTGGGCTCTCTCTGGTATTAAGGAGGGGAATTTGTATGCAATTTAACTGCAAAAAAACCCCCAAACAAACAAACCACAAAACCTATTTCTGGCACATAGGTAATGGGTATTTTCACCAATTGGATGTGAATATAACTGCTGAGATGTCCTTGTCTACATATAATAGTCACCAGTAAAGTAATCTTTGGAAAAAATTATAGTATATTAATCTTTTAAATTAATGTTCCTCTCTTCTTTTTAAAAGGAATAATTATAAGACATGAATTTTAATGTCTGGAATATCAAAGAGATGCTCAGTATTCCCTCAGGCTCTGGGTAAGTTTTCTGGTTATATACTCTGATACTTAAGAGGATCTTATAGTTGCACTGATTTCATAGAAACAGGCTCCCCTTCCTATTAGTTTATAGTAATAGGGTTACCTGATATAGCTTCTTCCCTTTCTCTTCCCTCTCTTGTCACCACTGCACCCTCCCATATTTGTCTTTTTCCTTTTGCCTATTTTCTGATTATAAAAGCAGTTTCAATGGCTATGTGTGTTGAGTAATGACTCTGTCCAGCACTGGACCTAGGGACTATGAGAGTTAGACATGGTCCAACATCTGGAAACTCTCACCTCATTTGGAGCAATTGCTATTGAAACAGCAAGGATCAAACTCAAGACAATGTTCAGATAAGTGTTCAATTGTGTAGTACAATTTGTAGGCACCATGAAATCAAGAACCACTCCAACTGTTGACAGGGCTCATTGAGATACTGCCCCCTCTACTACTCCACTGAGGTACTTATATTGGTGTCCACTAGCCATGCAGTAGGCCTGCCATTGCTAACTTGGTGGGCGTACCCCAGAAGTAGTATATATTAGGGGATTTCCAATTGTTTTGGTATGCTTTTATCATTGGATAGTTTCTTTTCTTCCTAACACCTTCCTAAAGACAGCAAAAAACCTAAAACATTGTTGTTGTTGTTGTTTCTCTTAAAAAGAAGAAAAGAGCTTACAATTGATACAGAGTAGGGGGAAAAAAATCTATGCTTAATTCCAGATCGTAGCTTTAAGATGTGAATCCTACAGGACTTCTGTAGGCTTACAGAGCTGTTTCTTTTCCAGCCCAGCTAATTATTCTCTTTGACCTAAGAGGGGAGACACAGAGAGCTATTTAGCTATTTTGAGCAGTGATTATGCAAATCATATTATATGTGTGCAGCCTATTACCTTAGCTAATCTTAGAAAATGATTCTATGAGTCAAAATAATGTCTCTGTTCTGAGCAAGTAGGGTTTCTTTTTGTCTTGTATTAATAAATAATGATTCGTTTAGCTTAGAATATGTACTTATAGGCTATCTATTTTAAATCTAACATTTGGAAAAGGAATGATCTACATGTACGTGTTTTAATGAAAAGCATGTTTTCTTGGGTTACACAACAGCATTAAGTAACACAAATTGTTACCGAGGTGTCTTTCAAGTAAAACTTGAAGACTATATATTTTACTTGTCTGTCCACTTATGTGCTGTCTCTGTAGTAGGCTTAGTACACTGTGTTCAAGTGTGATTGTATCATTATCAATATCATTATCCCCTTCATATGTGAGATTTAGACTGGCATAAGTATCCATGGGAAGCAATTTGGAAGTCCACAGCTGGAAGTATTTAGAACAAGCAAGGATATGACACTAAAAGTGTGAAAGGGAATAACACAATGTTTAATGGATCTTTCTTTGTGCAAACCTGAGTTGATCATATTCTTCAGTCTGGATGAGGCCTATTTTAGTCTGCTTGGGCTGCCATAACAGAGTACAATAAACTGGATGGCTTAAATAACAGAAATTAATTTTCTCACAGTTCTAGAGATTGAAAGTCCTAGAACCCTATGCCAGCATGATTGGTTTTGGGTGAAGACTCCCTTCTTGGCTTGCAGACAGCTGCCTTTTTCTGTGTCCTCACATGGTGAGAGAGAAAGAATGAGGGCAAGCTCTTTGGTGTCTCTTCTTAAAAGGACACTAATCCTGGGCTTCCCTGGTGGCGCAGTGGTTGAGAGTCCGCCTGCCAATGCAGGGCACATGGGTTCGTGCCCTGATCCGGGAAGATCCCACATGCTGCGGAGCAGCTGGGCCCGTGAGCCATGGCCGCTGAGCCTGCGCGTCTGGAGCCTGTGCTCCGCAACGGGAGAGGCCACAACACTGAGAGGCCCGCGTACCGCAAAAAAAAAAAAAAAAAAAAGGACACTAATCCTATCGTGAGGGTCCCACTCTCCTCACCTCTTCGAACCCTAATTACCTTCTAAAGGCCCCATTTCCAAAAACTGTCAAAATAGAGCTTAGGGCTTCAACACATGAATTTTTGGAGGACACAAACATTCAGTCCATATCTAGGTCTATCTTGTGTTTGTTGTATTATAGCTCCTTCTCTCCCTCCAATCCTGCTCCTTTCCTTCCCTACAGACACACAATCTAGGAGAGTTAATATGTATCCTTCCAATTAACCTTCTACATACTCAGTTACATACTTGTTTGGTGTGTATGATGTACCCTTATAAATTACATTAATGTATGAGAGAGTTCATTAAATTTTTACTTTTTCTGCACTCAAAAATTATATTTTTGAGACTTATCCATATGGTTATATGTAAATCTAGCTTATTGCTTCTGACTACTGCATCAGTTATATGCATAAGCCATATTTTATTTTTAATCTATTCCCTTAGTGATGAACAAATTCAACCTTTTAAAAGATAATGTTCTCTTAATCCCTAAAGATTTTGTGAACTTTGATATCCAAAATGGTGTTATAGTACATAATGTTATAGTACAAGGAATAATGGTGTTAGTCCTTAATGTTTGAAATTCCATCTGATTGTTCCCAGGTTGTTGTAATTGAAATGTCTGGCATTCAAAATTTCCTTGTTTCTTTACATGTAGTACTGGCAGTGTGCAGGGGACTAGGAGGTCAAAAAAAGCTAGCATTCTGCCCAGAATATTCTAAAATAGTTTTGAATTATGGTTTCATTTGCCCACTTGATATACTTGTATTTTCTTGCTTAATTTCAGGGCCACTAAGTCATCTAACTGGAATAATAATCAGACTGATTACTCTGGTCTCAGTGATTCCCAGTTCCTTTTTGGATCCCAGTTCTGTCCAGAAAGTTCAGAGACCCCGTCAACACCCTTGGACTTTGGTGTCCACTTGAGACATCCAAAACAGTCACAACAGAATTCTCTGGATGTAAGTCTGAATCCCAGAATCTCTGCACATGTTTCACAGTCATTATGGACATAAACTGTAAAGAAGACTTATTCTGCTGGGTTATATTTTAGAGTTGTACATCTCTAAGGATTACTGTCCTAAATAGATTTGTGCTTGATTGGTGACTCATTTGACTTGGTAGTGTGAAATGGAAAACATATTTATATTTGCATTTTCTTCCATTACTAAAACAATATATTAGAATAGTGCAAGTACTTTGACTACTCCTAGCGAGTGCCAAATATTGCATGACATTTAACTCCTTGAAGAAGGAGATGAGGATATTGAGGCCTAAGCTGATGAATAAGGGCCAGAATGAGGAACAGAATCTCTTGATTTTTTGAGACCAGCCTATCTTATTTTGTGAGTCAGAAGTATTTTTATATATTTACTTATTTTGATGTAGAACCAGATCTAACTTTATACACAGACGTAACTGCATCATATAGGGACTTAATGAATAAGATTAGGTCAATACTTTAAGTTATTAAGGTATGATCTGAGATAAATATTTTAGTACAAAAATTGGTACTCAGTGATATGAAGGAGTAAATGTACTGCCTGAATGTTCCAGAGTAAGTTTTGCCTCAGAATGCAGGAAATGGCTCACCATATGCCTGCATCACAGTCAAATTTATCAACAAGTTTAGTTCATCAGCAACTGAGCAACAGCAATTTGAATTAAACTTATTAATATAAAAACTTTAACACATCATCTCAAGACAGCATAATTTTCTGTTGCTGCCTTTAAATTTATGCAATTGATTTTAAGCCATTTTAGCTGACATTTTAAATACCTCTGGTCTGGTAAGGCAGAAATTATATTAGTAAAAAGAGTTGCTTTGTTTTAATATAATGTTCTGGTACATATGAAATAAAAAGGAAATACTACATGCTATATTGTATTTTATGGTTTGCACTTAAGTGTGACTCTGCTTTGTATAGAAAATAGTGCATGCTATAAATATTTTTATGTGTGAAATGCTATGATTTTTTTTTTCCATTGAACAGAGTGAACCTAGTATTTTCATAAAGTACCAAACAAAACCCCAGCTATTTGGAAGAGATACAAAAGATGGAGGCTTATTTCCTCTTCCTTTGTCAGTTGGAAAATCAAAAGGCCTCTTGGAACAGTTTGAGGAGAAAAAGAAAACTGCAAAAGACAAATGTGACAGGTACACAAACCTTTCAAGTGGATGAAACAGCTCCTCTCTTCTGAGCGAAGCAGAAAATGGAATGTCAGTAGTCGAAAAATTCAGTTTCAGCATGATAGCATTCTTGCCTTTACAGCTCATCTAATAATTACTCTTTATTTGTTTTCTTGTCACTGTGACTTATGGCTGCCACAGTTTTGAGCTCTCTAAATATTAAGCTAAAGAACTTCTCAGAGAAATGCAATATTCAAGTAATGTTATATTTATTCTGCCTAAAATTCTGCCCTTTAATTTTTTTTTTCAGATCATCAGAATTAGGAAATTAGTTAATATTTGTTTTAGGGTCAAGAATATAGCACATGAATTCTTAAGTCATAGTTCAGGCTGATTTTCTCACTTTGAAATGGTATTTTTAAAGATATACCCTAGGGCTTCCCTGGTGATGCAATGGTTGAGAGTCCGCCTGCCGATGCAGGGGACATGGGTTCTTGCCCTGGTCCGGGAAGATCCCACATGCCGCGGAGCAGCTGGGCCTGTGAGCCATGGCCGCTGAGCCTGCCTGTCCAGAGCCTGTGCTGTGCAACGGGAGAGGCCACAACAGTGAGAGGCCCGCATACCGCAAAAAAAAAAAAAAAGATATACCCTAAATTTTATACATATTCTTATTCGCTACATATATATGTGTGTGTATATATATAAGCAAATATTAGGGCTACTATATTAATTTGTAAATGAATAAGTGGCAGTCACTGAGGAAATTAACTTGTTCATTTCTTGGTAGTAAGTTATTAACAGGACATCTTTAGGTATCATAGAAATCATAACACCCAAGCAGAAATATACTTTATTATTTCTGTAACAGTAAAGATGTATCACTTAGCATCACCACTAGTACTTTCATGTCGAAAAAGCTAGAATTTCTTTAAAAATTCTAGATTAGGAATTCTTTAAAATTAGGAATTCTTTAAAAGACTAGGTATCTTTTCCACTGTATACTTACATTCCTTTAGAGAGAAAAGCAAAATGCTCTATACGAAGTGTTTGATTCTGCTGATAAATAAACATTTCCCAGATGCTGACAGACTTCTTTCCCCTAGGAATCTAGGCTCTAGGACTCATAACAATGGTAGAGTACTGCAGATGATCAGGCTCCTCTCATCTTACTGCTTCAGATAAATTAGTCTTAATTTTTTTGTTCTCTGGGCTTTTGTATTACATTTTATTTGATCAAGATTTCTGTAGCTAAGGCACTTCCCTGGTGGTCCAGTGGCTAAGACACCATGCTCCCAATGCAGGGGGCCCGGGTTTGATCCATGGTAGGGGAACTAGATCCCACATGCCGCAACTAAAAAAAAAAAGATCCAGCATACCGCAACTAAGACCCAGTGCAGCCAAACAAATAAATAAAGAAATAAGATTTCTGTAGCTAAAAAAAACTTTTTTTGAAACATTAAGTCCTTCTTGATATTTCCTTCCTCCCTCCCTCCCTCCCTTCCTTTCTTTATTTCATTTTTCATTTCCTTTTTTTTTTTGTAGTAAAATGAGTTTCTTTTTTTTTTGGCCATGGGGCTTGTGGGATCTTACTTCCCAGACCAGGGATTAAACCCAGGCCCTCAGCAGTGAGAGCATGGAGTCCTAACCACTGGACCGCCAGGGAATTCCCAGAAATGAGTTTCTGTTAATGATTATTTACAAGATGGCTGGCAAAAAATAAATAGTATTTATATAGAGAGAACAGATGATAAGGACACTGAAGAATCTCTTCTCTATTTAAAAAATTTCAAGCTTACAATATTGATTTAAATGCTAAGCAGAAAATCATAATTTTAATAAATTCTGGCAAAAACAACCCCCAAGATTTTAGATTCCTTGTTTTCTGTCAATAAGTGCTTATCAGAAATGTGGTGCAGAATGAGAAATTTTTAAATGAGAAAGAGAAAGCATACCACTGTAAATTTGGAAGCAGGAAAATGATAAGGCATGGTACCGAGTTCAAACATAAAGAGATGCTACAAATCAATAAGACATGGATTTACATATTGTGTTTTGAAAGTACATGTTTTCCCAAATGTATAGAAAGGGCATATGAGGTTAAGATATCTCAAAAGAAGTCTTAATCATTCAGATTGCATTTGTTATGACTCAAATAAAAACCCACCTCAAACTAGCCTGGACAAAAAGGAGGATATATTAGCTCTCTTAACCAATCTGGGAAGGACAGGGAATGAAATGAAATCAGAATCTGTCTCTCTTCTGTGCTTCTCTCTCCGTCTATACTTCATTCTCTCCTACTAGAGATCAGCTTCCTATTAACACAGAAAAAGAGACTCTCACCCCTTAGCTACAATTTGAAAATCCTAGTGAAAGCTTCTGATGGGCTTGTTTATTAGGTTGTGGGGGGGTAAGGGGAGGGGGCTGTGACTGCAAGTCCTCACCAGAATCACTTTGTGGATGCAGAAAGAAGCAATTCCCCATTAGAGCTGGATGCTGGGCACACCAGACAATGGATATCCATTACCCAGATTCTTATTTTTTAATCAGTCATATTTGAGAAAACAGATCAGTCTCATAACCAATGAATAACCTAAGGACCACAAATAGATTATAAAATGAACCATGGGGACTTCCCTGGTGGTGCAGTGGTTAAGAATCCGCCTGCCAATGCAGGGGACACGGGTTTGAGCCCTGGTCCGGGAAGATCCCACATGCCACAGAGCAACTAAGCCCATGTGCTTCAACTACTGAGCCTGTGCTCCAGAGCCCGTGAGTCACAACTACTGAGCCTGTGTGCCACAACTACTGAAGCCCACATGCCTAGAGTCCATGCTCCGCAACAAGAGAAGCCACTGCAATGAGAAACCCATGCACCACAAGGAAGAGTAGCCCCCACTCACTGTAACTAGAGAAAGCCTGCACACAGCAACAAACACCCAACACAGCCAAAAATAAATAAATAAAATAATTTTTTTTAAAAAGAAAACATATGGATGGCAAATAAATACATGAAAAGTTTCTCAACACCATTAGCCATTTTGGAAATAAAACTTGAAATCATAATGAGATATTACTGCTTATCTGTTAGCATGGCTAAAATTAAAACAAACAAAAACTGAAAATACCAAGTGCCGAGCAAGGATATAGACCAAATGGAAATCTTGTTGGTGGAATTGCAAAATGATACAGCCCCTTTGGAAAAGTTTGACAGTTTCTTATAAAATTAAACATAATTCACTATATGGCTCTGCAGTTCTACTCCTAGGTATTTATCCTAGATAAATGAAAATTTATGTTTACACAGAAGCCTATGCAATAACGTTTATAGTAGCCTTGCTCATAATCACCAAAAACTGGGCACAACTCAAATGTCCTTCTATGTATGAATGGATAAACAAACAATGGTATGTCCATACGATGGAACACTACTCAGCAATGAAAAGGAATAAACTATTGCTATACAACAACATGGCTGAATCTCAAAAGCACTATGCTAAGCGAAAGAAATCACAAAGGTTGCATACTCTATGATTCCATTTAAATGACATTCTGAGAAAAGCAAAACTATAGGGATGGGTATCAGATCAGTGATTACCAAGGGTTATGGGTGTGGGCTGGACTTTACCACAAAGAGACAGCATAAAAGATTTTTTTTGGATACTGTCTTATATCCTGGTTGTAATGGTGGTTACATGAATCCTAATTTTGTGTTAAAACTCATAGAACTGTGTATACACACACACACATACAAATTTCTATGTTAATTTAAATTTTTTAAAGTGTTAAAAATTATTAAAAGATATTGGGTGGTTCATTTTATTAGTTAGGATTATGTTCAGCTGCATTGACGTATATACACTCATTCTCATTATAATAATAGAAAATTTTAAAAGATGTTTATTTTTCTTTAATGCAAAAATCATCCTGAAGTGTGTGGTCCAGGGCTAGAATAATGGCTTCATGGACCTCAAGGATCTGGCTCCTTCCAGCAGTGTGGTCTGCCATCCCTAAAGTATGACCCCCCCACCCCTGCCATCCTCACACTGCTTGGAGGCTGCTGCAATTCCAGCTGTTACATCAGAGTTCCAGACAGCTGATGGATGAGCGAAGGAAGAAGGGTATCTTCCTGTCCCTTTAGGATTCTTTTTTTTTTCTTGGCCACACCATGTAGCTTGCAGGATTTCAGTTCCCCGACCAGGTATTGAACCCAGGCCCATGGCAGTGAAAGCACAGAGTCCTAACCACTGGACTGACAGGGAATTCCCTAGGATTCTTCTTGGAAGTTGCATGCAACACTTTTGCTTATATCTCACAGTGGCTAAAATTTACTCACATGGCCACACCTAGATGCAAGGGAGTCTGGGAATGTCATCTATCTGGGTGGCAGTGCATGGAGGGTGAGGATCAAGAATCTAATTTCCAAGGAAGAAAATGAGGCCAATTTAAGTTTCTGCCACAGTTGTACAATTGCCAACAACTACCTGCCATGGACAACTTCCCAAACAAAGTCTCAAAATTAGTCCAGGGCAGATTCTGCTGCCCACTACCCCCTGCCCAGAATGCACTAGACCCTTCCCTGGATTGTAGTCAGTGTAGTCCTGGTCACTTTTCTTTTCTTTTTTTTTTTTTTTTTGATGTGGTCCCTTTTTAAGATCTTTATTGAATTTGTTACAAAATTGCTCCGTTTTATGTTTTTTGGGGGGGGTTTTGGTGATTGTTTTATTGTTTTTTGGCTGCGAGGCATGTGGTATCTTAGCTCCCCGACCAGGGATCGAACCTGCACCCCCTGCACTGGAAGGCGAAGTGTTAACCACTGGACCACCAGGGAAGTCCCGAGTCCTGGACAATTTTATCAGTCCCATGGCGCTCCATCTTTCTACTACT
Organism: Orcinus orca; assembly: GCF_937001465.1. NCBI lineage: Eukaryota > Metazoa > Chordata > Mammalia > Artiodactyla > Delphinidae > Orcinus > Orcinus orca. The sequence goes on along the minus strand of NC_064568.1, from coordinate 38,849,152 downwards.
ATTGCCATAGCGACCAGAAAAGAGAGCTCACAGTCTTTTTCTCCTGACTCCCAGTCTGGCAAGGCATGTGTGAGGAGAGAGCTCAGGGTTCAGGAAAAGCTCAGAAAGCAAGCCTCTGGCACCCTCAGCCTCAAGAGGAGGAAAGAGAGACTCTACTCCTCCCTAAGATCCCTAACCTGAGGAACTCCTCAAACAGGAAAGAGGGTCAGATGCAGAACAAACTAAAATAAAGAATCTAGACTTTTCACTCTAAATATAAATTTGTAGATTCTGTAGTAGAGGTTTCATCCAATGCTTTGCGAGCCCTGAGGACAGGCTTCCAGCTCTGACTGGGGGCGTCAGGAAAGACTCCATCCAAGGGAGCACATCTAAACTGAGTGGGAGTTTTGGGCAGAGATCTTGGGTCTGTCAGATTTTCAAGTCTGCCACTGAATCAACTTACTCTGTGAACCACCACTAACTCTGCTCTATTTTTGAGTATTTTCTTTCTTTCTTTTAAAATTTATTTATTTAATTTATTATTTTTGGCTGCGTTGGGTCTTTGTTGCTGCGCGTGGGCTTTCTCTAGTTGCGGCGAGCAGGGGCTACTCTTCGTTCCAGTGCACAGGCTTCTCATTGCAGTGGCTTCTCTTGTTGTGCAGCATGGGCTCTAGGCACACAGGCTTCAGTAGTTGTGGCTCGCAGGCTCTAGAGTGCAGGCTCAGTAGTTGTGGTGCACGAGCTTAGTTGCTCTGCTGCATGTGGGATCTTCCTGGACCAGAGCTCGAACCCATGTCCCCTGCATTGGCATGCGGATTCTTAAACATTGCGCCACCAGGGAAGCCCTATTTTTGTGTATTTTCAAAAATAAAAATGGGATAGTTTCCTATGGACTATTCTGCAATCTGTTTTTTAAATTTAATAATATTAAATGACTATATTTCTGTTTCATCTACAAAATCATTTCTGTGGTTGCATTGTACTCTATTATATGGACCATTTAGGGGGTTATGTTTTTTTTCTGTTTCTTTTATTTTGTGGTACGCGGGCCTCTCACTGTTGTGGCCTCTCCCATTGCGGAGCACAGGCTCCAGACGCGCAGGCTCCGGACGGGCAGGCCCAGCGGCCATGGCTCACGGGCCTAGCCGCTCTGCGGCATGTGGGATCTTCCCGGACCAGGGCATGAACCCGTGTCCCCTGCATCGGCAGGCGGACTCTCAACCACTGCGCCACCAGGGAAGCCCAGAGGTTATGTTTTAAATGTTTAATACAGCATGAGACATGCAAAGAATACACAATGAGATAATGATAATCTTTTCAACAAATGATGCTGGGAAAACTGGGTCCTTATGCAAAAGAATGGAAAAGGACCCTTATCTTATACCATACACAAAAGTCAACTCAAAATGGATTAAAGACTTAAACGTGAGACTTGAAACCGTAGAACACCTAGAAGAAAACATAGGGAAAAAGCTTCTTGACGTTGGTCCTGGCAATGATGTCTTGGATATGACACCAAAAGCACACGCAACAAAAGGAAAAATAGACAAGTGGGATTACATCAAACTACAGGCGTCCCTCAGTATCCAAAGGAGATTGGTTCCAGGAGACCCTACATATACCAAAATCCACTGATGCTCAAGTCCTCTATATCTTCAGGTTTTGAATCCACAAACTCAACCAACTGCAGATGGAAATTTCTGTCCATGGTTGGATGAATCTGCACATGCAAAACCCTCGAACACAAAGGGCCAACTATGTTTATTGAAAAAAATCTGCATATAAGTGGACCCATGAATATCAAACCTATGTTGTTTAAGGGTCAACTGTAAAAAAGTTTCTGCACAGCAAATGAAACAAAGAAAATGAAAAGGCAAACTTTCCTGGTGGCACAGTGATTAAGAATCTGCCTGCCAATGCAGGGGACACGGGTTTGATCCCTGGTCTGGGAAGATCCCACATGCTGTGGAGCAACTAAGCCCGTGTGCCACAACTACTGAGCCTGTGCTCTAGAGCGTGCAAGCCACAACTACTGAGCCCACGTGCCACAACTACTGAAGCCCACACACCTGGAGCCCATGCTCTGCAACAAGAGAAGCCACCACAATGAGAAGCCCATGCACCTCAACGAACAGTAGCCCTGGCTCACCGCAACTAGAGAAAGCCCACATGCAGCAATGAAGACCCAATGCAGCCAAAAGAAAAAAAGAAAAAAAAGAAAACAAAAAGGCAACCCATGGGATAGAAAACATTTGCAAACCATATATCTGATAAAGGTTAATATAAAACATATAAGGAACACCTACAACCCAATAGCAAAAACAAACAAAAACAAAAAAACAAAATATCTGGATTAAAAGACAAGCAAAGGAATTGAATAGACAGTTCTCCAAAGAAGACATACTAATGGCCATCAGGTATATGAAAAGTGCTCAACTTTGCTAATTATCAGGGAAATGCTTATCAAAACCACAATTAGATATCATCTCACACCTGTCAGAATGGCTATCATTAAAAAAATAACAATGCTGGCAAGTATATGGAGAAAAGGGAACTCTTGTACACTGTTGGTGGGAGTAGAAACTGGTGCAGCCACTTTATTTTTTCTAATTTAAAAGAAAAATTTTTTTTTTGGCCATGCTGCGTGGCTTACAGGACCTCAGTTCCCCGACCAGGGATCAAACATGCATCCTTGGCAGTGAAAGCGCGGAGTCCTAACCACTGGACTGCCAGGGAATTCCTTGGTGCCGCCACTTTAGAAAACAGCATGGAGGTTCCACAAAAAATTATAAATAGAACTACCATATGATCCAGCAATTCCACTTCTAAGTATATACTCAAAGGAATTGAAATCAGGATCTTTAAGAGATATCTGCACTCTCATGTTCATCACAGCATTATTTACAATAGCCAAGACATGGAAATAACCTAAATATCTATCAGTGGATGAATGGAAAAGAAAATGTGGTATGTACATACAATGAAATATTCTTCAGCCTTAAAAAAGAAGGAAATCCTTCCAGTTGTGACAACATGAATGAACCTGGAGGACATTATGCTAAATGAAATAAGCCAGACATAGAAGGACAAATACTAACTATATGCTACCACTTATATGAGTGTAAAATAATCAAACTCATAGGAGCAGAGAGTAGAATGGTGGTTGTTGTTGGGGGAGTTGTGGGGGAAACAGGCAGAATTAGTCAAAGGGTACAAAGTTTCAGTTTATACAAGGTGAATAAATCCTAGAGACCTGTACAGCATAGTGCCTATACTTGACAATGCTCTGTTGTATACTTTAAAATTTGGTAAGAGGGTAGATCTTTTTTAAGTGTTCTTATCCCTACTACTAATAAATAAAAGAGGGTGAAAGGAAACTTTTGGAGGTGATGGATATATTTATGGCATAGATTGTGGAGACGGTTTCACAGTTGTATACTTATCTCCAAACTTGTATACATTAAATATGTACAGCTTCTTGTGTGTTAATCATACCTCAATAAAGTAATTTTAAAAAAACCCAACTGGAGTACTGACCACTCAGAACAGATGATGACTACAAGCAATTGGCACAGCTATGTCCTTGTACAAGATTGGAAGTTCTTTTTGTTCAAAATTTGTAAAGCATTGCTGCATTGTCTTATAGCTCTCTGTGTGCTTTTAAGAGGTCTGCTGCCATTCTGATTCCTGATCCTGTGTATGTCACTTGCTTTTTTATTTCTGGAAATTTTTAGGATCTTCTCATTATCCTTAGAGTTTGGAAATTTTACAGCAATGTGGTTTGATGTGCCTTGTCATAGCCCTGGGCATTGGGGAATTACTTTTGACCTATAACTTGTGTCTTTTGGTTTGGGGAATTTTTCTTTTATTATATCTTTGAAAACCTCCTTTTCACTCTTCTTTTTCCTGGATCTGCAATTTTGGGCATGCACTGAATCTCCTGCACTGATCCTCTAATTTTTTTTTTTTTTACTACCTACTTATTTTTCATCTCTTTGTCTTTTGCTCTATTTTCCATCATATTTCCATACTGTATCTTCTAGTTATTCTATTTGTTTAATTTCTGCTATTTTTAATTTATAAGTTCCCTTTCTTAGTCTCTGCTTTTATACTTTAATAGCATTCTGTTCTCATCCTTAATTTTTTCATTTTAATATTTTTATTGTTTTCAGGTAATGTCTTAATCTTATTCATAAAACCATAAGGTTTGTAGATTTCCAAACGGTTCTATCAAATTCTTCTTTTAAAGTCAGTCTTTTGGACAATCCTGCAGCCTGTGGAATGAAAGCCACATTCACAGAAAGACAGACAAAATGAAAAGGCAGAGGACTATGTACCAGATGAAGAAACAAGATAAAACTCCAGAAAAACAACTAAATGAAGTGGAGATAGGCAACCTTCCAGAAAAAGAATTCAGAATAATGATAGTGAAGATGATCCAGGACCTCAGGAAAAGAATGAAGGCAAGGATCGAGAAGATGCAAGAAACATTTAACAAAGACCTAGAAGAATTAAAAAACAAACACCTAGAAGAATTAAAGAACAAACAAACAGAGATGAACAATACAATAACTGAAATGAAAAATACACTAGAAGGAATCAATAGCAGAATAACTGAGGCAGAAGAATGGATAAGTGACCTGGAAGACAGAATGGGTGGAATTCACTGCCATGAAACAGAATAAAGCAAAAAGAATGAAAAGAAAGAAGACAGCCTAAAAGACCTCTGGGACAACATTAAGTGCACCAACATTCGCATTATAGGGGTCCCAGGAGGAGAAGAGAGAAAGGACCCGAGAAAATATTTGAAGAGGTTATGGTCGAAAACTTCCCTAACATGGGAAAGGAAACAGCCACCCAAGTCCAGGAAGCGCAGAGAGTCCCAGGCAAGATAAAACCAAGGAGAAACATGCTAAGACACATAGTAATCAAACTGACAAAAATTAAAGACAAAGAAAAATTATTAAAAGCAACAAGGGATAAAACGACAAATAACATACAAGGGAACTCCCATAAGGTTAACAGCTGATTTCTCAGCAGAAACTCTACAAGCCAGAAGGGAGTGGCATGATATATTTAAAATGATGAAAGGGAAGAACCTACAACCAAGATTACTCTACCTGGCAAGGACCTCATTCATATTCGATGGAGAAATCAAAAGCTTTACAGACAAGCAAAAGCTAAGAGAATTCAGCACCACCAAATCAGTTCTACAACAAATGCTAAAGGAACTTCTCTAAGTGGGAAACACAAGAGAATAAAAGCACCTACAAAAACAAACCCAAAACAATTAAGAAAATGGTAATAGGAACATACATATCGATAATTACCCTAAACGTGAATAGATTAAATGCTCCAACCCAAAGACACAGGCTTGCTGAATGGATTCAAAAACAAGACCCATATATATGCTGTCTACAAGAGACCCACTTCAGATCTGGGGACACATAAAGACTGGAAGCAAGGGGATGGAAAAAGATATTCCATGCAAATGGAAATCAAAAGAAAGCTGCAATAGCAATACTCATATCAGATAAAATAGACTTTAAAATAAAGAATGTTACAAGAGACAAAGAAGGACACTACATAATGATGAGGGGATCAATCCAAGAAGAAGATAAAACAATTATAAATATATATGCACCCAACATAGTAGCACGTCAATACATAAGGCAACTGCTAACAGCTATAAAAGAGGAAATTGACAGTAATACAATAATAGTGAGGGACTTTAACACCTCACTTACACCAATGGACAGGTCATCCAGACAGAAAATAAATAAGGAAACACAAGCTTTAAGTGACACAATACCAGATATATTTAATTGATATTTATAGGACATTCCATCCAAAAACAGCAGATTACACTTTCTTCTCAAGTGCACGTGGAACATTCTCCAGAATAGATCACACCTTGGGTCACAAATCAAGACTCGGTAAATTTAAGAAAACTGAAATCATATCAAGCATCTTTTCTGACCACAACGCTATGAGCTTAGAAATAAATTACAGGGAAAAAACCGTAAAAAACACAAACACATGGAGGCAAACAATACATTACTAAATAACCAAGAGATCACTGAAAAAATCAAAGAGGAAATCAAAAAATACCTAGAGACAAATGACAACTAAAACATGACGATCCAAAACCTATGGGATGCAGCAAAAGCAGTTCTAAGAGGGAATTTTATAGCAATACAATCCTACCTCAAGAAACAAGAGGGACTTCCCTGGTAGCGCAGTGGTTAAGAATCCACCTGCCAATGCAGGGGACAACGGGTTCCAGCCCTGGTCCAGGAAGATCCCACATGCCGCGGAGCAGCTAAGCCCGTGTGCCAGAATTACTGAGCCTGTGCTCTAGAGCCTGCAAGCCACAACTACTGAGCCCACGTGCCACAGCTACTGAAGCCCATGCACCTAGATCCTGTGCTCCACAACAAGAGAAGTCACTGCAATGAGAAGCCCGTGTACCACAATGAAGAGTAGCCCCCGTCTGCCACAACTAGAGAAAGCCCGTGCACAGCAATGAAGACCCAACACAGCCCTAAATAAATAAATAAATAATTTTTAAAAAAGAAACAAGAAAAATCTCAAATAAACAATCTAACCTTACACCTAAAGGAACTAGAGAAAGAAGAACAAACAAAACCCAAAGTTAGTAGAAGGAAAGAAATCATAAAGATCAGAGCAGAAATAAATGAAATAGAAACAAAGAAAACAATAACAAAGACTCAATAAAACTAAAATCTGGTTCTTTGAGAAGATAAACAAAATTGATAAATGTTTAGCCAGACTCATCAAAAAAAAGAGGGAGAGGGCTTCCCTGGTGGTGCAGTGGTTGAGAGTCCGCCTGCCGATGCAGGGGACACGGGTTCGTGCCCCGGTCCGGGAAGATCCCACATGCCACGGAGCGGCTGGGCCCGTGAGCCATGGCCGCTGAGCCTGCACGTCCAGAGCGTGTGCTCCACAGCAGGAGAGGCCACAGCAGTGAGAGGCCTGCGTACCGCAAAAAAAAAAAAAAAGAAGGAGAGGACTCAAATCAATAAAATCAGAAATAAAAAAGGAGAAGTTATGATGGACACTACAGAAATACAAAGCATCATAAGAGACTACTACGAGCAACTCTACGCCAATAAAATGGACAACCTGGAAGAAATGGACAAATTCTTAGACAGGTATAACCTTCCAAGACTGAACCAGGAAGAAATAGAAAATACGAACAGACCAATCACAAGTAATGAAATTGAAACTGTGATTAACAATCTTCCAACAAACAAAAGTTCAGGACCAGATGGCTTCACAGGTGAATTTTATCAAACATTTAGAAAAGAGCTAACACCAATCCTCCTCAAACTCTTCCAAAAAATTGCAGAGGAAGGAACACTCCCAAACTCATTCTACAAGGCCAACATCACCCTGATACCAAAACCAGACAAAGATATTACAAAAAAAGAAAATTATAGACAAATATCACTGATGAATATAGATGCAAAAATCCTCAACAAAATACTAGCAAACAGAATCCAACAACACATTAAAAGGATCATACACCATGATCAAGTGGGATTTATCCCAGGGATGCAAGGATTCTTCAGTATATGCAAATCAATCAATGTAATATACCATATTAACAAACTGAAGAATAAAAACCATATGATCATCTCAATAGATGCAGAAAAAACTTTTGACAAAATTCAACACCCATTTATGACAAGAACTCTCCAGAAAGTGGGCACAGAGGGAACCTACCTCAACATAATAAAGGCCATATACGACAAACCCACAGCAAACATCATTCTGAATGGTGAAAAACTGAAAGCATTTCCTCTAAGATCAGGAACAAGACAAGGATGTCCACTCTCGCCACTATTATTCAACATAGTTTTGGAAGTCCTAGCCACGGCAATCAGAGAAGAAAAAGAAATAACAAGAATACAAATTGGAAAAGAAGTAAAACTGTCACTCTGCATGTGACATGATATTATACATAGATTAAAAAAATTAAAAAAAATAGTCTTTTGGAGCATCCATAAGACTTTGGTATGAAGAGTTGTCCTATTGGGGTTCAAAAATTGATACTTGCGGGCTTCCCTGGTGGTGCAGTGGTTGAGGGTCCACCTGCCGATGCAGGGGACGCGGGTTCGTGCCCCGGTCCGGGAGGACCCCACGTGCCGCGGAGCGGCTGGGCCTGTGGGCTGTGGCTGCTGGGCCTGCGCGTCCGGAGCCTGTGCTCCGCAGCGGGAGAGGCCGCGGCAGTGAGGGGCCCGCGTACCACCAAAAAAAAAAAAAAAAAAAAAAAAAAGATTTGCATTTGTATAGATTAAAAAAACAAAAATCTGTAAAAGTTTTTAATGACGACCCTTGTCTGATTTTTTTCAAAAGAGGGATATTTATTTGAGGAATAATTGTGAAAATTTCTTTTTCATTAGAAATTAATATTGTTCCCAGAACTGTCTCTATATTATCTCATTCTTACTGTCAAAATAATAGTCATTAGATTAAGATGTATCCAGGAATTTGGGGCTATCAGAAAGAAATCACTATCCTCTGAAGCCATGTTTGCCATAAAAATGAAAGCTGGTCTGTTCTACTGTAGTAACCATTTGAATTGCTAAAATGCAACCTCATTTAAGATCCATGTAGAGTAAATTTAAAAAAACAAAAAAGTGTTTTGCTTTGGAAATTATCAGGAAAAGTCAGTGTTCTCCTTTTTTCCATCTGGGCACTAAGGTTTCTCAGAGTTGAGTCTTCAACTCTGATCAAGCACCGTTTTGATGCTGCACTAGGTAGAGTCCAGCCATGTTTATGGAATCAATTCTGTTGCATACTGTTTCAATATTTCGCAAAGATTTACTTTCTTTTTTCTCTCCTATTTTAGTGAGACTCTATACAATTTCATTTCCCATATCAAAGAAAGCATTAACAGGGTAAGTATGCCACATTTCAAGGCATTAGAACATCTTGCATTTTAAGAAGTTTAATAATTATATTGTATTGACTTCTGTTTGTGTAGAATAGCAATATTTTAACTACCCTTTTTTATCATTAAATGACAGTTCACCAAGTTAATAAAATAAGGCAACAGTCTGTGAATTATTTCCTAATTTTGGGTTTCTTAAGTTACAGACATCTGTGGAAAAATTTGAGGAACATCTCAATTCCAGAAGCCAATCTATTTTGGATTCTTTGGAAACTGTGGCCAAGACATGTGAGTGTCGAGTTTGAGGTTATCAGTAGGGGGCACTGGTGAGCAGTGAATGTGAACTTTCTGACCCTAGCCAGATTTCTGCCAGTGGTGAGGTTCCATACAGTGTTTCAGATGAGAGAATGGGTACATAAGATTAGCCCTGAAGAGATGTGGAGCTGAACTAGGTAGTGGGCTTCACCTCTATATGGGAATGCCGTGGTCCCTCTATGCCTTTTCTGGAGCACCAATCCTCCACCCAGTAACCCTGCTGCCTCAGGACAGATAGTTCTACCAGGTTTCTCACCTCACTGCTTGAAGTGAATCAAGGGCATCCCTGGTTCTCAAATGAATTGCTGGCTGTGCTGTCTATAAAGGCTCCCTTGCTCCCTTAGGACTTAGAAATAAAGACAGTGCTCCTTTAGGAGTTAGAAATACTCTAGTCACCTACTGTTCTTCTTGCTTCCTTCATTTCAATGAGAGCTGTTTTGTAGTGAATCACAGCATCTTTCTCAATTTCAGTTACAGTCTGTGGTTTGTAAAGTCCTCTGCTCTGCCAATTAGTGATTTACATTTAGGTGAAACCATGGTTCAGGCCCTTATTTGACCATTATACACGTCTCCTTAGGTGAACACTTCCCTGGAACCAACAGCTTCTCAGCTAAACAGCAAGATGATGACTGCATGTGCACTTGTTTGCATTTGTCTGTGTGTTTATTTTTTATTTTAAACAAATTGAAGTCAACTTATTCAAATGCCATGGGATGGATTGCTCATGATTTACAAAAATTAATGCCTTTGTGTAACTTAGAAATTAATCCCCATCTGTCTACAAAGAAGCACTGTACTGTCTGCTGGCTTCCAACCTGAATATCCCACACACAGGGCAACTGTGCATCTGCTTGGAAACCAGTTCTGGAAATAACTCATTTTAAGTGTGCAGGGAAAGCACTCTCTTTACTTGTTATGTTTAAAACTGGGTGAAGTACAAAAAGGAGAATTGCAGCAAATGTGTGGCATTTAAGGCCCAGAATAGGGAATGCAAGTGCTCAAGGCCCCAACACAGAATGAAGGCAGAGAGAGGAGTAGAACTGAGTCTGGCTTATAGTAGGCATGGGGATCCTGATCCTTCACCCCTGACGGTTTCTTAACTTTCAGAGCTTAAGACTCAAGAGAGCCACATTGATAAGGCAAACAGTAACAAACACTGTGGCACTACATTAATTAAAAGCCAGGTTGTTCTTAAAAATAGGCACAAGGAGCCTGTCCAGAATCATTCCCTTTCTTGGTAGGTAGTGATCAGGAGCAGGAAGTTAGTCATTGAGAGAGGAACCAGGCAAATCCCCTGTCATATAGCTAGGCCCAGTCCAGCTAGCCTAGAGCACTGAACTTGCCAGTCAGTGCATTCTGCAGGCTTTCAGGATGCACTCACTGTGCTTGTAAGGGAAGAGGGAAGATACTATGTGAAAGCACTGTCTTGGGTTATTATGTAATTCATACCTTCACAGAATGAGGTCATGAAATCTTTCCCCAGTCACATTCTGCCTATACAACGAGAAGGATCACTCAAGGCCATCTAATCTAACTCCTCTTCTTCTTCAGCTGAGGACACCAAGGACCAGAGTAATAGAATAAATTACCAAGGGCATCCACATCTCACTTTGTCTTGGGTTTAGGTGGGGTAATTAGTAGAAAGCAGTACTTTCACCTAATACATATAAGTTCTATTGAAAAATATGGTCATTAGGAGAATAAAAAGGAGGGGCCACTATCAAAATCAGAGAATGACTCTTTTGGAAAATAGATAACTCCATATGTCAAAATTAATTCCATATGGATCAATATATTGTGTGGTGATTAAATCATTAAAAGAACTGTAAAAAGCATGAGCAACATTTTTATAATTTTAGAGTGAGAAATGCCTTTCTGAGCAAGGCACATATAATTGTTGAGCAGAGTAAGGTCCATCTATATGAACCATGTTGGAATGGAACTATTTATTAATTGTTAAATGAAAACAGCAAGGTACTGCTTATGTGCACATAGTTTGCTCCAGGACACATCTTGTGGAGGAGTGAGATCAGTCAGTGAAAATTGGGAAGGGTATCCTGAGAAAAAGGGGGACTGAGCAAACTCCTCTTGTACATGGAGGCTTCCAGACCCTTTCTCAGGCGGCTTTCATTAGCACAGCAGGGAGAGCAAAACTAGTGTTAAAGGAGAATCACTGGCCATTAGTGGAAAAGCATCAGAATATGACCTCATCTCAATGGAGCCCTTGTCAAATCACTAAAATAGAAATAAACAAAATCATCTTCAAGGACAGAGACAAGGTGGCGGCGAGTAGGAGGACCTTGAGCTCACCTCCTCTCACGAGCACACCAGAATCACAACTAACTGCTGAACAACCATCGATAAAAAAAGACTGGAATCTACCAAAAAAAGATATTCTATATCCAAAGACATAAAGAAGAAACCACGAGACGGTAGGAGTGGCGCACTCACAATATAATCAAATCCCATACCACCCGGGTGGGCGACCCACAAACTGGAGAGTAATTATATCACAGAAGTTCTCTCACAGGAGTGAGAGCTCCGAGCCCCGTGCCAGGCTCCCCAGCCTAGGGGTCTGGCATGGGGAGGAAGAGCCCTCAGAGCATTTGGCTTTGAAGGGCAGCAGGGCTTGATTGCAGGCGCCACAGGACTGGGGAAAACAGAGACTCCACGCTTGGAGGGTGTGCACAAGGTCCTGCACGCACCGGGGTCCCAGGGCAAAAGCAGTGACTTCACAGAAGTCGGGGCCAGACCTACCTGCTGGTCTTGGAGGGTCTCCTGGGGATGGCTATGGCTCTCTCTGGGGTCATAAAAGCTGGTGGTGGACATAGCAGGGACGTGAACTCTGTCTGGAGGCAGACATTTTGCGGCCATGGCACCGAGACCTGGCCCCACCCAACAGCCTGTAAGCTCCAGTGCTGGGACGCCTCAAGCCAAACAAAATCATCTTTTTTCTAAAAAAGATTAATTAATTTATTTATTTTGGCTGCACCGGGTCTTAGTTGTGGTACGCAGGCTCTTAGTTGCGGCATGCATGCAGGAACTAGTTCCCTGACCAGGGATCGAACCTGGGCCCCCTGCATTGGGAGTGCGGAGTCCTACCCACTGGACCACCAGGGAAGTCCCTAAACAAAATCATCTTCACAAGAAAATAGAGATATTGGCAGTGCGCTCAGCGGTCCCTCAGATCTGTCTCTTACTTCAACAGTGTTTGGATGGAACAGATGCAGGGATGCCCCTTGCTCCAAACTCTGACCAACCCCCATCCTTTTTTCCAGTCACAACCTTCGCAATCAGCCACTCAGCTATCCTCGGCCACCGGGACCAGCCAACACCATTTTTTGAGCTTAACTCCTTATTACCCATCAACCATGAGCTCCCGGATTCGTCAGAATTATTCCACCAAGGTAGAGGCTATCGTCAACTGCCTGGTCAACATGCATCTGCAGGCCTCTTACACCTACCTCTCTCTGGTAGTGATGATGTAGCTCTGGAGGGCATGGGCCACTTTTTCTGTGAATTGGCTGAGGAGAATCGTGAGGGCGCCGAGTGTCTCTTGAAAAGGCAAAACCAGCACAGCGGCCGAAGCTATCTCAAGATGAGTGGGGTAAAACCCAGGACGCTATGGAAGCCGCCGTGCTCAGGGAGAAGAACCTGAACCAGGTCCTTGTGGACCTGCATGCCCTAGGTTCTGCCCGTACAGGCCCCCACCTCTCTGACTTCCGGGAGAGCTGCTTCCTGGAGGAGCAGGTGAAGGTCATCAAGAAGATGGCGACCACCTGACTAATCTCCCCAGGCTGGCTGGTCCCCAGGCTGGGCTGGGCCAGTACCTCTTCCAAAGGCTCACCCTCAAGCATGACTAAGAGCCTCCAGAGCCCAGCGGCCTCTGAGGAGCCCCTCTGGTGTCAGGGCTTCTACCTGAAGCCCCTCTCTGCAGCCACTAGGCAGCTTTTTAACCACCCTGGACCCCTCTCCCAAGCCTTGGACCAAATGGAAACAATAAAGCTTTTTGCAGAAAAAAAAAAAAAAAGAAAGAAAGAAAGGGAGGAAGGGAGGGAGAAAGAAACTAGAGATATTGTCCAGAATATGGAAGTGGATTTTAAACGGCATTTTCACTAAAAAGCTAAAAATTTGTTTATAGACAAAGCAGAAATTAAATGAGTCTCCTTCTAGAGAACACACACACACACACACACACACGCTTGCACGTGCACACACACACAGGATCTATAACCTAAACGTGGATATGCACATGTATTGATACAAAATTCCAGAAACTGCTCTTAACGTTAAATCCAGGAAGCAGGACCAAGGTCTTCATGGGAGAGATTCGATCATTTTTCATTGTATGCCTGTTTATACTGTTATAGTTTTGTTTTGTTTTTGGCTGCGCCATGCAGCATGCAGGATCTTAGATTCCCCACCAGGAATCGAATCTGTGCCCCCTGCATTGAGAGCACAGAGTCTTAACCACTGCGCACCAGGGAAGCCCCTTTTATAGTTTTTAAAAGAAAAAAATTCAGTAGACTTTGGAAGTAATACCTCAATACAAAAGCTCTTTAAAGGAAAAGACCCTGAACATATGTTTCCCAAGGACAAAGAAAGAATATGTGGGACCACAGACTGATGCTTACTGAGTACTGAATCTAGAATTGAACACTTTGCTTGCCTTCCTCATTTTCTGTTCCTAAGAAACATTGATATTTAGGAACTCAACTAGGGTAGGACAATTACATTTGCTTTCTACTACAAATATCAACATGGATGTCTGGAAAAATATTTCACTAATTGAGTTTAGGGGCAGGAATCCAGTACTTGAAATATAAGTAAACACCCTTTTTCTAATTGCTTGACACATTGAATTTAACTTGCGTTGAGTAATAGAAAGTTTGCTTTCTAAAAAAATTCTTACATTTTTTATTGTGGTAAAATACACATAACATAAAATTTACCACTTTTTACTTTTTTTCCCCCAAGACCACACTGGCTTGTCTATTCCTAGTCATCACAGGCTCTTTCTTGCCTCAGAATTTTTGCACTTGCTGTTTCCTCTAGCTGAATAACCTCTCCCTAATCTTTGCAGGGCTAGCTGCTCCTTATCTTTCTGGTTTCACCTTACATGACTCTTATCTCTGATGACCTTATCTAAAGTAGGTGCCCCCACCCTCTTATTTTTATTATATTTCCTATTAGAGCACTTATCACAATTTTCATTTATTAATGTGCATGTTTGTTTACTTGTTATTTTTTTCTCCTTCAAGACTGCAAAGTTCATGTAAGTAGTTTTGTTCAAGATTGTTTCCATGCACCTAGCACAGTGTCTGATAATAAACCTTCAGATAAAACTGTAAATCTCCAATTAATATGTTCAAACACATTGGGGAGTCTTTCTGTTTCACTTTTTCATTAGAGGTGTCCTGCCTGGAGCTCAGCCTCCAGCTCCAGATTGGGCAGGCTATGCTTTATGTCCTCTTCTTAGGACTTCACCATCATTCTGAGGATCCTTTTTTTTTTTTCTCCCATTCCTGAGGGATGGAAGCAGGAGTACTGTAAACCAAGGGAACAGCGTGTTCAAAAGCCAATGGTGAAGCGCTTCCCTGGTGGTGCAGTGGTTGAGAGTCCGCCAGCCGATGCAGGGGACACGGGTTCTTGCCCTGGTCCGGGAAGATCCCACATGCCGCGGAGCGGCTGGGCCCGTGAGCCATGGCCGCTGAGCCTGCGCGTCCAGAGCCTGTGCTCCGCAACGGGAAAGGCCACAGCGGTGAGAGGCCCGTGTACCGCAAAAAAAAAAAAAAAAAAAAAGCCAATGGTGGAAGAGAGATTGCTTAGGCAGAACTCAGAGATGCAGAGGATAGTGAGTCAAAGGGAAGTGAGCCTGGGTCTTGTTAGCCAATTTACTGAAAGATTTGGACTTCATCCAGTGGCCTGTGGGGTACCATTGAAAGTTCCAGTGACCGTTTTAGAGGAGGCATGATCATATCTACATTCTAGAAAGATCACTCTGATGACAGGGCCAAGAAGGCTGGCCAAAGAGGACGTTGGTGCCATCATCTGGGCAGCAGGTTTCAGAGTCCCCAGCAGGTGCTAAGGTTGAGTCTGCTTTGGCCAGGATGTTCTCAGGGAGGGAGGGAAGAAGAGACAGTGGAGGAACCACCCTGTTCTTACTTTCTCTCCTCACCAGGGCTGATCTGGATGGCTAGAGTTCTGGGTGTTGGCAGAGCAGGCTCTGGTAGCCCGTGCCGGGTTCCAGCTTCTCCCTCTCCACGACTGTGGCCTGGGCAGGGTGGGGCATAGCATAGTCTTCATGTGGTGAATTGTCATTGTTTTGTATTTAGTGCAAGAGACCATGAAGGCCCAGAGTGATCTGGTGTTGGAAACAGTGCGGGACAAATGCAACATGGAACAGGCCATCCTTGAGCTGCAAAAGAGATTTGAAGGTGTAAGTGTAGACCCTGACCCCTTTCCTCAAGTGTGTTTATGGTTTTGTTACTAAGACCTAGAGAGACACCTTTAAAATTGCAAATTTCAGCCAAGAACAGAGGCCACCACAGGCCCCTTGGTAACAGGCCAGGGTAGAGGCCAGCTTCCTTTCCCAAGGTTCTCTGGCATGATGTGGACCCTAGGGACCCTGCTCCAGAGTGTAGCCATGTATCCCCTGTATAGTACCCAGCAAGGGACAAGGTTTTGATCTGCTGGCCCATCCTTTGTTTTGTTCACATGTTATATTGTGCATTCTGAGTTGCACTGTCCGTAACTCCCTTCTTTCTCATTGCCTTTCTTTAGAGACAAGCAGAGTTTATAGAAATGAAGTCCAACCTGAAGCACTTTGAAGTTTTAGTTGCTCAGCAGAGTAAGGACTTCCAGCAGCTGTATGAGCAGCTAGGCCAGCTGAATATGCCCAGTGTCCTAGCAGAGCTAAATCAATTGATCTCTGTCTCTCGGATACCCAGACATGTGAAGGACAGTGCTTCTCAGACTTCACCACCTCTGGCCCAGAGCCTCAGTTTCACCAGGCAGGAGAAATATGCCTCTGAGGAACCAGTTATGTGGCAGGCCCAGGCTCTCCCTGCTGCATGCAATCTTAGTGTGGGCTCCTTGAGGCCTGGGGAGTCTGGCGTCTGGGGTGAGGGAGCAAAGAGTAGTGCTCTCCAAGAAGAGGCTGTGCCGCTGGCAGTTGGAACTGGCAAAAGAAACAGGCAAATCAAGGACAAGGCAGTGCAGACTAACTGCCAGAATTGTACTAAAACAGGCTCTGAGAATGATGGCTCTGGCATCCTGGGCCACAAGATGCCTGAAGACAGGGACCTGGTTTCCCAAGGAGCTTCGCGGCTTATATCCCTGGATTTAAACAACTTTGCAACCAGCATTAAGAACACCTGCCAAAAATGTCAAGCCAAAGGCATGTTTTCATGTAACCCTTGTGAACAAAAGTTGGTGACTGAACAGAAAGGCAGAACTGTAGAAAGAGGGGGGAAAGGCAAGAAGCAGCCTCCCAGGAAAGCCCCCAGAAGCAGGCTCCTAGCCAGGAAGCAAGAACAAACCCCAAGCAAAACCTGTGCTTCCAATTCTAAATATCCTCACCCTCCAGTTTCCATCCCACAAAGGCCCCCCCAGGGGTGGCAGGAACCCGTTGCTCAGCCCCTGCATCTTCAGGGCCCCAGGAGCCCCACAAAACCAGTCTGCTCTGCTCTGAGAGGAACAGTCATGCCCAGTAAGACAGCAAGGGCAGTGCAAGGGAATCTCTTGCAGTACAGGGGGCATGCTTCCCAAGACAACAGCCTGCTTTCTCACAGTTCCCAGGGGGACCAACAGATGAGCTGGTTCAGTGACCTCAGCATCAGAAAAGAGCCCCCTCAGTGCAAGGAGCCAAGGAAGAATATGCTCTATGACCTGGGTTTTGATAGCAGTGATGATGGCTTCTGACCAGCCCATAGTGAATTCAGCTGATGGTTTATTGGTCTCAGCTGGAAAGACAAATCACAGAACTTTGGGCTGGCTAACAGCAGAAAGTTCCCAAAGGCCTGCCTGGATCCCTCAGGGTCAGAGGCTATGCTTTGGAGGGAGTGGTGGTCAGTGCAGGGCTGGGGAGCAGATCCAGCATTCTGGGTACCAGGTGCTGCCCATGACAAAGCATAGGGATAAATACACCCTTATTTAGGGGAATGAAATGTGTGCAGAGGTGGTGGTGAGAGCTGGGGCAGCAGCCTGGGTGTGGGGCATAAGGAGGAGGGTGTTGTGTTTGGTAGAAGGAGGGCTGCCTTCCATATGGAATATCCAGTAGCAGAAGGGCTCTCACAAAACTGTTGGTGTGGCAGGATGTCTCCCAAACACAACATTTTTGGTCTTCAAACATTTCCTTCACATGACCAATATCTTTCTGGGCCTCAGGATTTTTTTAAATTATTATTTGTATCCAGTTTTGCTGCGAGAGCATCTGCATTTTTTGGTCAGTGGAAATATTATAGGGCACACACAAAGTCAGACTTCCTGTGAACAGAGAAATATAAAGCCACCAAGAAAAGAGAGGTGACATGCACCAAATGCCGGGAACCACACTCTTCACAGGCACACGGTTCCATTTTTCTTTCTAGCTGTTTTCCCCTGTCCTGTTTTCAACCACTCTTTTAAAGCTAATGAGAGTGGCTGTGGGCCCCGTATCATTTCTGGAGAGCAGTGCGCTTATATGAGACTTTGGCTTTCCAATTATATCTTGTTGAAGTTTTTGAATTTTTGCAATATATATGTACTTCTTTTGTAATACAAAAAAATCAAAAAATAAAGATAAAACTTTTAAGGTGTGTACCATCTTTTTATTCCTTACGCTTCTCCTAAGATGATTTTGAATAAACCACACCCTACTCAAACTGATTTTTCTTTTCTTTTTTTAAAAATTTTATTTATTTTTGGCTGTGTTGGGTCTTCGTTGCGGTGCACGGGCTTCTTATTGCGGTGGCTTCTCTAGGCACTTGGGCTTCAGTAGTTGTGGCTCGTGGGCTCTAGAGTGCAGGCTCAGTAGTTGTGGTGCACGGGCTGAGTTGCTCCATGGCATGTGGGATCTTCCCAGACCAGGGCTCGAACCCGTGTCCCCTGTATTGGCAGGCGGATTCTTAACCACTGCGCCACCAGGGAAGCCCTGATTTTTCTTTTTTTTATGAAAGTAAAAATCCTCATGGATGGACAGCTTCCAGAATTTGCCTATTATCAAGCCAGTACAGGGTTGAAAATGGGGCTTTTTTTTTTTTGGCCGTGCCACACAGCTTGCAGGGGATCTTAGTTCCCTGGCCAGGGATTGAAACTGGGCCACGGCAGTGAAAGTGCTGAGTCCTACACACTGGAACGCCAGGGAATTCCTGAAAATGGGGCTTCTGTGTGGGCCATTATAGAAAGTAATGGTTCCTGATTTCTCATTTTTATATTCTTTATTTTCAGGGTTATGTATCCCACAAAAATCTGGGAGAGTTTAATTTGCCTGTGACACCTTCAGCAGGGCTACCAGGAACCAGCCTAAGGTGCTTTCACTCTCATTTCCAGACCAAGGGCGTCCTGCAGTCTACAGCCACAGGCAATGGCAGCAGCCCTCTCTCTTCAAGGCCTAGGAAGTACAGACTTGGGCTCTGCCTTAGGGTGCCCTGGCCTCTACTCTCCCTGTGGGTCTCACTGGATATCTGTTCACCCTGCCCTCTGCCAGCCTCCACTGCCTTCCCTGCTGGTTTTCTCTGCCTGTGCAAGGACGGCACTGGAGGAAGCAGCCCAGCCCTTCCCAAACTGACTACAGGTGACTGTGGAGCAGTTAGCATGAGGCTTGTAGATCAGAGGGATCTGTATTTGGAAATGTTTTATTACTCTAAGTTGAAAGGTTTAGTCATTTTACTTCACAGTTGAGACCCTGTTGAGAGAACTCCACCAGTATTTATGACTGTGGCCTTCTCATTGAAGGGTCTTGTCCAACTTTGAAATGCCAAAGCAGGACCCTCTGTTCTTTGATTCTGCTGTGAGTTATGAAATCCTGTATTTCTTCAAAAGTATTTCATTTTGGGGCTTCCCTGGTGGCGCAGTGGTTGAGAGTTCGCCTGCCGATGCAGGGGACACGGGTTCGTGCCCCAGTCTGGGAAGATCCCACATGCCGCAGAGCGGCTGGGCCCGTGAGCCATAGCCGCTGAGCCTGCGCGTCCGGAGCCTGTGCTCCGCAACAGGAGAGGCCACAGCAGTGAGAGGCCTGCGTACCGCAAAAAAAAAAAAAAAAAAGTATTTAATTTTGTTTAAAGTCAAAGATCAGAGTGACTCAGTGTTACATGAGCTGGGTGTTTTTGTAGAATGAGCAGTAAATTTAACGCCTAACAAGGCTGGGTTAATTAAAATTATGCTGCCTGTCTCTGGCAATCATCAGAAAGGATATTCTGTTTCTTATTTTATTCCTAAGGCTTTTTTTTTTTTTTTAAACTATTGTGTTCCTGCCAAATTTGGTGAGCATGACACAGCCCAGGCACGTCCCTGGAGCACGCAACATTTTTGGCTCTTTGGATGCTGATAGAGATGTATGTAGCCACACGGGGTGGATGTGGTGGGAGGTCTTACCGGCCTAGGGCCCACCTAGGGGCTCCTCCCTCTATACAACTCCAGTTACAGTCTGAGGATGGAAGTAAAGCCACTTGCAGCACCTAATTGTCTTAACATTCAAGTATCAATTTAAATGTCACCTACAGAGAGGCCTTTTCCTGACCTCTCCTCTTCTGAAGGGGCTCACCCTACTCACTGCCCATTCCCTTACCCTAATTTCTCTCATACAGTTCCATCTGAAATGATATATCAGTATTTTTGTGTTTGCCCACATTGCACAGTAGAATATAAACTCCAGAAGCAAGAGCAGCATCTGCCTCGTCCCTACTGTATCCTCAGCATCCAGGAGAGTGTCTGGCACTAGTAGACACTTGATAAATACTTACTGAGAGCAGGGATTTCTTGCTTATCTTTCAAACAGCTCCTAGCAGCCTGTCCTGAAAGTTGGGTCTCCCTGATATCCCTTTGCAACTTCCCTTCTTTGTCTCAGACGTTTCAAAGGGGTCCTGATGACGTATCTCCTATAAGATGCCCATTCCTCTCTCCCAGGCCAGCTCCCATCCAAAGTGCCCAGAAAACAACAGACTTTTAGCCCTCAAAAAAGATAGTGGTTTCCTACAAGAGCTGAACGTAGTTCTGCAATTGTTTTTCATGCCAGGCCTTAGGCCAAAACTCTTCATCAAATCAGCCATTTTCCAGCTGGCCTAGCACGGAAAGTCCTCCCCACTAGGGCTGGAATCCACTGTCAAACAGATTTCCTGAGTAAAACTTTGTTCCCTCTATAAATATTTAGCTGGAACCTAAAATATTAATGTTCTCCCACATACTCCAGGGAGAAAGCAAATTACCAGTCTCAGATTGTCTCTAGATGACAGCCTTTCCAATAACTGCCCATAATCAGGTGCAGTGGCCTCCCTGGTTTGCTTGCCTAGTTCACTGGCCTTCACTGCCATGTTAAACGTCTTGTGCCTCAGTTAGAGGGAGGAGGGAGATTGGCCTCTTTTGCAAATCCTTTTCATCAATTTCTTTGATCATTAATAGCTCACAACTCCTCCAGTGGCAGGATGGTGTTGCTGCCCTATCAGCACATTCCTGGGTGCAAAGGTGAGGGGCAAAGGTCCCCCAGGTTATCTATCTCCCTCCTCCTTGTCTCCTGACCCCCTTGGAGTCTTCCCTGGGATTGGAAGTGCAGAGTCCAGGAGAATGCCAAGGAGCCAGGGCAGGGGGGCCAGGAGATGCCTCCCCCATTCCCCTGCTGAGGGGAGCAGGAGGTAGGGGGAGGGAACCCTGAGACTCAAGAGATGAGAAGGTAGGCTTGCGTGCCTGATTGTGCTGGCTGGAGCTACACAGAAGCAGGCGCTTACTGACCACAAGTGCCCCCAGAGCTTACCTGGCAAGAATTCAGACTCCAGTCTAGACCTGTGTTGCTAGACAGGAATGTGAGGAACATTGCAATACAGATGGGGCTGAGGATAGGGTCACTGTTTCCAGCCCTTGGCCACCCTTGAATTGTCTTTTTTTTTTTTGCCACACTGCGTGGCATGTGGGATCTTAGATCCCTGACCAGGGATCAAACCCGCGCCCCCTGCAGTAGAAGCTCGGAGTCCCAACCACTGGACCACTGGGGAAATCCCTTGAATTGTCCTCTTGAAAGAACTGTTGCTGTACTCTCAGGCCTCAGCTGTGGCCTCTGCTCCTTGCTGGAACTTCACTCGGCATTCACTCATCTCTCCTTTTTCCTGTCCCTTCTTCCCCCCACTTTCCCTTCAGACCCCCAGCCTCTCCTAGCTTCTACAGACCAGCTCCTACATTAAGTATTGTTACAAGTCTACCAGTATGCAGACAGAGCTGGTTTCGAGTGACTTTGGCATTGACCCGGCAGCATGTAGCCAGGGGACCTGGAAACCCCTCCTTATAGAACTGGATGGGCCCAGCTTCTCACATGCCTTGTGCTGTAGCTTGAACTGGCAGTTGGTGACTAGCAGGTTCCAAAGCTCCTATTTATTCTTGAAGCTGCCTTGTTTCTATTTTGATTCTGCTAATCCAAATTGCAGTTTGGTGTTTCCACGGAAACAATTCAGGGATTGTTTGGCTTTCCAAGATGAACTGTGGGGGAGAGAACCGAATGACGTAAAACATTTTTAGTTTCTCAAACATCAATGTCTCCCCAATAAATCTTTGGTCCCAAGTTTATTAAAATAAATGTTCTAGGCAAAAAATGTTCCAGGCTCCTTTTATTCCTCCAGCTAAATCCCTAGAGACTAACTCCTCAAACCCGTGCTCTGTGCAGAGGAGCACACATCTGCCCGCCACCCTGAAGCAGATGACAAAGGCAGGAAAGTGTCCTTTGGGCACCTTGGGGAGCCAGGGATGCAGAGACAAGAGTGGGTGTCACCAGGGAAATGACCACATGGCCACCCCAGCTACTCTGGGACTGGCATGCCAGAGGCTCAGGGCTCACCTGCTTTACTAAATAGCTGTGTTTCTACAGTGAGGAAAAGCTCCTCATTTAAGGATTCCAGGATGAATTAGCCCTTTTGGTAAATCTGAATTTTCACATAAAGGCTTTGCTAAAACAGAGGTATATTTGTCTATCCAACCAGGGAAAACCTGACCCCTCCCTCCTTCCCCACCTCTACCCCAGGCTCCGCCCTCATTCCCAAGGGCCACAGTCTCTGCTGCAGGCAGAAGAAAAATCCTCTCATTTCAGTCTTGCAGGGTTAGGGCTAGATCCCCATTCCCAGCACTGAGTGCTGAGAAACAGCTCTGTGAGACCCAGAGTTTCTGGCCCTGAGGGTCCAGCACCCGCAGGGAAGGGCGACCCCCTTGTCAGGGTCCTGCTGAGCACCCCCTGGCAGGCCCTGGACCTGCACCAGTTCCTGTAAACTGTGAAGGTCACCTCTGGGCAGGTTTCTGGTGAGGGATGCCCATGGCTGGTTGAAGATGAGGGTTTTAAAAAACAACTCTAATTTCTTTTTTCTACAGAAGTGACACATGTCAGCTGCAGATAAATTTGAAAATACAGACAAGAAAAAGACCTAAACCCTCCTTGTTCCTCCATAACAATTTTCTGCATGTGTGCTCATACACACATTTCACAAACTTGGGATCAACTGCATTTTTAAAACGAATAAATACATCTTAAATTTTGCAATAAATTCAGATTTACAGGAAAGTTGCAAAGACAATAAGTTCAAATATATCCTTCACTCAGCTTCTCTTAATGTTAACATCTTGCATAACTGTGGCATACTTGTCAAAACTAAGAAACTAATAACCATATTAACTAAACTTGAGCCTGTATTTAGATTTGATCCGTTTTTCCATTAATGTCCTCTCTCTGTTCCAGGACACAATCCAGGACACCGCACTGCATTTAGTCATTGTGTCTCCTCAGTGTCCGCTGCTCTGTGACAGATTTTGAGTCTTTCCTTGTTTTTAATGACCTTGACAGTCTTGAGTACTGGCCAGGTATCCTGTAGAATATCCCCCAAACTGGGTTCATCTGATGTTTGTCTCACAATTAGATTGGGGCTGGGAGGTTTTGGTAGGAATACCATGGAAACAAAGCACCCTTCTCATCACATCCTGTCAGCGGTGGGTGACGTGCACAGGACAGCACAAGTGGTGCTCATCTTCATCACTTGGTTAAGTGGTGTCTGCCAGGCTTCTCCATGTAATCTACTATCTTTCCCTTTCCCAGCTCTATTCCTTGGAAGCGAGTCACTAAGTTCAGCTCACCCTCAAGGGGTGGTGACAGGCAGGGGTTGGGGGAGATAAGGATTAAGCCCCACATCCTCTGTGGGAGAGTATCCACATCAAGGCATATTATTTGGAACTCACTGTTGGGAGACCTGGTTTTTTGAATATCAAGTAGCCTGACAACTCTCCCTCCAGATGGCCCCATTCCCCCTGGAGTAGGGCAGGCAAGAAGCTGTGAGCATTTCTTCTTATTTGCTCCTGTCTCTCCTATTCAGGGAATAGAAAGTGAACCCCAATTCCATAATCTGTGATGTTTATTATCTGCTGCAGGGAGTGAGTGTACGGTGGCTTGGAAGGAGCCTCTGGTTAGCCCGTCCTGCCCTCTACCCCCCAGCGGAGGCCTGTCCCATGAAGTGGCCGGAGGCTAGTTCTCAGGGGCAGGCAAGTGCCCAGTCTCACACAGCTACGGAGTAGATGCAAGGTCTCTACCTGGGGGCCCAGAGGAATCTCCAGACCTGTAGTAAAGGGGTGATGCCAGCTCTGCAGCCTGCCCTATGCTGGATCACTAGCCTAAAATATGGACTGGTGGGGGGTCCTCGGCCCCTGGGACTTCCTCCCAGCTCCTTGGTTTGAGTTTTGGGTCTTACAACAGCTTTGCACCAGACTCCTTACCCCCATACTCCCCTATGCCTAGGAGGCGGGCACTTCCGAGACTCAGCTTCTGGGAGGCATGATACCTTGCCCAACAGTTTATTAGGTTTCCTGAAAGAACATCATGGTTTTGAGAGATCTGTCCAAATAATTTCTGATGATGTCCTTTCTCTCAAGCTGTGGTGGAGGGTTGGCTCCAGCCCAGGAAACCTAATAAGGGATGCTACCAGCCCCTCTGACACAAGTAGGAGGCCTTTGCAGAGGGCTTTGAGCTGGGCAGGGGCAAGGATGGAGGGTTTGAGGGTCTGGACACGAAGAGGGCATGAGGCCCATGCAGGGGACAGGCAGCCTTGTGTGCAAAATGCGCAAATATGGCAGAGGGTCTGGGGCCAAGGTCCATCTTGACGCCAGTTCCTCCATACAGGCTGAGCTGGCCTGGGATGGGCTGGTCCCAGGGGTACAGAAAGCCCATGCTGGTTGTAGCCCCCATACTTTTTCAGGGGTCCGTGGAAAAGAACATGAAGACACACAGCAGAGGCCCAAGACCTGCACCTGCCTTGGGTTCTGGGTATATTGAACATCAATCAATAAAACAGTCAAGATGTTAAAAAAAAAAAAGGTGAAAAAAAAAGAAACACTTCAGAGCAACAGAATTAAACAAACAAACAAACTGGGCTCTCAGCTCAAGAAGGGACACAACTGGAAGTTAAAAAGATTGGGGTAATTCAGATTCTGCCAAGCCTCTGAAGAATGTGGCCCCTGATGACAACTGTGACTGCCCTGCACAGATGCCCTAACATCAGACTCCTGCTGTAAAGAATCAAAGCTGAAGTCAACTGTCCTTACTCAATTCGGTATTTAAAAGAGGTCAGCAAATTGTAGTCCTCTTCCAAGTCCAGAACAGTCTCCACGATACTGTGATCATAGAAAGCCTGCTTGAGGCTGCCAGGGTCTGCATCCGAGGCTTCCTGAGGGCTCTCATCCACCAGCAGGGCCCAGGCGTCCGCCTTGAAGGGCGAATCTTCACAGCAACCACACACACGGTTCAACTCATTTTCAAATTCTAGTTTTCCAGCCAATTCTTCAATAGTTTGGATGCCTGTATGGTCTTAAAAATAAAAACATTCAGCATTACAATTCCAGTGAGAGATTTCTTAAGACATTTCAGGCACAAGTTAAAAACCACAAATGGGCGGCCATTTCCGAGGACTCTACAAAGCCGGTGTTCCTGCCCCCGGGGCTGGCAGGCTGCCACATTCTAACATGGGCTTGGTGTCCCCCTTCCTAGCTCAGGTATTTATTGAGCCCCAACCATCTCCTTGGTTTCCAAGGAGGGTTTAAGTGGGAGGATACAGAGATGCATGTGTTTGTTCCAGCCCTCAAGAAACTACTCCCTGACCTGTGGGCACAAGACATAGTGTGAGAAAAATGGGATCTTTGGGGTAATCAAAATGCTGCCTGCTGGGACTTCCCTGGCGGTCCAGCAGTTAAGACTCTGAGCTTCCAGTTCAGGGAGCACGGGTTCGATCCCTGATCGTGGAACTAAGATCCCACATGCTGTGCGGCGTGGCCAAAAAATGAGAAAAAAAAAGCTAAAAATAAAATAGCTTTTAAAAAAGCATAGTCTACACACAGAATATACAGATGTGTGTGTAGAAAAAGTATCTATGACAGGGTATACAGCACTGTGTTAACAGTGGCTGCCTTTGTGGTGGATGGTGGAATTATAGGGGAGTTTTTGGCTTCTAACTTTTCTTCTAATCTTGTATTAATGCCCCCCCCCCCAGCTGGACTACTCTCCTCTACCCCTACCCCCATCTCTGCCTATGTCGTTTCCTTCACATCTAAGCTCATCCACCAACAGGGGCTGCTGTCCCTGGCCTCCAAGGATTCACTCTAACTGTACATTTATGAAATGACTTGACTGATGTGTAACTCCCCCAGGTTATCAGCTCCATGAAGGCTCTCTGCTGTGAGCAAAACAAATCTAACAAGCCAGTGGAAAAGAAATAAGAATTTTTTTTTTTATAAGATGCTTGCTGACTCAGGGGCCTGTGTGAAGAACCTATCCTTCCAGAGAGAGGATGCACCAGCCCTCTGTACTCACCAATCATGTCAAGCAAATCCTTTGTGACCTCTTGGCTAGAACTGCTGAGTGGCATGTTTGACTCAACCTTCAAATCTTTCTCCATATCTTTCCTGCAGCCCCCAGGTGAAAAGAAAAAGGTGGGGGATTAGATCCTCTTTCAAGAAAATACTGGAG
The DNA here is from genome assembly GCF_937001465.1 of Orcinus orca. Classification (NCBI taxonomy): domain Eukaryota; kingdom Metazoa; phylum Chordata; class Mammalia; order Artiodactyla; family Delphinidae; genus Orcinus; species Orcinus orca. Next base: position 38,822,765 of record NC_064568.1, on the reverse strand, counting down.
AGGAACTCAGTGTTAGATAATCTTAAAGACAAACACTGGTACTTTAAATTGTCATTTATGCTGTGATTAGAGGATGACTGGGAACCACTGAATCAGTGAAGTTGACTAAAAGCATCATAACGCCCATTAATGTTTGTGAATATGAGCACAAATATTTGTAGAACTGAAATGATTAAATGGCTTCTTCAGTCTCTGACTACAGAGCAACCAAGATGGCAGAACCTTGAAGTTTCAGCGCATATGGTCCTCCTTGCTTCAAATCAAGGTGCCTAGGATGAGGCAGTTTGCAGCTACCTGGGAGAAGAAAAGGTCTAGGGAAGACCTTATCCCAGGGAAAGCCTAAAAAGCTCTGGGGTGAGGAAGGGGAGCAGAAGCAAGGGTGAAGTCAGGGCCCAGCCATTGATCCACCTCTCCCCAGTTTGGGGAAAAAAACACTGGAATTAAGATACGTGTTTCTGCAGTACAAAAAATAAGATGACTTTTAAAACTAGGTTCTTTAACATTCACTACCCCTTTTGGTACTGCAGAGTGGTTTCCATGACTGGTTAGACATCCAAGACCCCTCACCCCCTCAAACCAAACACACACACACACACACACACACACACACACACACACACAACACACTCTTTCTGAAGAACGTTTACAAACTTTCCAAATAAAGTCTTAGAGCTTCAGAGGGGAGGCAAGAGTAGTGTTATGGATTCAATTTAGGATTTTCAACAATTTTTTCAGATATGAGATAACCCTAATTATAGCTATTAAACTATTCAGATTGGAATCACCTTAGACTGTCTTTTCTCCAGTTCTCCCCATCTCCTGCCGCTCTCCAAAACTGTCTTTCAGGTGCCAAAATCGAGGAATGCATCGACATGTTTTCCTTGCTGGTCAGAGGTTTTCTTTTGGGGCATAGAGCACGTGTCTTTGCACTCACGGGTTCGTGGTTTGGTGCAAAGGCAGGGCTCTCATTCCCAGGAGCAAACGGGACAGGAGAGAAAGGAGCCGCAGAGGAGCAGGCTGCCAGCGGGTGCCTCCTGCAGAGGAGCCTGTGGATGGGGAAGGGGAAAGAAAGCGGCGCAGCGTCCAGCTCCTGCCTCTGCATGCCTGAGCACTCCTGGGAATGACTGAGTCCTTCCAAGGCCCGGTCAATGGCTGCAGTCAGCTCCTTTCTGCATCTTCTCAGTTTTTCAGACATCTCCCCTAAAAGCGACCATGTCTTTATTATACAATACACTGGAAATGCACACAGCAACGTGAAAATAATGTTACAGATGAGGTTGTAAACCACCCCCAAATGGAGTATTTGCCACAATTTCCTTAAGTTTGACCCACACCATGGGTCGGAAAGCAGGGAAACCCCCACTCCCGGCGCTTTTTCCTCCGTGGGGTCAGGTGCGGCCCGCGGTTCTCCGGGAGGGAGGAACCGGCAGTAGAGCCGGAACCACTCCCCCTCCCTCGGCTCCGGGCCCCTCATCCCAGCCCGCAGCCCCTTCGGTCGCAGGCTCCGGCCCGGCCCCACCCAGCGGCCAGCCCCCGAGCGGAGACCCACAGCCGGGTCCTCACCGAGCAGCCGGCGCTCCCGCACCACCGCCCCTACCAACGGTCGTCGCGCACGTCCTCATCGATCGCGCGTGCCCGCGACTGACAGACCCAACCCCCACGGCTCAGGTTAAAGGTCAGACAAGAAAAGCCCAGATGACCTTGTTCTCTGAACCAACGCAAGGGGGAGCAAGGGCCCCACGCACGGAGGGGACAGTGGTCTCAGGCCTCCCCGCGACAAAGACAACGACCCTGGGAGTGCGGCTGGGCAGGCATGCGGAGGCCAGACCGCCGAAAGAAAATCGTCTGGAGAGGCGGGGATCTCACTTCTAACCGAAGTCAGCAGCGAGAATGGGAGCCCTTCCCAAGCCCAGGAAGGTTCCCATTCTCGAGCCAACAGGGAGAGAAACGACTGGACGCGACCCAGTACCCAGCGGTTTAGTGTACCAACTTCCAAGTGATATCTAATAAAAGTGCCAGAGGGGTATCAATTCATCAAGGATGCTGGGGTACATAACAGAACTGCTAGGTTCCACAGGAGACGGAGGGGCAGGAAACCCCAACACCAAGCATCTTCATTTCATTAGGGAGAAGAAAGCTGGATATTCCAAGATGACACAAAGGGAAACAGAAATGGGCTTTGGTGGCTAATTTTTAGGGTATTATAAACCCATCTCAGTGCACAGCAAGGGAGAAGGGGATGACATCATTTAGTCGAGGCTTCATTTACTGTGGGCAGACTACTGGGGGGAACAGTAATCATTCACCAGCCTGTGGCAGGTCTTCATGGCCACACCAAACTCAATGACAGTGTGTTCCTCTCCGTTCTCTGGAATCCATCAGACATATTCCATTATGTGCCCCCCCTCCCGACCCCTACTTTGCAGCTCCACGAGGTTTTACAGAAATTTCTCACCACCTGTATAAAAAGAAAAATAATTCAGCCTCCTAACATAACCCTTTTTTTTTTTTTTCTCATAAAAGAAAGAATTTCCTCATCCGGTTTTTAGACGGAACACTAGCAAGTCTTCAGTGTCAAAGGTGTTCTCCTGAGGGACTGCACCGGTGCTGTGGTGCAGGGTCACTGAGGCAGCATCAGTTGGTGTCCATGCTGCAAGTCTCATCATCCCCCATGCCCTGCTGTAAGCTGCCTGGTCTCGTCCCTCCATCAAAGGACCCAGGAAAACTGAGTGAAGTCGTCTTATACAACTCATCATCTCGCCGCTGGTAAAACAGCACATAAGCTGCTTTCGTCTAAAACACAAGAGGGGCAACATCCATTCACTGGTTGGAAAAATCACCCATTCCCCCACAGCTTTTCTCTCTGTTCAAAACACACCACTCTCAGGGATCCGCCGTCTTGCCCTGTGCAGCCACACACTGAAGTGACTGTGAAAACCCTTCTACCTGAGGCTGGCTCATGCTGACCCTCCCCAGGGAGTGGGGAAAGGCCTTGTGACAGACCCCGAGGAGAGATGAGCATCTCATTTAGGAAGGGTCCCATAAGGAATGGCAGCCAACTCTTTCTCTACCACACCTTGCTTCCACTGTCCCAGCAGGATGACTAAATAACCAACTAGCCCGGAAGACTTTTCCCAGCTCTAATCCCTAAAGGTAAGAGTGGGAACCAGGTATTAGGGCCTACTCACCACTATTTGATCCTCGGAGGCCAGGGACACACTGCTATCATCAAAGTAATACCATTTCCCATTCAGTTTGTTCTTCGCGTACGCAGTGTCTGCCAAAGCAAGAGAATACTCTAGCCGGTCACCAAGAGAGCTAATGTGGCTAGCTCGTTACAGTGGCACTCAACAGCAACACAATTCCAAAACATGAAACAAACAGAGTCTGAAATTAAAAGTAATTTATAGGTTGTGTCCTAACAACCAAAAGATAACTCAGCCTTTAAAAAAAACCCTGTTCCTAGGGAGGGTGGGAGGGAGGGAGGCACAAGAGGGAAGAGATATGGGGATATATGTATATGTATAGCTGATTCACTTTGTTATAAAGCAGAAACTAACACACCATTGTAAAGCAATTATACTCCAATAAAGATGTTAAAAAAAAAAATCTGTTCCTTCTCAAAAAGGCACTAAAAGGGTAAAAATGGAGCTGCTGGGGACCAAGGCTTTAAACTGTAATTTTGGAAAACTAATCCAAAAAATAGAGGAATCCAGTGTCAATCTTCAGGATGGCTATGAGCAATAACCCAGAGTCAGGGGATACTTAAAAGGAGCTGATACTTTAAGATTTAAACAAAACAACAGTTCTCAAAAACATGCCAAGTCAAACTCCCCCACTTCATCCAGGCAGATGGTTGGCTACTACTGCCTCTCACTGCCTCTGGAGCCTGTGGGATAATCCCAGAGAGGGACACATTGGGTATTTGGGTTTGCAAAGCTGGGATGTGAACAAGAAAACTTAAATATATCTGCCTTCGAAACTGTGAGTCAAGAATCTGCGGCTGGATAACAATTCCTCACACCGGGCCAAGCATTTCCCCACACCGGGCAAGCATTTCCCACAGACAACACTTCCAGTTTTGATTTTACACTATTTCGAAGCAGGATGTGTTTACAACAGGAATCCCAGCAGCAATACCCAATTCCTGCTCCACCCAGACTCTCAGAAACAACAGAATCTGATGGAGATTTGGTTTCCAGTCTCAACCTGCTGTGTGGCTTCAGCAAGCTGGTTTTTTTAAAGTTGTTTAACCATTACTCACTGCAGTGCCTACTGCACCAAGTGGTGGTGGACGACATGGGACAAAGTGACAGAGAAGGTGCCAAGGGCGTGTCCCCGCTGTCCGTGCTTGGCATAACAATAGCAGTGGTGGCTCTCAATCGTGGCGTTCCAACTGTGGACCCAATGTGGACCTGCACATAACCAGCCTAACCTGGATGAGGAAACTGAAGCCTAACCTGGCTGAGGAAACTGAAGCATAAAGAGGCTAAGTAACCTGCCCTAGCAGTGTTTAGATGCTAAAATGGAAGTTAAAAATGAATACATGTGTCCAGTATGCATGAATATAGATAGTGAAATTACTTTGGGGAGAAAAAAGTTAGAGTAAGTGCTGCAGGATATGATATGATCAGAGATTGCTAATAGCCACTCCAGTAGAGCCCCAATTTTCGAACAGGCACATTTTTATTTCCCATCCTCTCCTACAGCTAGATGGTAGCCCTGTGACCAAGTGATAGCCAATGAGATGTATGTAGAGGAGTTGAGGGGGACTTCTGGGAGATCTGCTTAAAAGGGAAGGTCATACCCTTTTTTCCTCTTCTTCTAATGGCCTGGAATGTAGACCTGAGGGTTGGAGACTGAGCAGCCATCTAAAGGCAAGAGGTGATATGGTAAGAATGGAGAGGCAGGAGAACAGACTGTTGGGCCAACAGAAAAAGCTTATCAGTATAGAAGAGAAGACTGGGGTTTAGGGCAGTTCCATAATCCACTGTGAGTGTAAATGGAACTGACACCTCCCATGGTGTCATCTCTTGGGGTCCTGACACTGGGTGTAGTGGCAGTTATCATGGTGCAGATGCAATAGAAGAGAGATGAGGAAACCCAGCTCCTCACTTCAACATCACTAAAACCTTTCCATAAACAAGTGACAAAATAAACTAGTAAAAGTATAAAAGTGAAGATAAACCTACACATTATAGAAATTTTGGAAAATAAAGTAGAACAAAGAAAAAATTAACATTTTGGTCTCTCTCCTCCTAGGCTTCCCCCCCTCCTATCATATTTTCTCTGTCTTTTGTTTCAATGTAGTTGTGATACTACTTTCTGTAATGATGCAATTTTGTGTAGCTGTTTTCCCTTAACATACCATGGGTATTTCCTCATGTTATTATTAATTTTATTTTGCAATGACTGTGTACTCTTCCATGAAATCGATGGACAGAAGTGCCAACGGTTGATCACCAATGCTATTATTAATTTTCCACTATTATAAATAATACTAATTTTTCACTATTATAAGTAGGTGAATATCTTTGCACATGAAGCTTTTCCCCAAAGTCAAGCAATTTCCTTAGGTTTCCCAGAGGTGGATTATTGGATTAAAGAATATGAACCACCATCCTACCAGAAAAATTGAGGGGCAGCAATATGGAAAAAGCCCGTAACCTGAGGCCCGTGGAGCTGTGTAAGTTAAGTGCTTAGGGCAATGCCTGGCACACAGGGATAGGCTGGTGAAAGATGACTGGCCATGGGCATTTCAACATCTCAGAAGGAAGCAGATTCCAGTACTTACAGTGGCCAACCCCCATGGCTCCATAATGATTGGACACGGCAATGAGGTCGTACACATAAGGCCTTGCTGACAGGTCACAGACAAACTCAGACATGTTCAGAGCTCTGAGCAAAGAAAACAAAAATAACCCTTCAATACATTAAACTCAGAGAAAGAAGTCAGAGCAACCCAGCAACCCCTTTCATGCAACAGGCTATAACACAGGGAGGCCCTCAGAAACTAAGTGCAGAAGGAACGAATGAACAGTCCAGACAGAAGGAGCCCTGGGGTCTTGTTCTGACCACTGACATGTTCAGACTGGAAAAGAGAAGCCTTAGCTGAGACCAAAGGTCAAAGAAGGGCTCTGGGCAGACACGAGGGCTGCAGCAACTTTGTAAAAATGGCTGTTACTATCAGAATTACTAATTAGTGCCATAAAAATTTAAGCTAAATACCAAAACAGGCCCCCAAAAGCTTTTTTCCCTAATGTTTTATTTTGAAAATTTCAAACATAGAGAAAAAAAGAATTTTACAACAAACATGTATACACCCACCACCTAGGTCCTCCCGTTGACATGTCTATACTTCATGTAACTATCTACCCATCCCCCATCCCCCAAAAAGCATTTTTAAATCTGCATATTGTGGGGGGACTCCTACCTTGTTGACTGACTTGCCTGTGTCACTTATACTCTGTACCCTGGGGCCTAAGAGGACACTAGTAGACAGCCAGTCCCAATCCCTGCCCCAGGGACAGGACTGTGGTGGATCTGCACCCCCAAAAATCCAACTCTCCCCAGCAGATTATTCTCTGGTTCCTTGTGCCCCTGCATTAACGAGGTACAGCATGTCCTTGTGCTGCTCTACTGAGCCTGGGCTCCCTGGGACCAATGACAGATGGGAAGACCAGTTCAGTTAGGCTGCGTAAGGGACTCGAGAGAGGAAGTGCTTCTACTGGAGAGTCCTTTCCCTACAGACACGGAGGGGAAGTGAGCCAAAGCAACTTCTCAGAGCCTAGCAACACACACACCTTAACACAGAAAAGTCTTTGGCAGCAAAACACTCTGCCAATCAGTGCCCAGATTGTCTGCCTGTTTTTTAATTTTCCCAAAAATAACAGTGCAGCCCAGGGACCCACCTGACTGGGAATTCCACAACTGTATCAAGTTTGTCCCTCCAGTATCTATTGTAGGAGAAACGTTTGAGGTGGACCACCAGAATCTTCGGCAAGGACCACAGGTCAAACTTCTTTGTGGCCTGTTGATGCTTCTTACAGTTGGGACAGTACCTGAAAAGAGAAACCTCCACTTAGTGGGGAGGCAGGGGGCCAGTGCCACCTGGGCTCTCAAGCATGGAGGCAATCCCATAACATCCTTTCTTGTACTCAGCATGACTGCTTCTGGGCAGGGAGGTCTCTAAGCCACCTTCTAAAAGAGGGTGATGGCTGTCCTAGTCTGGAAAACACAATTCACACAGAAAAACCTGTGTTGTAGGGTCAGCCATGTAAAAAAGGGACACATCCAAATACAAAGGGTTTTTGTGTACATAGATGGCCCCAGCAGATCTCAGTCCCAGGGTACCTGGGTGCCCCTGCCCAGAGGTGGGAGCTGCATACCAGGGGTCATGCTCCCCAAGGGTCTCCATGGTAGTGAAGAGCTCGATGCAGTCCCTCAGGGCCACTGCTGTCTTCTTTTTCTTCTGAGGCTGCAACATGCTGACGTGCTTCTCGTAGGTCTGTGAGGAACAAAATGCTGAGGTCTGCTGAGGAAACAAAATCTTACCAGGCTTAGCCACAACCTCACGAGCTCTCACGCCTGGAATCTAATGTACTTTCTGCAGCCTCTGAACATGTAATGACAAAATCTTTAAGTGCTTTTCATTCTCGGTCTAAAACATACCTTGCTAAACTGCTGGGGAACTGGTGAGAGAGACCCACCCGAAGCAGAAACCAGCACATACCCCTGACCAAAAATGCCGAGTGACCTACCTCAGATTCCTGCTCATCGTAATAACGGCTCCGGGTCTCACTATCCCAATCGATGGCTAGTGTGGATCGAGCTGTGGAGGAGGACCAAAGTGTCACTCACTACTGAATGGCCAGCAACAGGAGAGGCTCCTCAGGTGACAAGAGTGAGAAGGACCACACTCAGGCTACGCCATCAACACCTGCTCACCCATCAACAGCCATTGCCAAGAGCGATGCTCTGCCTTGAGCCAGCCAACTCTGAATCCCTGGGCCCCCAAATCCTTTGGCAAAGATTTCCTCAATGCTACACACTTTAAAGGCACTAACTACATAGAATTCTGAAAGGGTACAGGTCAAGATGGAGTAACAGTGGCCAGATTTCTCCTCTTGCCTTAAACCACAAGAAAACCTGACAAAATAGAGGAAACAACTGTTTTCAGACACTGACTATTAGGCAGAGCAAGAGTGAGATCCCTGAGAGAAGGCAAAAAATAAGGTGATGCCTACATGGCCCCAGCTTATCGCCTGGAGGTATTTTCCAGGCCATAGCGTGGGGGGGCGGGGGAGGAGAACAAAAGACTGATTGAGGAGTCAAAGATCAGTGTTCAAGAATGGGGCTAGGGACTTCCCCTGGTGTCACAGTGGTTAAGAATCTGCCTGCCAATGCAGGGGACACGGGTTTGAGACCTGGTCCGGGAAGATCCCACATGCTGTGGAGCTACTAAGCCTGTGTGCCACAACTACTGAGCCTGCACTCTAGGGCCTGTGAACCACAACTACTGAGCCCTTGTGCCACAACTACTGGAGCCCGTGCTCCGCAACAAGAGAAGCCACCGCAATGAGAAGCCCATGCACCACAACGAAGAGTAGCCCCTGTTCGCTGCAACTAGAGAAAGCCCGCACACAGCAACGAAGACCCAAAGCAGCCAAAAATAAATAAATTCAAATAAATAAATCAAAGAAAAAAAAAGAAGGGAGCTAGAATTTGCAAGGCATTACACTAAAGACAAGAAGCCACACGGAGGGAATGGAGCTGCAAAAAGGCAAGAGAGATCCAAAACCATCTCAATAAAGCTGTTTAAAAAACTCTTTTTAGGTAATTATTTAAAAAGGGAAGCAAGCTAGCAAACTAGAGGACATCTAGCAAATCTCTTCTCCAATGAAGGAAGCAAAAAGACACAAGAGATGCTTTCGCAGCTCCCCTCCTGACCCAGGGTAGGCATCTTCACTGTCCACATGTTGCTTTTCACGCACAACACACATCCCGTGTGGATGCCCCTTCCCATCTGTACAGCAGTCCCCATTACAGGCTCCAGGTAACAGCCTGTGAAATCCATGACCATTCTCTAGATGGGTCACATTTCATGAGTATTCTCATGGAACAAAAGAAATACGCATTTATTCTCATAAGTTTGGGGAAATGCTGCCACCTAGGAGGGCCACAAGAAGTGTTATCAACCGGAACAAAAGTCCTGAAGGATGGTGGGAGTGGAGGGAGAGCTCGTTTCCTTCTGAAGTCATCAAGGACGGAAGAGAAAAGCCTGACAAGAAGGCCAAGGGAAAGTGCGGAGGGGTGTCATGTCTCTGAAACAGTCTTTAGGGAGCTTTAAGCCAAGGATCACACAAGTGTCTGTTCCTGGAGCCACACTATGAGATGATGAAAGCTCAGTGCAGTCAGTGAGTGCTAAGTGCAAGGATTTTCCAATAGATCCTAAGTCCCCAAAAGCCCAGTTTGAAAGGTCAGAGAAAGTGCTTACAGTTGAGTTTAAGCAGTTTCCCATCAGCTGCAAGGGAATTTAGGTCGGCTGTGCCATAGGAGTTCACAAGGCAGAAGGTAAAAAGCCTTTTTGGGCAGGGTCGGCCTTTGAGCTTCTTTTGGGTGGTCTCGCCATGGTCACTTCCCAGCTCATCCTCCCCACTGTCCTCTGTTTCTGAAAGCTGCTCTCTGCCTTCTTCCTGATGCTCCATTTCTTCTTCGTCTTCTCCTAGCATACAAATGAAAAATAACACGTATGTAATTTGCCACCATTTCAATGCTGCAATTTTTATTTCATACCTAACTGTGGTGCTTCCTTCCAGATTCAGTCCTGTGTGTGTCAAACTACATCCACCCCTTTGCATCTACAAGGCACTTAAATTCACATGTGACACCCCCACAACCTGGTAAGCAGGCAAGTGGGCACAGCTATTCCACAATGAGGACAAAGAGGCCCAGAGAGGTTCAAGGAGTCACCAGAAGGTAAAAGTGAGTCAGCAGTCCTGCCAGCCCTAAATTTGGGGCCCTCACCACTTGGTACTTTACTGGGCTTCATCACACATAGTCTGACTCTTTCAACTTGATCATTAGGCACACAGAGAGAAAAGGACCAAAATTAAACCCATACTCAATACTCAAGAAGATCGGCTGGTAAGAAACAATTTAAAAGTAAAACTTTAAATATGATAATGAACACAAATACTAAGTAAAGGTCTTCAGTTCCTCCACAAGAAACATGATGACTGTCCCTTCAACAAGTGTTTACTGCATGTCTCTCAGGTGCAGGCACCATGATGGGCCCCAAGGAACACAGCACACAGGATCCCCCCCTCCTTTTTTCTCTTTATTGATTTGAGATTGCTGAGTTTCAAGAGTTTGAAGAGGGGGGAGTTCCCTGGCAGTCCAGTGGTTAGGACTCAGAGCTTTCACTGCCATGGACCTGGCTTCAATCCCTGGCTGGGGAACTAAGATCCTGCAAGCCATGCAACCAGGGGAAAAAAAAAAAGTTTTAAGAGGCATTCTAGGGACTTCCCTGGTGGCACAGTGGTTAAGAATCCGCCTGCCAATGCAGGGGACACAGGTTTGATCCCTGGTCCGGGAAGATCCCACATGCCACAGAGCAACTAAGCCTCTGCGCCACAACTACTGAGCCTGTGTGCCACAACTACTGAAGCCCGTGTGCCTAGAGCCCATGCTCCGCAACAAGAGAAGCCAGTGCAATGAGAAGCCTGTGCACTGCAACAAAGAGTAGCCCTCGCTCGCCGCAACTAGAGAAAGCCTGCATGCGGCAGCAAAGACCCAATGCAGCCAAAAATAAATAAATAAATAAAATAAATTTATATTAAAAAAAGAAATTTAAAGAGGCATTCTAGAGACATATGGTGATGAGTAAATTTCCCAGGTGTTTCCAGAGAACTGGTTGGTATATGTGGCTGCAATAAAAAAAATCCATGATCATGCTCATCATAATTTTTGTTGTTGGGCAGTCAAAGGGGAAAGTTAAGGTATCAAATAAGTAATTTCAACAAAGATGGGGACAACTCCAAAAGGTGATGTAAAAGTAACAGGGGAAGGGAATTCCCTGGCAGTCCAGTGGTCAGGACTTTGTGCTTCCACTGCCGGGGGCCCAGGTTCAATATCTGGTCGGGGAACTAAGATCCCACAGGTGCATGGCGCAGCCAAAAAAAAAAAAAAAAAAGTAACGGGGGAAGATTCAAAATATGAAGTTTATATATTTGGGGAAATAGCAATAGAAATGGAAACTGAGGAAAGGAAGATGTATATTCTACATAAGAATCGTCTTTCAGGGACTTCCCTGATGGCACAGTGGTTAAGAATCCACCTGCCAATGCAAGGGACACAGGTTTGAGCCCTGGTCCGGGAAGATCCCACATGTCACGGAGCAACTAAGCTTGTGTGCCACAACTACTAAGCCTGCGCTCTAGAGCCTGTGCTCCGCAACAAGAGAAGCCACCGCAATGAAAAGCATGCACACTGCAACGAAGAGTAGCACCCGCTCGCTGCAACTAGAGAAAGCCCATGTGCAGCAATGAAGACCCAATGCAGCCAAAAAATAAGTTTAAAAAAAAAAAATCCTCTTTCAAAGACTGTGTCTCAGGAGTTGTCACGAGGAAGGACAAGTTGGGCCCAAGACAATGCAGCACAGTTTCCTGTCAGGCCACAGGAACATCAGAGCCATGGATGACAGTGTGACATGAGTCCCCATGAGCAGGACTCTGAAACAGCCAGTGTGCATAAGACTGCCAGCCTCAGCTCTCACAGAGGTTCCTTTCTCAATTAGCTCACTTCACTCCTGAAGCAGTGGCACTGCCCCTTTTACGCCCAGGTAAGCCTGCTCTGCTCTCAGACTGGCAAGTGAAACACTGCCCTGCCCAAGACACTCAGAGAATCAGTAGGAGACAGCCACCACAGGCCTAACAAGGAGCCATGGCAGTAAAGAGGTTAGAATTATTTCAACATTAAACAAGATTTGAAGTCTACGCACCAAAGCTCACTTATGGAATTCAAAAGAAGGCAGTGAGAACAAGAGACTGAACAAGAGACTGACAGATGGAATGTCTAAGAAACTAGGCTAATTGTAACAATAGCAAATACTGACATGATGCTGTTATTAACTGAGCATCTATTATGTGCCAGATACTCTAACCACACTATCTCATTAAACAGTAACCTCAACTCTGTGAAGCCGTTATCATCATCCCATTTTGTAGATAGGTAAACCAAGGTTAAGAGAGATGAAGTGACTTTTTGAGGTCTGCCCCACACCTCCAGCTGGGAATCGCAGTGCCTCAAGTTCCAGAGCACTAAGAACCCACAGGTCACCCAAGGTCTGCTCACAGACTACCATTACAGCTCCAACATGTCTGCTTGTGGGAACTGTGCACAAAATACACTCCTGTTCATCCCTCGTGGGAGGAGAACATGATATTCTGGGCAAGAACAGGAGTACAACTATAATAAATACTCAACCTAAAATACCAACAATTTGGAATATCCCTTCAGGACAGAGCCTTCTGGTCATTATTTTTTTATTTTATTTTTTTTTGAGGTACGCGGGCCTCTCAGTGTTGTGGCCTCTCCTGTTGCGGAGCACAGGCTCCGGATGCGCAGGCTCAGAGGCCATGGCTCATGGGCCTAGCCGCTCGCGGAATGTGGGATCTTCCCGGACCAGGGCACGAACCCGTGTCCCCTGCATCGGCAGGCAGACTCTCAACCACTGCGCCACCAGGGAAGCCCCTGGTCATTATTTTTAATGTCAATTTTCACTTTCCAGGACCAGGCATGTCTTGCAGAAATCTGGGCATTTGAATTTTCAACTGGGAATATATATTCAGCTATTCACAAAGCGTAAGAACTGGAGGATATTTCTGGTTTTATAGGAATAAAGCCACCTAGTCAGTCACGCAGGCCCCCAAAAGAAGGATGACAGCCACAGTGCACGTTAGACACAGCTCCATGGTCACAGATGGGCTTGTGAGCACTAGGCCACAGAAGGATGGTGAGGGCTCTGGGTTTCTTGCAACAAGTCTATCCTACTGCTTTTCCAACTGTGGCTCCTCACTCCGACATCACGAGCTGTCCAGAGCCAGCTACCACCTGTGGCTTCCTGGGTAGAAAGAAAGAAAGGCCAAGAGAACCTGTCTCTGCCTTCTGACTGGCTGGGCAGGACATCTGTCCTCCCCAGGGGCGGCTGCTGGACCATGGTGATGGGTAAGGGCCAAGACAAAAGCTCTACAGACACAAGCCAGGTTGTGAAGGCAGCCAAGTGTACTCAGCAATCCCAACAGGTCAGAATCAAATCCTGACTCTGCTACATGACCTTGGGCAAGTCACTCAGTCCTATTATGCTTAGTCTCCCTGAGGTGAAACCCAGCTTCCACGCCTAAGATTACACGAGGTGTCAAAGTTGGACAATGGGCTCTGGCAGAGTGAAGTGGTGCAGACAGGGCTTCCAGGTCTGCTCTCTAGGCAGAGCCCCCAACCCCGCCTCAGAGCCTCCCTCACCCATGTATACAACACCTTTGGAAGAAGAGGGAAGTTGGGAGGGATTTGGTCAGTGACAGCCCCACGGTGTGGCGTACGCTCACCTTCACAGCTGCCCCTGGAGCCATTGCAGGACCCCAGCTCCAAGGGCGAGCTGCCAGACTCATCAGGCAAAGGTTGTTTTATATAGCGGCTTGAAAAGAAGAAAGAAATTGTTTGTTAGTTGTATCCTTTACCTATTTTTCTCCACTACTCAGCGTGAAGTAGTTCCTAATTTATATATTCAGCTATTCACAAAGCAATTTACGTAAATAAAAGGGCCTTAAAATTCATGTGATGGCTTAACACTTCAAGAAATTGAGAGGAACCTATGAGATAAGAAGTTTAACTACCAGGGCACTGAACAGACTCTGAGAAAGTCTGTTTCAAATCTCTGATAAACGATGCGTGGCACCATCATTTAAAAAAATATTTCCCAGTAATGTTAATTATCAGGTTCAGAATGATAGTGTAGTAGTTCAGAAATTACATTCAAATACAAAATGCCATTAAAGCACTATACTCCCTCAAGCAGGTGACTGACAGGTGTGAAGACATGATTCCAGGAACTAGAAGAGGCTTAGGTGTTCACTATCATGGTGCTTCAGATGTGCCAGATGTTCTGTCCCAATAGCACCTGCTCTGGCCCTCCCAGGGGCCGACACAACTACATTTCTAACAGAAGTGAGCACACGGGGTCAACACTGGCACTCTGCAGGGGGCAGTCACTCTTACTAGGCCCTATCTTATTTTAGATAACAAGCAAATCACATTCCTACCACCAACCTGATACGCTCACAAACAGCCTGGTACAAAGACTCGAGGGTGAGCTTGTACTTGGGGACAGAAACCAGCAGTGGCTGCCCATATAGCACTGCCCCAGTGGAAGTGCTCGACGGCCTGGATTTCCTTTCCCTGAAGTACACTGGAAGCGTGACACATTCAGAGCCGTCTGTGGAAGTGCTGCAGACCTCGTACCTGTGTCAATCACACAAGAGAGCAACTTCAGCGGCAGGTCTCTGTGAGAGACAGAGATCTGAGCTGCAGCTACATGGTGGCCAGGACTACGGTTACTAGGACAGAGCACACTTCAGTACAAAAGGTGGAAAAACCATTTCCAAGACGATGCTAGAGGATGGGTCAGGAATCCCAAAGAGAGTCAACTGTTAACACAAGGTGAACCTACACAACCCAGGACCTGGGGCTAATGTGATCCTCCTTCCCCCAACCATGGCCTCAAACTCTGTGGTCCTTCAATTGGGACTCAACACAGATGACACCTATCATCCAGACCATCACTTCAGACACAAAGGCACACAGGGGGGGCCCAGCCACTAAGTTCACCTTTTGTCACCCATCAAGGAGCTTAACTTTTAGAAAAAGGCATTCTCAATGCCCTGCCCTTTAGTAAAACCAAATACTGTACAGCGACGTATACCTAGAATATAAGCCAAAGACTCTTTATTTCAAATGAGGAAGCAAAGTTATAAAACTGTTTGCCATCTTTCTTCAAAAACATTGAAGTAAAAGAATATTAAATTTTTTTAAAAAATCAGAGATAACCAAAGAAACTGCTAAATACAAATCAATGATTTTGAAAAATGTGTCTTACTTAGTGAATACATGGGATTGAGGAGATTTATAGATGTTTTATCCCGGAACAGATGTTACCAAAATTGCTGGCAACCGACTGTAGTCTTTCCCTCTTCCTATAGGGGGAGACACAAACTTACTGATTCAATTTTTGAAAACTATAAACACAAACACACACACACACACACACACACTCTCTCTCTCTCTCTCTCTCTCTCTCCCCCCACATGGCTGGCAAACAGTCCTAACTATAGAATATGCAGAAAGAGTTCAAAGAAAAACTCACAAAAACGTCCAAGGTATGCTCTAGGGTAAGGACCCTGGTGTCCAGCATAATGGTCAAGAACCAAGCCTTGGAGTGAGGCTCGCCCAGGTTCCAGATCCATCATTGTCACTTTCTGGCTGCTGTAACCAGGTCAAGTGCCTTAATTTCTAAGTCTGTTTATCCAGTGGACAATGGGATCACCCACCTTCCAGTGTAGTGGTGAGGATTAAGTAACTCAGTAGCACAGTACGTCACATGCTCAAAAAGTATTAGATGCTACAATTGTGTTTTCATAAGACAATTATCAATTCATCATAAAACAATTTGCTTTCCAACTGGCTGGCCCTCAAGCCCTCTGAAGAATCCTCCGTTGGTGGTTTGCCAACCTCCCCACAAGGTGATGTCCCAGGTCTTCTCAGCGCAGGTATGTGCGAGCACTAGTTTCCAGAAGTGAGGGAAACTGTGTTAAGGTCTTGGGGTATGAAGTGGACAGTCCCAGCCCTGTGGCCCAGCATATGCCTTGGCACCCTCCATTAGTAAAGTAAGGGAACATGGCTGAGAGTGGGGAGGCAGCCTATGCAAGTGTGAACAGAACTAGGATCTTCGGTGTGGTTAAGAATTCTTCCTTTTAGAGTGACCTAGAAGTCATTGGCCACAAAAATGTAAAGGGAAGGGAATGCCTCCTTTGTGTACTGCATTCCTCAGCCAAAACCAAAAACCAAAACAAAATCCTAAAAACCTTTCTCGGCAGAGGCAAGTTTCTGGCTGAGAGGGAATGAGGGAGGGACAACATGGGTGTGCTCCACACGCAAGCCTCCCTGAGCAAGCGGCTGCTGGGAGCTCAGGCAAGCTCACACTCCACCCCCCCCCCCACCCCAACCTGGAAGAGGGACACACACACAATCACACAAAGCAGCCTTGAAGCAAAAGGATTTGGGAGGGGCCGAGGAGACGAGCTGCAGTTGGAGTGTACTGTCCCCACAGGGATGAGAAAACCGAGTCTCAGAGCTTGCAGATGTTAGCGCTGGAAAAGGCTGCTTAAATCAACCTTCCCTGTCATCTGGGATGGAACCTGCCTGAGACGCCACTACCTGTGGCTGGGAGAAAGGACGAGACCCTCCCTGTACTGAGTCCCTTCTTCCGTCTTCCCGTGGCCCCTCACAAAGCTGTGACTCTTCTTGAGAAAAGCATTTCTGATAGCAGGACCATCTGCAGAACCACTGAACAGGCCTTCTTAACAGGTAGCAACTGTTGACAAAAGCCTTGTTCATGCTGAGGAGAGTTATCTGGAATGTCTAGCTCTGAAGTGCCAGTAGGCGCTTAGCACTGATGGCTACCCAAAATTCCCTGAACATCCACCTCTTGCACCCAGGGGTTGGGGCAAATCCACATGAGCACCAACTGCCAGATCTTCTGCTCTGGAGACACTGACAGACACTGGCAAAGCCTCTAGAATGTTTCCTTTGACCCTGCAGCAGAAACCACTGAGTACTCACACGAAAATGTCATCCCGAGGCATGATGTGGTTTAAACCTTCATCCATTTGGAAAATTTTGTGGAACCGGTGATTATACACATCTGTGACCACCATCTAAGAATCAACAGTAACAGAAAGATTACAGGATGGATAAGAGTACACCCACCACATGCCGCAACTAAAGATCCCACATGCCGCAACTAAAAGGATGCTGCGTGCTGCGACGAAGATCCCGCGTGCTGCAACTAAGACCCGGCGCAGCCAAATAAATAAATATTTTAAAAAAAAGAGTACACCTACTTAATAACCCAGGCACAAATGAAAATGTAAGTGCTGCCCCCTGAGAGATCACGATGCAACCAGCCCCAGAGCTCAGGGGCCAAGGGCCAAAGGGGAGCAGCATGGCTGTCGCCACCAGAAAACATGTTGTATCTGTCCCAAGGTTTATGACAGGATTTGCCCTCCAGTGGCAGGAATGGTGGGGAGTGAGTGCTGACCAGAGACCAGCAGTAATCCAGAATCCTCTGGGGTGTTCCCTGGGGCCGGAATTCCCCAAGCCATCCTCAGCACATAGCAGAAAAGACCAAACCCCAACCACCAAGACCTACCACCTGAAACCAGCAGGGGTGCAAGGGAAGTGGGGAGGAGAAGGGCACTGACCAGGGCTGGGACAAGGGAGGGGCTGGGGGCATCCAGGAGGATGGATCCTCGGGCAGCAAGAGGTCTTCACTTTCCCCACCTTCACACAGCGCCACGCTCAGCAGAAAGGCCAGCGTAAGCAATTGTTTTTATTTTTCTATTTTATTTTTAAATAAATTTATTTATTTATTGACTGCGTTGGGGATTCGTTGCTGCGTGTGGGCTTTCTCTAGTTGTGGCGAGTGGGGGCTACTCTTCGTTGTGGTGCACGTGCTTCTCTTGTTGTGGAGCACCAGCTCTAGGTGCGGGCTTCAGTAGTGGCATGCGGGCTCTGTAGTTGTGGCTCGCCGGCTCTGGAGCGAAGGCTCAGTAGTTGTGGCACACAGGCTTAGTTGCTCCGCGGCATGTGGGATCTTCCTGGACCAGGGATTGAATCCGTGTCCCCTGCATTGGCAGGTGGATTCTTAACCACTGTGCCACCAGGGAAGTCCCAGCAATTATTTTTAAATAAAGATTTCTATCAAGTCACTCCACAGACTTACAGAGTTTCGGACAGGAAAGAACTTCCAGCTTCTCACATTACAGATGAGGTCAGGTAGGAAGGGGAGGCAAAGTGAGAGCAAATCCCCAGTCCTGGCCCTCTGACCATAGCTAGTGTGTCCTCAGTGGAGGAAAGACAGTGTTCCCAGGGCTGGAAGGGACAGTCTCAGGCACAGTGTGCAAAATGAACAAGGGCCAGGAGGTCTGAGGCATTCAGATATAAACACATGTGTGCTGGCTGATAAGACCTACCCCACAAAAGTGGCTACAAGGTTGAAACTTAACTCCAAAGGACTATGAACTGCCCCCAATAGGCTGAATGCCACTGAACAGCTCGCCTTACGTTTTCCGCAGCAATGCCAGACAGCCTGGAGAGAGCCTCACACAGGTCAGACACAGCCCCCATCAGCGGCACAATCACACGGTACTGCAAAGGAGAGATGGGAGAGGTGACAAGGGTGCTCTGGAAAGGGTGGGAGATGAGTTGGGAGGAGCAGGCATCACGGAGGGCAGAGGTGCTCCACCAGAAACAGTGTGTGGTGAGCTCAGGGCCCAGATGGGTGGCCAGCTGAGCAAATAGGCAAGTCTTCTGCATCAACACCTGCCTCTCTATTCAGGTAGCACCACAGAAGCTGGACCATCTCTTTCCCTCCTACACATTGCTTTATTTTTTTCTTAACTTTTCAGAGCCATTCACTACTTCCTTTAAAGAAATGTTATAATTATACAAACTGCCAACCAGTCCTTGTCATAAAGCCAGAAGAAGCATGCAGTGAGCCATCAGCAGGGCTGGACACTAAGACCGGCCTGTCACACCTTTCATTTGGTCTTTTGTTCTGGCAAGGCTCTCCTAGCTGATTTAGGGGTGAACATAACCAAGGGAAGTACTGTTTCTAGTCCCCTAACATTCAGATTCAAGGATCTCTTAGCAGATCAGCCAGGTTCCTTTAGTCAAATGAATGGAGCATAGGGGAAAAGGTGACAGAGAAGTCCAGAGAACCTTCACAATATGCCTGAATGACATGGGATTACACAAAGATCTGAGGGAGGACAAGGGCACACACTCAAGGCAAGTGCCAAGGGGTTTCAGAGGCAGCTGATGGAGCTGCTGCTGCAACAGATGGAAGCAGCCCCACTCTGGGTCTGATAGCCACTCACAACGAGGGGTACCATGAGGGTGCTGATTTCTCTTACCTGGGTAGGTCTGCAGCGAGGGTCAGCGGGAACCAGGAAGATCTCCATAACTCGATCTTTCTTCAAGGGCAGTGGGAGAGTTAGATAGCAAAATGGATCAAAGGTCACAGAAACCTTAGCACATTCTGGGCAAACCAAGGTAGATTTGAAGAGGCCATGGAACGTGTCCACAATCACAGAGTCATTCCTCAACCTATGATTCTCCCAGGCTTCCTTTGCCACAACCTGGAAGAAAGCAAAGGGGATAAGTAAGACATTCTCAACATCCCCCAGTTCTTAGCCTCTGCATCCAGAATGATTCACAGCAAAATCTGAAATAGACTGTGAGGCAGTCTGTGCAGCCAAGAACTTGATCCAGGCCAGTGAGGGCCAGGACTGCTCTTAGCATACCAAACTCATTCCACATGCCAGCTCCATGCCCAATCCTACACTTAACAAAGTGCTGATGCAGGATCTACGGGACAGAGACAAACTGAGAGCACTGTGGACACATGGACCTGACCGGGGAAGGACTGCCTCCTATAGGGCTTCCAATGATCCAAAGTCCCTTCAGTGAGCTTTTAATTTATGCTATCGTTCAGCTAGCTCATGGTTTTTCCTTTAACATGTGAATGCTACTTTGAAGTATTCATATTGATCATCCCAATGTGATAGGTAGCTTAAATACTAAATTCCCTCTTCATAGATCTGAAAATCAAGGCAAAAAAATGTAAGTGCCCTAATAACATTAATAAAAACTATTTTAATCATCATGGATGGATTTTAATGGATTTCAATAATCCCAAGGGCCCACACTACAGGCACTTTACAGTTTTCAGGGTGCCCTAGTCTCTGGTTCACCAATGTAATTATACTAAACAAACTGACTCGAACTTGAAGAAGCCCAAGAGGGAGCATCAGGGGTAACTAGAGTTAGCCCCTTTGTAACGTGCAACACATTTCCATATTAGACCTCATGTCCACGTCACAAACAACAGTGAGAGGCAACCAGAGCCCTGGCACCAATACTCCAAGACCAGAAGAATGCCCTTGCACCTCCCAATAGGAGGCAGCTTCTTTGGAATACTTTTCTTCAAAAGTCTTCAATATCATACCGCATCTGGCCGCCCATTGGCATCCTTCAGCTCCAGGTACGGTTTTTTCTTCACTCGGTTCAGATCTTCGTGCAATCCATCTAGAAGAAAGGCTAACAGCTCCTGAGAGTCTTGTTGTTGGTAGCCAGAAAACTGAGGGGCAAAACGTCCCACCTGAGTCTACAACAAAAGCAACCACATCAGAAGGCGTAAGTTATAAAGAACCAGTGAAGTCAGATAGGAAATTGTCATCAAAAATAACTTTGGGCTTCCCTGGTGGCACAGTGGTTAAGAATCCGCCTGCCAATGCAGGAGACAGGGCTTCGAGCCCTTGTCCAGGCAGATCCCACATGCCGCAGAGCAACTAAGCCCGTGCGCCACAACTCCTGAGCCTGTGCTCTAGAGCCCGAGAGCCACAACTACTGAGCACATGTGCCACAACTACTGAAGCCCGTGCGCCTAGAGCCCATGCTCTGCAACAAGAGAAGCCACAGCAATAAGCCCACGCACCACAACGAAGAGTAGCCCCCGCTCGCCACAACTAGAGAAAGCCCGCGTGCAGCAACGAAGACTCAACACAGCCAAAAATAAGTAAAATAACTAAATAAATTTATTTTTTAAATAAATAAATAAATAAATTTGCAGTCTGCTGGTACCGTAAGGGAGAACACCCTCGCTCCAGGTAGCCTGATTAACTCCTCAAGGGCCTAAAGGTCAGCAGTTCCTACCAGAGAGAAGAGGGCTAAGATCTGAAATCCAGGACAACTACAGACTTGGAACCCGGGCCACTACCCTAAGAGAGGAGTAAAGAGTGACTCCCTCAGTAGCCACATCTCCTATACAGACACGAATCCCTCTCCAACCACCTTCTTTGGTTCAGAGTCTCCCTAAGAAGTTTACAAATGGTACCTGCATCAGCCAGAGGAATCCTCCTAGCCCTAAATAAGAGCACTGTACATAAGAGCCCTCCTAGCCCTAAGTAAGTGTCTGCCTTGTATTGCTCTACACTACTGATCCTCAGAGTGCAGTGCCAACTAGTGGCATTAGCATCATCTGAGAGCTTGACAGAAATGCACCTTCTCAGGCCCCACCCTAGACCTTCAGAAACAGAAACTCTGGGAATAGTAATTTGCATATATTTCCCAGGGATTAATGTGACCATGGGAATGAAAAGAATTTGTATTCAATTTCAATACACAATCTAAGATTTTAATTTTCTCATTGAGCTTAGGTGCTATATTTTTTTTCATCTGTGAATCAGATGCTTCATGAAGGCTCCTTGAACCAAACAGGATTTCCAGATTTCAACACATTGAGGCAAGGCACTTCCCCCTCAGCAGCGAAAAACATTCAGGGCAATGGGAGGTTGAGGTGCTCCAAGTGCCCAATGCAGTTCACCCATCTTCCCATCTTCCTAGCTGAGGGACCCAAGTGAGAACTGTCCCTCATACCAACATCCGACAATGTCAGCCCAATTCCTAACTTAGGGGACCCAACTCAAACCACAGTTGGTATACGTTCCAGCCTCAGGGAACCTGGGAGCACCCTTCAGATGATACTGGAAATTTGACTGAATTTTTATGGTCTGGCTTAGGGTGTCAACCATTTAAAGAATGCCACTGTAGGGACTTCCCTGATGCTCCAGTGGTTAAGACTTCACCTTCCAGTGTAGGCGGTGTGGGTTCGATCCTGGTCAGGGAGCTAAGATCCCACATGCCTCGCAGCCAAAAAACCAAAACATAAAACAGAAGCAATATTGTAACAAATTCAGTAGACTTTAAACATGGTCCACATCAAAAAAACTTAAAGAAAAAAAAAAAGAATGCCACTGTAGAATACAGCATTCTGAACAAGCAGCTTACAATACAAATGATTATCTGAAGTATCCTCGGCCCAGAGGTGGGGGCTGAGTCACTTAAGTGTGTGCTAAATGACTGAACAGAAAAGAAGGATCTGATCATGTAGTGCTTTTAGTCTCGGAGCCCATCTTAATCCCAAAATGCAGTAAAGGAATGCTTCATTACAACACAAAACCACTCTCCCCAAAACAGGAAAAAGCAAGTATATACGTCAACCTACTTTGAACGTGCGAGGTGCCACGTGAGCATCCCTTCCAGACCACATCTGCTTAATGAGCTCTGCATAGGCCTCTGCAATTTCCCCTTTCATTCCCAGAGGGTTGTCCCTGTTGATTTCAGCCTCATACTCATCTTTGAGAAAGTAGTCGGTCAGTGGTGCAGTGTTGCTTAAGCACTGAAAGAGAACACGATCACAGCTTACACCACTTCTGGAGAGCACACAGAGACACAAGATAAACCCAGTTCTAAACGACCAGTGAGGGTCACGCCAACAAAATGAAGTGCTCAGCAGATTCTCTGAAGGGCTCATAACAGTAAGGCACAGCCTCCCAGCGGCTGGTGGCCACATTGTGACTAGCCTCCCAGGGACACTGTTTTGGAGGGAGCTCACACTTACTGCCTAAGAATTGTTTCTGAGACAAGCTCTCTGAGGGCAAAAGCTGTATATCCCAAATGCCTGACACACAGTAATTTTCTATTCAGTGGAAGATAATAATTTTAAGATGATATTTTTTTTCATTGGAAGTGACTGCGACATTCCATTATTTCATGAGAAGACAAAATATAAGTAAGCCGAAGGCAAAATGCTTTACTAGAGCCAAAACACTCTGGGTGGGGAAAATCAGGATAATTAGAAAAAACAATAAATAATATTGTACCTGTGTATACTAATTTTAACTCCTTAAATTAAAAAATGAAGGTGGGTATTGGATTCTATCAAATGAGTTTTCCTACATCTATAGAGATGATCACATGGTTTTCTCCTTCATTCTGTTACTGTGTTAAAAGACTGATTAATTTTTCAGGTGTTAAACCAACCTGGTTTTCCTAGCACAAACCACACCTACTTGTTATGTGTTACCACTTTTATTTAGATATCATTGATTTTGATTTGCTAAAATTTTATCTACATTATTTGTGTCTACAGTTATGAGATACGATAGTCTAAAATTTTCTTTAGAAATTCCTTGTCATATTTTGGTATCAGAGTATCCTGCCTTGTAAAATGATTTGGGGTGCTGAAAGAAGATAGGCATGATTGGTATTTCTGCCTTAAATCTTTGAATACATTCACCAATTCACAAGAATTTTCTCTTTAACCACTGGGCAACCAATCAGTCATGCCATATAATAATGCCCCAATAAAAATTCTGGACACCAAAACTCAAGTGAGTTTTCATACCTGGCAATGCTCCATGCCTACTGTTACACATCAATGCCAGGAAAGTAAAGCATCCTGACTCCACTGGAAGAGGGCAACAGAAGCTCTGCACTGAGAACCCTCCTAGACTCTGCCCTACTCCCTTCTTAACCTTGCCTAATGTTAAATCTGTATCCTTTCCCTATAACATACCATAACTGTGAGTATAATTACTTTTAAGTGAGTCTACAAGTCTTTCTAGCAAATTAACAAAACCGAGGGTGTCGGGAGCCCCAAATTTGCAGCTGGTGTCAGAAGTGAAGGCAGTACTAAGGACTGTGCCCTCCTAACTTTGTAGTTGGACCCTAACCCCAGCCCATGCCCAAAACAGTACCATCACATAGTATGTGCCCAAAAAATATTTGATGGATGAATAAATGAGGTTTCAAAGGGAGGATTTTAGGATTTTCTCCAAGCAGGGGCATGAGGTGAGATGGCTCACTGGTGGAAAGATGGTCAACTTCAAGCAGGAATAATTTGGCTTAGTACCAGCTGCTGTGAGTTCTCATCCCATTAGAGACCAACCAGGCAAGTATTCCAGTACTTTCTGAGATCATTCCCCAATGGTCAACAAAATTCAACATACTTTTACTGTAAAATCAAACCTAGAACTGATTAAGAAGACATTTTGAGGCCAGGAACACTGATGAGGCCATTCTGTACTACCCAGTGGGACGTGCCTTGGCAGGGATCCCTGAAGTACTAACAAAGGGTCGTTAGGGACCCCTGGGAGAAGATCCTCCCAACACCTTAGAGGCCACTCCCACCTGAGCCTCAAGTACTGTGAAGACACAGTGTTATTGAGATGGCAGCTCTGCCCTCTACCTGCAAGGCGGAGTTCATGAAGCAGGTGTTTCCCAGGTTTCCAAGTCCACAGAGCCCAGGTTGTACGTGAGTTGATGGGGACTCCTGACAATTATACGAAGCAGAGAAGCCAGATCCACTGGAAAACATAACCCACATCAGCAATAAAAGTGAGTGCTGTTCACATGCCCTCAGGATGCCTTTTGGGGCTCCGTCGGGGCCTCTAGAATTCTCACTTGATAATAACCCCGTGAGACAAGGTCTCTTTACTCCCCTCCCCAGCCCTCCAGCCCCCCCAACCCCCTGTTTTGATTTGACATGACAACAGGTGGTGAGCACATCCTTAAGGGGAGAAATGCTGTTTGAATCCTCTGCTCTCAGCTTTGGTAAATGCTAATTTTGTATCCCTCCAGAAGGCTAACTGCCAGGTGACTTCGGGGAAGAACACTGGTTACCAAGATCAAAGCTTGCACCTGCCGCCACCCACCAGGCCACACTCAGTCTTGACTGTGCCTGAGTGTGCAGGCACTCTCTCTCTCTCCTGACCTTCCTCTTCCACCCTGTCTGTGCTATATGGCAGGTACTCCTGAAACACTCGGAGAAAGGATCACAGCCATGCGGAGGGGAAACAGGCAGGGTCCTCCCACAGCCAACAATCATCCCCGCGTAGCTATTCTGCCAGACAACCAGCCCATTCCTTCACAGACAAATGCAGTGACCTCCATGACCACCAACTGACAGGCTGTGGGGAAAACACCAGCTCGCAGGAAGAAAAGCAATGTATATCAGAACTAGGAGGCACAATTTACTGTGGGTATGAAATGGAGCAAGAAACCACATGCAGCATGTTCCCATGGGGAGCCCTAATCCCACTATGCTTAGTGTAGCAGCAGAGGAGCTGTCCAGGTACGGCCTGGGAAAGGACTCAGCGGGGAAGGAAGCAAAGTGAAAGGACCTGCTCTTACCCCCTGCTGACACCGGAACTGTGCATCCCAGAGGTGTTAGTGCTATCACCATTTGAAATGGGAGAGGCAGATACTGAGGAATAGGGACTTGCTGATGATGTTGGAGAGGTAGTAAAATTTCTGCTAGGCACAGTGCTTGATCTGGGAGAGAGAAGCAGAAACAATGCTACTGATATTTTGCAAAAAGCAAGCCCTACTTAATGCCTTAGGTCTCTTCTCAAGAAATAAATGTTCTCCGTACTCAGTTATTTAAAATTAATTGCAAAAAGCCCATTTTCATGCTAATTCAAGACAAATTTTATTTAAGTGAGAGTAAAGAAATTAATTGATCTTCATGTCTCATTCATCCACATGGTCATATACTGAATCTTTCAGTAGGATAAAACACAAGGTTGATCTTCAGGGCATCCTAGTTTGATTTACAAATGATAAGCTTCCCTAAATTTTAACAGTTACCAGTGAAAGACAAAGAAAAATGGTAATAAGAGATGAATTTCCTCCAAAGTACTTGACCCAGATTAAACAGGTGGCTATAAGTATAACAGAATAGGAAAATGGCGATTTAGTTTCACTGTGCTATTTGAGGAAATTCCTTTTGTTTCCTTAAATTTACCAAATGTGAATAACCTCTGTTTCAAACTCATGTTTCAATATTTTTCACAGCATCTTATTTTAGATTTATTCCTACTTTCACACTAATTAATTCAAGGGCTAATTGCCCCAAATCTTAAATTGATATCAAACGGGACTTCCCTGTCGGTGCAGTGGTTAAGACCCCACGCTTCCACTGCAGGGGGCACGGGTTCGATCCCTGGTTGGGGAACTAAGATCCCACATGCCGCATGGTGCGGCTCCCCCAAAAAAAACCTGATATCAATTTTATCAAATTTTCTACTAAAATTCATATAGGCACATGCAGAAGAAACTGAGTTGTCTGCATTGTTTCAAATATGTACAACTGTGATTTTCCTTCTAGATTTGGGGTTATTTTTAGAATACAGAATATAATTAAGATGCATTGTCCCTGCAGAGTGCCCAACCTCATGTGATCTGATGTCAACCAGGGTTCCCCTTGAGAAGACAGTGGGACGTGGCAACAAAGATGAGTGATCCTGTACCCACACTGTAGGCAGATGTCAGGGAACTATCCAGGGGCCTAAATGGGCGTCAGGAACTGAGTTCTGCTTCACATTCTGTGGTCACAGCAAGGGAGGGGGAAAGAGGGCTCCCCAGCCTCTCACCCACCCATAAGGAAACGCACCTTCTCCAATCCTGAAGAGCATCTGCTTCACTGAGCCTCATCTCGGCTGCAAAGGAGTCCAAGAACTCAGGCAGCTCCTTAAGTAAGGCTTGTCAGAGCCAAGGGCACTCTCTTCTGCCACACAGGTGACTTAAGCATACACTTGAGGCCTGTCCACTGTGATGCCAGTATGCCCAGCCTCCTATGCAGGCAGGAAAGTCACTACCCAAGACTGGTCTGATATGGCAGACCCAGTTATCTCAGGTCTGGAGATACTACAAGATAGTGAAATTAAATTTCTGACATACAGAACCTCAAGGCACATGGCTTAACACTCCCCTTATTAGTAACTGTTCACTGGTAACTTATTTTATTCCCTGAACTTAAAAGGGCAAAAATCCATATAAAGCCACTACAAATATCCAAGACCTATCAACTTCTTAAACAGACAACAACATTCTGGTTGAAATGAAAGAGAACAGGGAATTTCCTGTGGCCCAATGGTTAGCACTCTGCACCTTCACTGCCAAGGGCATGGGTTTGATCCCTGGTCAGCAAATTGGGATCCTGCAGGCCGCATGGAGTGGCCAAAAAAATAAATTAATTAAAAAAAAAAAGAAAATAAAAAAGAAAAATTTTATTTGACATTCGTTTACAATGTTCTAGAAAATACTGCCAGTAGTTTAGAGTAAATTCGGTCAAAAAGAAATCCAACATTGATTACATAAGGATATTTTTTATATGCTTGAAAACTTATATAATACAAAGTTTTTGTTTGTTTTTTTACTCTACCTTTGACAGACAAATCAAAAAGCAAGACCTCTGTGCAGAAGTGACTTGTATCTGAGAAACGCTTGGGCATTGGTCACTTGTCACCAGGCAACTTCAGAGCACACCCTAGGGCACTGCAAGCCAGGAAGTAGGCAACGGTAGGAAATGCCTGACGTGAAGCAAGACCTCACTCTCAAATGTGACCGAGTCTCATGCAACAAACTTTCTGAAAACAGAGGCTACATCTCCAAATAAGGATCCCACTGCTCCTAAAAGATACTCTGCTTAAGCCTCTGGTCTCCTGGCACCTTTCTACTGAGATATTTCCTGATCCTAGGCATGTCCGGTCATTATCATCACAATGAAAACATGCCCTGACCTATGGCTGAGGCTCTGTAACATATTCATGCCTGCCCTCCGTGCTCCGTTGCTCTCTGCTTGCCTCTCAGATGTTCTCCAGGCCAAATGCCACTCTGAGGATGAGTCCACTCCTTAAGCCCACCCTCTGACCTCAGGTATTCAGAGGCCAGCATCTGGCATTATCATTAAGACAACAATCAACTCTTAGCCAGAATCCTCACTGCTTTCACAACATCCTAAGCTGTGATCTCCCCCTCCACCAACAGTGTTAACCCTCATATGCATGCAACTCAAATCGCTATTTCAGAAACACTGGCTTCTTCCAGCTCTGGGCAAGCAGTCTTTAAAGGGGACTGTGGTGCAGAGCTAACTGGGCCTTATAGACATCAGGCAAGTAAAGTTAGAGAGAATTAAAGAGTTTTAGAGAGGGGCTTCCCTGGTGGCTCAGTGGTTGAGAATCCGCGTGCCAATGCAGGGGACGCGGGTTCGAGCCCTGGTCCAGGAAGATCTCACATGCCATGGAGCAACTAAGCCCGTGCGCCACAAATACTGAGCCTGAGCTCTAGAGCTCGCGTGCCACAACTACTGAAGCCCACATGCCTGTGCTCCACAACAAGGGAAGCCACCGCAATGCGAAGCCGGTGCACCACAACAAAGTGTAGCCCCTGCACTGCAACAAAGAGTAGCCCCCACTCACCACAACTAGAGAAAGCCCGTGTGCAACAACGAAGACCCAATGAAGCCAAAATTAAATAAATAAAGTTATAAAATAAAATAAAGAGTTCGAGAAACAGAAAAAATGGGGCCAGATCGATACAGAACCTTGGAAGCACTAACACAGAGGTTGGAGCAATTCACAGGAAGGAAAAAAACATCTGAAAATGCTCAGAGTTTACCAGGTGGCTCTCACTAGTGAATAAAGGAGCTGAATGAAAACAATTTCATTATGCTGTTCTCCTGTCAGGATATATGTAAAATTGATTCTACAAGTGGGTTAAAAAAAAAAGGATTAAGCCAATCATTGTCTTTCCCTGGATGACATACTCGATGTACTTTCCCATTCCCTCAATTTTATCCTGTGTCGTCTCTGACAGACAACGTACTACTGAACAGGTCTGGTTTAAAAAAAAAAAGTCTGATTTGAGAGCTTGTCTTTTTTTTTTTTTTTTGGCGGTACACGGGCCTCTCACTGTTGTGGCCTTCTCCCGTTGCGGAGCAGAGGCTCCGGACGTGCAGGCACAGCGGCCATGGCTCACGGGCCCAGCCGCTCCGCGGCATGTGGGATCTTCCTGGACCAGGGCACGAACCCGTGTCCCCTGCATCAAGAGGCGGACTCTCAACCACTGCGCCACCAGGGAAGCCCAAGAGAGCTTGTCTTTTTAACGAGTTGAACCCATCTATAGTTATTCTAATTACTGTTATAGCTGGACTTAATTTAATCTCCCTTGTTTTCTAATAACCATATTTTTCAGTTGTTCTTTCCCTTCTTGCCTTCCACCTGAGTTTCCCTTTTTTATTTTATTTTATTCATGTATTTTATTTTTAATTTTTTGATTTATTTGCTTTTATTTTTGGCTGTGTTGGGTCTTTGTTGTAGCACAGAAGGAAAACCACATTCACAGATAGACAAAATGAAAAGCCAGAGGACTCTGTACCAGATGAAGGAACAAGATAAAACCGTAGAAAAACAACTAAATGAAGTGGACCTAGGCAACTTTCCAGAAAATGAATTCAGAATAATGATAGTGAAGATGATCCAGAACCTTGGAAAAAGAACGGAGGCAAAGATCGAGAAGATGCAAGAAATGTTTAAGAAAGATCTAAAAGGATTAATGAACAAACCAACAGAGATGAACATTACAATAACTGAAATGAAAAATACACTAGAAGGAATCAACAGCAGAATAACTAAGGCAGAAGAACGGATAAGTGACCTGGAAGACAGAATGGTGGAATTCACTGCCACAGAACAGAATAAAGAAAAAGAATGAAAAGAAATGAAGACAGCCTAAGAGACCTCTAGGACAACATTAAATGCAACAACATTCGCATTATAGGGGTCCAGGGAGAAGAGAAAGAGAAAGGACCAGAGAAAATATTTTAAGAGATTATAGTCTAAAACTTCCCTAACATGGGAAAGGAAATAGCCACCCAAGTCCAGGAAGCGCAGAGAGTCCCAGGCAGGATAAACCCAAGAAGAAACAGGCCAAGACACATAGTAATCAAACTGACAAAAATTAAAGAAAAATTACTGAAAGCAACAAGGGAAAAATGACAAATAACATACAAGGGAACTCCCATAAGGTTAACAGCTGATTTCTCAGCAGAAACTCTACAAGCCAGAAGGGAATGGGATGATATATTTAAAGTGATGAAAGGGAAGAACCTACAACCGATTACTCTACCCGGCAAGGATCTCATTCAGATTCGACGGAGAAATCAAAAGCTTTACAGACAAGCAAAAGCTAAGAGAATTCAGCACCACCAAACCAGCTCTACAACAAATGCTAAAGGAATTTCTCTAAGTGAGAAACACAAGAGAAGAAAAGGACCTACAAAAATAAGCCCATAACAATTAAGAAAATGGTAAGGGGCTTCCCTGGTGGCACAGTGGTTAAGAATCCGCCTGCCAATGCAGGGGACACGGGTTTGAGCCCTGGTCCGGGAAGATCCCACATGCTGTGAAGCACCTGGGCCCGTGTGCCACAACTACTGAGCCTGTGCTCTAGAACCCACAAGCCACAACTACTGAGCCCATGAGCCACAACTACAGAGCCCGTGAGCCACAACTACTGAGCCCACAAACCACAACTACTGAGCCCACAAACCACAACTACTGAGCCCACACACCTAGAGCCCGTGCTTTGCAACGAAGAGTAGTCCCTGCTTGCTGCAACTAGAGAAAGCCCGTGCGCCGCAACGAAGACCCAAAGTAGCCAAAAATAAATTAAATAAATAAATAAAATACCATTTTTTTAAAAAAAGAAAGAAAATGGTAATAGGAACATATATATCAATAATTACCTTAAATGTGAATGGATTAAATGCTACAACCAAAAGACACAGGCTTGCTGAATGGATACAAAAACAAGACCCATACATATGGTGTCTGCAAGAGACCCACTTCAGACCTAGGGACACATAAAGACTGAAAGCGAGGGGATGGAAAAAGATATTCCATGCAAATGTAAATCAAAAGAGAGCTGGAGCAGCAATACTCATATCAGATAAAATAGACTTTAAAATAAAGAATGTTACAAGAGACAAGGAAAAACACTACATAATGATCAAGGGATCAATCCAAGAAGAAGATATAACAATTATAAATATATATGCACCCAACATAGGAGCACTTCAATACATAAGGCAACTGCTAACAGCTATGAAAGATGAAATCAACAGTAACACAATAATAGTGGGGGACTTTAACACCTCACTTACACCAATGAACAGATCATCCACACATAAAATTAATAAGGAAACACAAGCTTTAAATGACACAATAGACCAGATACATTTAATTGATATTTATAGGATATTCCATCCAAAAACAGCAGATTACACTTTTTTTTTAAATTTCTTTAAGGCTTTCGTTTTTTTTTAATAAATAAATTTATTTAGTTATTTAGTTATTTTTAGCTGTGTTGGGTTCTTTATTGCTCTGCATGGGCTTTCTCTAGTTGCAGTGAGCGGGGGCTTCTCATTGTGGGGGCTTCTCTTGTTGCGGAGTATGGGCTCCAGGTGCGCATGTTCATTAGTTGTGGCACATGGGCTCAGTAGCTCTGGCTCGTAAGCTCTAGAGCACAGGGTCAATAGCTGTGGTACACTGGTTTAGTTGCTCTGCAGCACGTGGGATCTTCCCAGACCAGAGCTCAAACCAGTGTCCTCTGCATTGGCAGGCAGATTCTTAACCACTGCGCCACCAGGGAAGTCCTACACTTTCTTCTCAAGTGCGCACAGAACATTCTCCAGGATAAATCATATACTGGGTCACAAATCAAGCCTTGGTAAATTTAAGAAAACTAAAATCATATCAAGCATCTTTTCCGACCACACCGCTATGAGCTTAGAAACAAATTACAGGGATAAAAACATAAAAAACACAAAGACATGGAGGCTAAACAATACATTACTAAATAACCAAGAGATCACTGAAGAAATCAAAAAGGAAATAAAAAAATACCTAGAGACAAATGACAATGAAAACACAACGATCCAAAACCTATGGGATGCAGCAAAAGCAGTTCTAAGAGGGAAGTTTATAGCAATACAAGCCTACCTCAAGAAACAAGAAAAATCCCAAATAAACAATATAAACTTACACCTAAAGGAACTAGAGAAAGAAGAACAAACAACACCCAAAGTTAGTAGAAGGAAAGAAATCATAAAGATCAGAGCAGAAATAAATGAAATAGAAACAAAGAAAACAATAGCAAAGATCAATAAAACTAAAAGCTGGTTCTTTGAGAAGATAAACAAAACTGATAAACCTTTAGCCAGACTCATTAAGAAAAAGAGGGAGAGGACTCAAATCAATAAAATTAGAAATGAAAAAGGAGAAGTTACAACAGACACCGCAGAAATACAAAGCATCCTAAGAGACTACTACAAGCTACTCCATGCCAATAAAATGGACAACCTGAAAGAAATGGACAAATTCTTAGAAAGGTATAACCTTCCAAGACTGAACCAGGAAGAAATAGAAAATATGAACAGACCAATCACAAGTAATGAAATTGAAACTGTGATTAACAATCTTCCAACAAACAAAAGTCCAGGACCAGATGGCTTCACAGGTGAATTCTATCAAACATTTGAAGAAGAGCTAACACCCATCCTTTTCAAACTTCTAAAAAATTGCAGAGGAAGGAACACTCTCAAACCCATTCTATGAGGTCACCATCACCCTGATACCAAAACCAGACAAAGATACTACAAAAAAAGGAAAATTACAGACCAGTATCACTGATGAATATAGATGCAAAAATCCTCAACAAAACATTAGCAAACAGAATCCAACAACACATTAAAAGGATCATAGGGCTTCCCTGGTGGCACAGTGGTTGAGAGTCCGCCTGCCAATGCAAGGGACATGGGTTCGTGCCCCGGTCCGGGAAGATCCCATATGCCACGGAGCGGCTAGGCCCGTAAGCCATGGCCGCTGAGCCTGCGTGTCCGGAGCCTGTGCTCCACAACGGGAGAGGCCACAACAGTGAGAGGCCCGTGTACCGCAAAAAAAAAAAAAAAAAAAAAAGGATCATACACCATGATCAAGTGGGATTTATCCCAGGGATGCAAGGATTCTTCAGTATACACAAATCAATCAATGTGATACACCATATTAACAAATTGAAGAATAAAAACCATATAATCATCTCAACAGATGCAGAAAAAGATTTTGACAAAATTCAACAACAATTTATGATAAAAAAACTCTCCAGAAAGTGGGCACAGAGGGAACCTACCTCAACATCATAAAGGCCATATACAACAAACCCACAGCAAACATCATTCTCAATGGTGAAAAAACTGAAAGCATTTCCTCTAAGATCAGGAACAAGACAAGGATGTCCACTCTTGCCACTATTATTCAACATAGTTTTGGAAGTCCTAGCCACAGCAATCAGAGAAGAAAAAGAAATAAAAGGAATACAAACTGGAAAAGAAGAAGTAAAACTGTCACTGTTTGCAGATGACATGATACTATACACAGAAAGTCCTAAAGATGCCACCAGAAAAATACTAGAGCTAATCAATGAATTTGGTAAAGTTTCAGGATACAAAATTAATGCACAGAAATCTCTTGCATTCCTATACACTAACAATGAAAGATCAGAAGGAGAAATTAAGGAAACAATCCCATTCACCACTGCAACAAAAAGAATAAAATACCTAAGGAGGTAAAAGACCTGTACTCAGAAAACTAGAAGACACTGATGAAAGAAGTCAAAGATGACACAAACAGATGGAGAGATATACCATATTCTTGGACTGGAAGAATCAATATTGTGAAAATGATTATATTACCCAAAGCAATCTACAGATTCAATGTGATCCCTATCAAATTACCAGTGGCATTTTTTACAGAACTAGAACAAAAAATATTAAAATTTGTATGGAGACACAAAAGATCCCAAATAGCCAAAGCAGTCTTGAGGGAAAAAAACGGAGCTGAAGGATCAGACTTCCTGACTTCAGACGATACTACAAAGCTACAGTAATCAAGACAATATGGTACTGGCACAAAAACAGAAATATAGATCAATGGAACAGCATAGAAAGCCCAGAGATAAACCCACGCACCTATGGTCAACTAATCTATGACAAAGGAGGCAAGGATATACAATGGAGAAAAGACAGTCTCTTCAATAAGTGGTGCTGGGAAAACTGGACAGCTACATGTAAAAGAATGAAATTGAACACTCCCTAACACCATACACAAAAATAAACTCAAAATGGATTAGAAACCTAAATGTAAGACCGGACACTATAAAACTCTTAGAGGAAAACATAGGAAGAACATCTTTGACATAAATCACAGCAAGATCTTTTTTTGATCCATCTCCTAGAGTAATGGAAATAAAAACAAAAATAAACAAATGGGACCTAATGAAACTTAAAAGCTTTTGCAAAGCAAAGGAAACTACAAACAAGACGAAAAGACAACCCTCAGAATGGGAGAAAATATTTGCAAATGAATCAACCGACAAAGGATTAATCTCCAAAATATATAACAGTTCATGCAGCTCAACATTAAAAAAACAAACAAGCCAATCCAAAAATGGGCAGAAGATCTAAATAGACATTTCTCCAAAGAAGACTTATAGATGGCCAAGAAGCTCATGAAAAGCTGCTCAACATCACTAATTATTAGAGAAATGCAAGTCAAAACCACAATGAGGTATCACCTCACGCAAGTCAGAATGGGCATCATCAGAAAATCTACAAACAACAAATGCTGGAGAGAGTGTGGAGAAAAGGGAACCCTCTTGCTCTGTTGGTGGGAATGTAA
Organism: Orcinus orca; assembly: GCF_937001465.1. Taxonomy (NCBI): domain Eukaryota; kingdom Metazoa; phylum Chordata; class Mammalia; order Artiodactyla; family Delphinidae; genus Orcinus; species Orcinus orca. The sequence goes on along the minus strand of NC_064568.1, from coordinate 38,788,014 downwards.
ACTGATACAGCCACTATGGAGAACAGTATGGAGGTTCTTTAAAAAACTAAAAATAGAATTACCATATGACCCAGCAATCCCACTACTGGGCAAATACCCAGAGAAAGCCACAATTTAAAAAGACATACTCATGGGCTTCCCTGGTGGCGCAGTGGTTAAGAATCCACCTGCCAATGCAAGGGACACAGGTTCGAGCCCTGGTCCGGGAAGATTCCACATGCCACGGAGCAACTAAGCCCATGCGCCACAGCTACTAAGCCTGCGTTCTAGAGCCCACAAGCCACAACTACTGAGCCCGAGTGCCACAACTACTGAAGCCCGCGTGCCTAGAGCCTGTGCTGTGCAATGAGAAGCCACCCAATGAGGAGCCCACACACCGCAAGAAGAGTAGCTCCTGCTCGCCACAACTAGAGAAAAGCCTGCGCGCAGCAACAAACACCCAACACAGCCAAAAATAATAATAAAAATAAATAAATAAATAAGTAAGACACATGCACCCCAATGTTCACTGCAGCACTATTTACAATACCCAGGTCATGGAAGCAGCCTAAATGCCCATCGACAGACGAATGGATAAAGAAGGTGTGGTACATGTATGCAATGGAATATTACTCAGCCATAAAAAGGAACAAAATTGGGTCATTTATAGAGACGTGCATGGATCTAGAGACTGTCATACAGAGTGAAGTAAGTCAGAAAGAGAAAAACAAGTATCATATATTAACGCATATATGTGGAAACTAGAAAAATGATATAGATGAACTGGTATGCACGGCAGAAATAGACACACAGATGTAGAGAACGTATGAACACCAAGGGGGGAAAGTGGCGGGGGTGGTGGTGGTGGTGGTGGGATGAATTGGGAGATTGGGACTGACATGTATACACTAATATGTATAAAATAGGTAACTAATAAGAACCTGCTACATAAAAAAATAAATTAAATTAAAAAATTTTTTTTAAAAAAGGAAAGTGTTTTTTTTTTCCCTTTCACCTCCCCATGGCTATTCTTCTGTTCTTCTTTAGTTTACAAATCCCAGGTTTTAGTTAGAGCCCTTCTAACTGCTAAAAGGCATTTCCCAGCCTCCTTTGAAGCCAGGTGTGGTCATATAATTGGCCAGAGATGTAAAGGCAGATCTTCTATGTGATTTCTGGGAAATTTCTTTAAAAGGAAGGGGCAAGGCTTCCCTGGTGGCGCAGTGGTTGAGAGTCCGCCTGCCGATGCAGGGGACACGGGTTCGTGCCCTGGACTGGGAAGATCCCACATGCCGCGGAGCGGCTGGGCCTGTGAGCCATGGCCGCTGAGCCTGCGCGTCCGGAGCCTGTGCTCCGCAACGGGAGAGGCCACGGCAGTGAGAGGCCTGCGTACCGCAAAAAAAAAAGGAAGGAGCATGTCCTTCTTCCCAATTCCTCCTCAGCTACTTGAATGCAGATATGATTGGTCCATCTCCAGCAGTCATCATGGACCCTGAGTTGACCACCTTTAAAGTTGAAGCCACGCACAGTAGAGCAACATGACAAAACAGCTGGATTTCTAATAATAGCAGCATTGAACTGCCCACCTCAGAAATTCTTTTTGGAAAGATATAACCATCTACATTGCTCGACATGCTAACTTTCAGGTCTTTCTTCATTGCTACCAGAGCTTTCCTAATCAATACAACATATTATATAAAAGATGTAAATTCTACTTTTGTATTTCTGGTAGTTACTCCACTAACTTACTAGGATCTATAACTGTTTTTATTTTTCCCCATCATAATTACTTCAACTTATTAACTACATTTCCCTGCAAAAGTAGTTCAGGACATTCTCATCTCTCTTTACTGCTTCCTGTCTCCTCAACTGTCTTCCATGTTGGGATTACCCAGTATTTACTTCTGGATTGTTACTGATAAAGGCTGCTTTCTTAAACCTTTCTTCTTACTATTACTAAACTTTTTTAAAACTTTTTATTGAAGTATATTACACAGAGAAATATATACATTATGAGAGTACAAAAATCAAGACATTCCTGGGAATTCCCTGGTGGTCCAGTGGTTAGCGCTTGGCGATTTCATAGCCATGGCCTGGGTTCAATCCCTGGCTGGGGAACTAAAATCCCAAAAGAGGCATGGCACAGCCAAAAAAAAAATCAAGACATTCTCACCAAGCGAATACCCCTATATAACCAGTACCCTCAGACCAAAAAACAGGACAGCACCACCCCCCAGGTGTCTTCCTCACGCTCCCTGCAGTCATTATTTTTCTCTAAGCTAAACTCCATCATGACCTTGACACCCATAGATCAGTTTTGCGGGTTCTTAAGCTTTATATCAAGGGACTCAAACAGTATGCCACGTTTTGTGTCTGGCTTCTCATTCACATGGTTTATGAGACTCAATGTTGCTGTGGCTGGAGAGAATTCTATTGCATGCATACACCACAATTTATCCATTCTCTTTTTGGTGGACATTTAGGTTAGCTCCAGTTTGTGACTACGACAAGCTGTGCTGTCATGAACATCTTTGAATGTATCTTTAAGTGAATGTGAGATATATTTCTGTATGCCTAAGAGTAGATTGCTGGGTTGTAGAATATGCACACAATTCGTCATTTAGTACTTGTTGCTAAACCTTCTAAAGTCACTATACCAGTTTATATGCCCCATCAGCAAGTTCCAACACCTCTACAACACTTGACACTACCTGTCTTTTTCATGTAACCATTCTGGGGGATGTGCAGAAGCACTGCATTATGGTTTTAATTTGCCATTTCTGGATGACTGCTGAGGTTGAGCACCTCTCCATATGGTCGCTAGCCACAAGGTAGCCTCTTTTTTTTTTTTTAATTTATTTATTTTTGGCTGTGTTCGGTCTTCGTTGCTGCACGTGGGCTTTCTCTAGTTGCGGAGAGTGGGGGCTACCATTTGTTGCAGTGTGCAGCCTTCTCATTGCGGTGGCTTCTATTTTTGCATAACATGGGCTCTAGGTGCACAGGCTTCAGTAGTTATGGCATGAGGGCTCAGTAGTTGTGGCTTGCCGCTCTAGAGTGCAGGCTCAGTAGTTGTGGCGCACAGGCTCAGCTGCTCTGCAGCATGTGGGATCTTCCCGGACCAGGGCTCGAACCCGTGTCCCCTGCATTGACTGGCAGACTTAACCACTGTGCCACCAGGGAAGTCCGGTAGCCTCTTTCTTAAAGTGACTGTTATAGGTTTTCTCGCCCTTTTTTCTAGAAGGGGTGTCTGACTTTTTCTTACTGACATTAAGGGGTTTCTTTGAAATTCTGGATATAAACAATCTGTCAGACATAGGTATTGCAAATAGCTTTCTCACTCTGTGGCTTGCCTTTTCACTCTTTTAGAACAGCCCTGAATTTAAAAGTCATCCACTCAGGCTTCCCTGGTGGCACAGTGGTTGAGAATCCACCTGCCTATGCAGGGTACACAGGTCGGAGCCCTGGTCCAGGAAGATCCCACATGCCGCAGAGCAGCTAAGCCCGTGAGCCACAACTACTGAGCCTGTGCTCTAGAGCCCACGTGCCACAACTACTACAGCCCTCACGCCTAGAGCCCTTGCTCCGCAACAAGAGAAGCCACTGCAATGAGAAGCCTGCACACCACAACGAAGAGCAGTCCCCGCTCACCACTAGAGAGAAGCCCGCACACAGCAACGAAGACCCAATGCATCCAAAAATAAAAATAAATAAATTTATTTAAAAAAAACAAAAACCTTAAGAAAAAAAAAAGTTATCCACTCTATCCATGTCCTCCTCTATGGTTTGTGGTGCTGTGTCTTGTGTAAAAATTCTTTGCTTACTCCAAAGTCATAAAGTCCTTGCATTTCTGGTCAACAGAACACTTCACTAGTTGTATACTCTCCCTTGCACCTTCTGGATTTTACTGCCTGCTCCTGGACGTTAACACTACTTCCCCCAAGAGGTTTTCAAAGAGGAGCTCTGTGTAGAAAACTTTCTAAAGTCATCTATGCCAGAGAAAATTATCTTTACATTCAGATAACAGTTTAGTAGGTTTTAAAATTCTAGTTTTTGGGCTTCCCTGGTGGCGCAGTGGTTGAGAGTCCACCTGCCGATGCAGGGGACACGGGTTCGTGCCCCGGTCCGGGAAGATCCCACATGCCACGGAGCGGCTGGGCCCGTGAGCCATGGCCGCTGAGCCTGCGCGTCCAGAGCCTGTGCTCTGCAACAGGAGAGGCCACAACAGTGAGAGGCCTGAGTACCGCAAAAAAAAAAAAAAAAATTCTAGTTTTAAAGTTATCTTCCTTTGGGACTTCCTTGGTGGTCCAGTGAGTAAGACTCCACACTCCCAATGCAGGGGGCCCGGGTCTGATCCCTGGCTGGGGAACTAGATCCCGCACACGTGCCGCAACTAAGAGCCGGCGTGCCACCACTAAGAGCCACATGCTGCAACTAAAGATCCTATGTGTTTGGGCTTCCCTGGTGGCACACTGGTTAAGAATCCACCTGCCAATGCAGGAGATATGGGTTTGAGCCCTGGTCCGGGAAGATCCCACATGCCGTGGAGCAACTGAGCCCGTGCGCCACAACTACTGGACCCAGCGCACCCTAGAGCCCGTCCTCTGCAACTAGAGGCCACTGCAGTGAGAAGCCCGCACACAGCAAAGGAGAGTAGCCTCCAGTCGCTGCAACTAGCATGCAGCAATGAAGACCCAACACAGCCAAAAATAAATAAATAAATTTAAATAAACAAATAAATAATAAAGATCCCATGTGTCACAACTAAGACCTGGCACAGCCTAAATAAATATTTAAAGTTTTCTTACTTTGATACTGAAAAAGTATCTCCTAGGTCCATTGTGGCTGTTGGGAAGTTTGATATTAATCTGCTTCTCACTGTGACTTTCTCTTTCAAACAGATTTGACATTTTCCTTACATCTTTGTTGTTAAATTTCAATCTAACGTGTCTTGGTGTGGGCTTTGTTTTTTCTGTCATGTTTAGCATTCTTTACATTTAAGATGCATCCTCGGGCTTCCCTGGTGGCACAGTGGTTGAGAGTCCGCCTGCCGATGCAGGGGACACGGGTTCGTGCCCCGGTCCAGGAAGATCCCACATGCCGCGGAGCAGCTAGGCCCGTGAGCCATGGCCGCTGAGCCTGCGCGTCCGGAGCCTGTGCTCCGCAACGGGAGAGGCCACAACAGTGAGAGGCCCGCATATCGCAAACAAAAAAAAAAAGATGTATCCTCTTTCATGATTTCTGAGAAACTCTTGGTCATTATTTCTTCTAACATTTTCTTCCCCTGTCCGTCATTTCCTCTCTGCTTCTGAGATTCCTATTATCTGGACACTGACATTTCTACTCCCATCCTCCACAGCACTTTTCTTCTATTATCTTCCACCTCCTTATCCCCTAGAATTCTTCAACCTGACCTTCCGACTTCTACACTCAAGTCTTGAGCTACATCCATTCTGCTACTCAACCCAGCCCCTGAATTCTCTGTTTCCACGTAGGTATCTCCTTCTTCCTCTTTCATGTACCCATTTGCTCTTTCTCTTTAGGATTTCCATTATGCTTCTTCCGTCCTCCTAAGCAGCTGGGAATATGAATTCTGCTCCAACTAGCACAACATGTCAATTTGTCACTTTCCTTTAATTCTGACTATACTTGTCAGCTTCTCGTTGTGGCTCCCTGTGAGCCATTCACCAGGTGAGAACACCCCACTCCACATTCACCATACCCCTCAAATGAGCTCCCCACCTCACAAAGGCAAAGATGGAAGCTAGAGTCTCACAAGGATCACAGGCCAACCGCCGCAGCATCTCTTGGGCCTTATCCCCTCAGCCCTCCTGTCATCCCTCCAAGCACCAGCCATAACAAACTCCTGCTGGCCTTCAACCAGGCCTGCTCTGCCTCAGGACTTCTCCATCTGCTGTCACCTCTGCCTCACAAAGCTGTTCTCCACACCACACTCACTGCTGATTCCCTTGCCTCCTTCATGACCATGTTCAAATGGTACCTCAGTGGGGCCTCCCCATCGGCCTGTTTAAATATGCCCAAAGCCTTAGCACTTGCTTATTTTCTTCCCTGATTTTTTCCCACAGTACTTGTAAATCTTCAGACATGTATTTTTTTAATTTATCTATTTTCTGCTCCTTGAGGATAGAAACTTTGTTTTGTTTATTGCTGTATCCTTGGCATCTAGAACAGTGTCCGGCACTACTGAGGGCGTAGGGAGGCGAATGTGACTTAGGACTTCTGCTCTGAGCTCATTCACCATTGGACACCCTCTACCAGGAGACTCAAACCTTCAGGGCATTTCAATGAGGCACTCCTCTTTTCCAAAAGCTGTTTCCCTTCACTGGAATCTCTTAGGCCTGAGGGTGTGGAAGGGATGGGGAAAAGCATCAGTAGGAAGAGAAAAAGGCACAACTGAAAACAGTCTCCCTTGGCTCTTCACACAGGCTCTTCCACTCCAAGCTGTCAACCCTACCTCACAGACTAGAATCCAAGCACCTTCTCCCAAGGGGGTTGTCGCAGTTTTTAAGTTAGTTTCTCTTGGTTCTGTGGCATTTCCATTCCAAGAAGGGAGTCAGCAGGCTGGGCTAGTATACTTGTTTCCTACGGCTGCTGTAACAAATTACCACAAACTTAGTGGCTTAAACAACACAAAGTTATTATCTTACGGTTTTGGAGGTCCAAAGTCCAAAATTCTTCTCACTGAGCTAAATCAAGGTGTGGGCTGAGCTGTGTTCCTTGGTGGGGGCTCTAGGGACTTCTAGAGGCTTCCCACCTTCCCTGGCTCATGGCCAGTTGAGTCTTTCTCACACTTCACCACTCTGACTCTGCTTCTGCCCTCACATCTGACTCTCCTGTCTCCCTCTTTCATTTTTAAGGACCCTCATGATCATACTGGGCCTACCCAGATAATCTAGGATAATCTCCCCATCTCAAGATCCTTAATCACATCAGCAAAGTCCCTTCTGCCATGTAACCTAACATATTTACAGGTTCTGGGGATTAGGACATGGACTCTGGGGAGGGACATGATCATTATTCTGCCTACCATAGCTATTTTGTCATCTTCTCAAGAACTGGTGACCAGAGTTTCTTAAACTGAAGTCCATGGCTAGGCTTCAGGGTGTCTGTAAAACCCTTGAGATTATTGGCAAAATGTTGCGTCTTCCTGCATGTTTCTTGAGAGAGAGCTCAGAGCTTTCATAATTTTCAAAAGAGCTAAGAGCCCATTACTACAAAACAGTCACTGTCCAGGGCCTGACTGAGGGAAGAAAGCAAAGACCAACACTGTCCCCATTAACTACTGGAACACAGACACGATTCTCCCATCTTATACCATAAGAAAAATTCAGCACTTCTGTCCCCTTCTCAGAACATGCATTAACTTCACACCACACATGAACATCTCCTGAGACAGAGGTGCCTGGAGCCCCAGTTAAGGAGCAGAGTAATTCCCGCAGCAAATGACGAGGACAACAATGAGAAACAGGCCCCTGGGTAAGGAGTGGGATGGGATCAAACTATTACCTTTAAGTCATGCAAGACCCCATGCCTGAGCCCTCTTCTCTTCCATCAAAGCCTCTAGCTATAGGTGGAGAAAATAAATGCCCTTGACAGAGACCACCTCTTGGCAGAGCAGATCCTGGCCCAGATCCTGGCCTCTTCTCTTCTCCTTTCATTCTCAACAAGCAGAGGCTCACTGCCTTGTTCACACACCTGACAGCTTCCCCTGAGATGGCTGCCCAGCATGCTGCTTACCAAAAGCCAGGATTATAGACTCTGGATACATAATTGAAAATGTTTTCATCTGATTTAGAATTTTTTCTTTTTTTCTTAGATCAAAACATTTACTTTTCTGTGTTACAAAAACAAAAATAAATCTGAGGAGGTAATGAAATAAACATTTTTTAAGTGTCCCACCCTGGGTTCTCTGCTCTAGAATTTAGTAAACAGTTCAAGTTTAGGTTGCTTCAGCACTTCTGGATGCTATGATGTCTCCATCTTATAACCATGTTTCTCTAGTTCAGCTCGTAACTGATTGGAGAAGTCATCCTCTACATTGTCATCATCCCAATTATCCTCCCAGACATGTGCATCTTCATCTTCATCTAAACCAGCCCAGTCACAGCCGCCACTGCCATTGCAGCCTCCCAGGCCGGCTCTATCATAGAGACTAGAATTTTATTTTCTTAGTACAAGTAACTGCCTTAGGAAATAGTGTCTCCCTTACACCCATGTGCCCAGCTGCAGGGAGAAAAAGTCCACTTACTTTGACTGCAGGGTCTGCCTTGGCCACGTGCCATCTTCGTTTTGGGGCTCAATTACTAGCACCTGAGTGAAAGGGGAAACCATATTAGGAATGTGCAAACCATCTCACTGTTGACATGCTCAGAACCAAAAGATACCTGTCCACACACCCTGGGCAGAGCTGTCTGCTGGGGCATGGCTTGGGCCCTCCTACCTGACCCTGGTACAGCCCAGCATCCTGCACAGTGTTGTCTAGCTTGCTCAACTGCTCGTAGGTGTTGCTCATGTATTTGTTCCACAGCCGTGTCTCACGGTCCGCAGGGATGTTGAACAACTTCCGCATTTCCTTCTCAATGGTTGCTGGGGACAGGCAGAAACATCACTCAGGGCTTTCTCCAGAAGCAAGACCAGCAACAGCCATGGCAAGCTAATGCTCATCCTCCGTCCTTTTCAGATGGTCACTGGATGCTCTGGATCAAAACTTCTGACCGACCTTAGCCCCTTGGTGACTCCTAAGGCAAACATCTTCCATGGCATCCTCTTACACTCATACAACCAAAAATTGTCCCTATGCTTCCCATTCTTTAATGATGTGGGTCCCCATTTTTAGCACAGAAGCAACATAGAAAAGTCAGAAAACTTACCTTTGGAGGTAAGATAGATTTGGTTTCAAATGCTAGCTCTGCCGTTTTCTCACTGAGATTTCTGAATAAGTGACATTAATCTCTCTGAATCTGCATTTCTTCACCCTTCTTACCATATGTTAAGTGGGCAGAGACCATGCCCAGTGTTTTATACAATATGATTCCCAGGCTTAGCTGTCCACAAGAATGCCCTGGGGAGCAGGCTCCCAGGTCAGGACTGGTAACAACAACCCGAGATTATTTGGGTAACAAGTCTGAAGAGGGTGCCCCAGCTTCCCTCTCATTAGCCACAATGCCCTGCACTCTCACTGGATACCTGGAACTCCAGGCCAGCTACTCACCGATGGTGTCTGACTTGCTGAAATGGCAACTCAGCACATTGGTGGGGTCACTGTTCTCACAAAGCTTCAATTCCAGCAAATACACCTCCACCTTGCAGTGCTTGACAAACAGGCCATGCTCTACAACCTGTAAACAAGAGGCACGGGTGAAGGAGCAGTGGTTCCACACCAGGGCAGTCTTGGAAGCAACATGTCTCATCAGTGGCAAAAGGCACAATCCACATGATAATCAGTTTCCTTAAGTGATAGGGGGATCAGAAGTACAGATTTTTAAAGCCACTGGCATCTGTCCTAGTTTAAAAACCTTACTTCCACTCATTAGGACCAACCAAGAGCATCTGGATGGAACCAGAGCTGGCAACAACTGTGCACAACAGGAAAGTCATTGTTCATCTCTTAGAGGGTATCATGATGCTTCCCCTGCAGGGTCTGTGGAATTAAGAGGCCTAGAGAATACAGTTAAAGCCCTTGGCAGCACGCTCGCCACATGGCAGGACTGTGAGCAGGTGCCGACATCTGTGGGAGGCTGGCATGCCCCTAACCATTTGATACCTAACCCCTCTTGGAGTCCCAGGTTTCAAGGTGGAGAAAGAAGGTAGTTCTGGCCCTGAAGAGCAACTCTTAGAAGCTTGGCCTCAGGACTGCAGCCTTTTCCTACTCTGCTAAGAAGGGAAACTAAACACCAGGCAGAGTAAGAAATTTACCCAGTGCCTACGTATCAGCAGTCATGTGGACTCCTGTGATGTCCCCCTCCAGTGGGATAAGCAAACAACTGTGGGAATCAGGCTGGTGGTATTCTCACCAGTCCTGTCTACCAGAGAGGCTAACAATCTGGGTTTCTCTCCCAGGGCCTGCCTTCCAAGAGACTGTTCTCTTGGATATAAAACACCTGTTTTCCGAGGTACTCAACAGTGTGACCAGAGATTCTTAAGCACAGGGGGAGGGACTTCGCGGGTGGGGCAGTGGTTAAGAATCTGCCTGTCAATGCAGGGGACACAGGTTCAATCCCTGGTCCGGGAAGATCCCACATGCCGCAGAGCAACTAAGCCTGTACACCACAACTACTGAGCCCGCGAGCCACAACTACTGAAGCCCACACGCCTAGAGCATGTGTTCCACAACCAGAGAAGCCACTACAATGAGAAGCCCACGCACCTCAACGAAGAGTAGCCCCCACTCACCGCAACTAGAGAAAAGCCCACATGCAGCAATGAAGACCCAACACAGCCAAAAATAAACAAAAACACCAAACAAACAAAAAAGCACAGGGGGAAAAGCAATATCAGAAAGGTTAAGTTAAACAAGAAGCAGTACATTACTGTATATCCATATGACCCCAAGTGAACTTTCTCTCACAGAACCTTCCAGAATGTGCTCTCACTGCACCGCTGGACATATCCCAAGCCACTGGGCAGCTGTGATGTCTGGAGGCCTCCATTCAACTTCTTACATATGGCCAGTACCCCAGGAAACCAACACTAGTCAGTGTCAGGGAGCACTCACAGACACTGACCAGCAGGTGTAACAATTCATGTACTCACTTTTCTGACAATGGGCTGCTGGCCTTCTACACAGCCATACCAGTTTAGTAACTTATTCCAGGCCTCAGCTGGGACCAATACATAGTCCAATTCATCAATTAAATGTTCTTTCAAGGTCTGACTCTCAGGATCTGAAAAAGGAAAACAGCACATAGCTCACTGCTTTTCTCCCCAGAAATGTTTGTTTTACATGATTCTTATGTAATTTTCAGAAACATGAAAAGCATTTATAGGAAGAAGTACAAAATTCCAAAATTCTGTCACTGGCCATAACACAGAGCAGACCTGGAGTCTTTTTTTTTTTTTTTTTGGTGGTACGCGGGCCTCTCACTGTTGTGGCCTCTCCCATTGCGGAGCACAGGCTCCGGACGCGCAGGCTCAGCGCCCGTGGCTCACGGGCCCAGCCGCTCCGCGGCATGTGGGATCCTCCCGGACCAGGGCACAAACCCGCGGCCCCTGCATCGGCAGGTGGACTCTCAACCACTGCGCCACCAGGGAAGCCCCAGACCTGGAGTCTTTAGGCATGCTTTCTGAACATTTTATGAGGAACTTGTATTTCTTCCATAGTTGGAGGGAGAAGGAAAGAGAAAAGAGAAAAACTCCAATTTACACTTTCAAAGTGCTTCCAGATTCCACAATTAAAATTGTTTACTATGAATATTTAATGTAATATTCTGCTTAGTGAAACTGCATTAAGGTCAGATATCATCTTCCTTTGAAAGATTTACTAAGAAAGCAAAGAAACAAATCATTGAAGTTAAATTTATTTTACCAAGAGTCATTTAGCATTCTTAGTTTTCAACACTCCAAGTGAAAACTCAGCTGGACATCGGCCATGTGGAGGGAGAACACCTTTAACATGTTAAGCATCCATCTTACACCCCACACGGAGGCAACATGACTGTGAGTCAGAAAAAGACATCCATGGTCTGAAACATACTCTCTCAATGGAGGACCAAGGGACTGTATCAAGGGAAGACTAATCATCTCCCATCAAGGAAGCCTCCCTGCTAATAAGCCTGTGCCCATCTACACCCACTCCCGCAGTAGTGGAAGCCACTGTTCTCCAGACAAATGAAGCCATGAAGCCAGGGAAGCAAAAAGTACCCACAATGGTGCAACTCATCTGTAATTCAAGGCAGACAATGTTAAAAACAAAAACAAACAAAAAAACAACAAAACAAAACAAAAACCAAAAATGGCATGCACAAGGTGACCAGGGCTTCCTATCACCTCTCCCACCAGTTTACACCCTACCCCATGAGGTCTTCTGCCCTTCCTCAGGGTGAGTTTCAGATCTGATCCATCTCTGCCTTTTTCATTTCCAAGGAAAAAGGAAAGGAACTAAACAGGCTTGGAGAACAGGAATACCAAGGTGAGAAGGATGAACGGAAAAACAAAATGTGGTATATACACACAGTGGGATATCATTCAGCCTTTAAAAAAAAGAAATTCTGACATGCCGTTAACATGGATAAACCTTGTGGACTTTATGCTAAATGAAATAAGCCAGTCACAGAAAAACAAACACTGTATGATTCCACTTACATTAGGTACCTAGAATAGTCAGACTCAAGAGACAGAAAGTAGAATGGTGGTTGCCAGGGGCTTGGGGGGAAAGGAGATTGGAAATACTATTTAATGAGTATGGAGTTTCAGTTTTGTGAGAAAAAAGTTCTGGAGATGGGCTGTGCAACAATGTGAATATACTTTACACTACTGAACACTTAAAAATATGCAGATGGTAAATTTTATGTGTATTTTACCATAATTTAAAAGAAAAAAAAAAAGTGGCTCCTTCTCACTGATGAGCCAACCACATTCCACAGCAGCTCTGGCATGATTAATACTGACCGACCACCCCTTTTCTATTTAGCAACAGAAGGATGGCACAGGGCTAGTACTTATCAGTCTACTTGAAACAAGAGCTTCTGAAAAAAACTGACACCTGAACTCCAAGGTTTTCTCTGATTTGCAAATTAAAACTCATAAAGGTTATTCACTTGTCTTACTTGGAGACATACACCTTCATTTCTAACACTAAGCACTATGCAGATCTGGCCACGCAGCAGCCAGAAACCTTTAAATGTGGGAAAGGAACCGAGAGCTTTTAGCATCATCAACCCCAAGTACATCAATTCTTACAAGGCTTTCTCCTCTGGGGCTCAGTGACAATTTTCTCAAAATGTCATTCTTATGACACTATAGGGCAAACACAGGAACTTAACTGGAATTTTCAATGCAGTTCACTATTTTCACTTAAAACTGGATCAGTCCAAGGGCAGCATGCTAAAAATCACACATGAGTTTTACAAAAAGGATTTGGACTCTGCAAATTTCTCCAACAAAGGCAAATAAAGGCAAAAAAGGAGAGCACAGTTTGGTCTAAGCATTGGGACTCCAGATATACAGCAGGGACACAAATGGAAACAAGAGAGGGGTGCTCTGCAGACAACATTAGCAAGTTGCCCTTCCCCCTCCTTCCTACATGTTCAAGAGCCCCTTCTAGGTCATTCCCATGACCCTAGGCGGAAGGCAGCCAGACTGGGACTGGCAGGTGACTGGAGAGCCCAAGAACTAAGAGGGTGGCCCTCACTGGCCAGAGATAGACCATTCCCACACTGTCAATGTTCCAGGGTCTGAACAGAATGTACTTCTCACTTCCCAAGCAGACAACAAATGTTTTGAGCCTAAGCCAGGTGACATCAAATTGGAAGACCGCAGAAGGAATGCTTGTCCTTAGCTGAAGGTCAGGCAAAATTACTTCAGAGGGTCCCTCCAGCTCTAGCATTCTCATCACCAATACTATTAAAAGCCTTAAGAATTCTCCTTTTCAAAAAAAAAGAGGGAAAAGGACAAAATGCAAACACAATGCAATGATCCTTTGGGGTAACTTCATGGTATACTGCCACCATCTGACTTACATCAGTAAACAAAGCCTATGACATTACTGTCATTCAGACCTCCCCTAAAACAAGGTACATGCTGAAGCACTGATCATTTTTAAAAACACTCAGGTAGTGTTATGTACTTGAATCAAGCCTCAAAAGCCTCATGCACTGTCTGCCTTCCTTCTGCCCTGATTGTGGGCCCAGGCAACAGATCACCTCTATCATGGTTGCAAGGGAGTCTAAAGCCAGGCAGAACAAAGCCTAGGAAAGGCCAATTGCCATTTCTGTGCATCTAAAGGTGCAAGCCAAGCTCAGGTGTGTCATACATCACTTTTTCAGTCACTTCTTCCATTGGGAGCTGACTGTGATCATAACTCTACTAACCTTCCACCTCCCCTTACACTATTTCTATGACAAGCACGGCCATCACAGGAATGCTTGATGAATGTTGACAGGTCTACAATTTACTTCACTGCAAAGGTAATACAGAAAATTCTGGTTCCCAAATTTCAGATTCCAGATGCCGTTTCAAAATGATATCCTAGGGCTTCCCTGGTGACGCAGTGGTTGAGAGTCCGCCTGCCGATGCAGGGGACATGGGTTCGTGCCCCGGTCCGGGAAGATCCCACATGCCGCAGAGCGGCTGGGCCCGTGAGCCATGGCCGCTGAGCCTGCGGGTCCGGAGCCTGTGCTCCGCAACGGGAGAGGCCGTAACAGTGAGAGGCCCGCGTACCGCCAAAAAAAAAAAAAAGATATCCTATTTCTTTCCATTCAATACACTAATCTAAAATCTGAAATCTCTAGCAGAACTAATTTGAAAAAAAGAGAAAGAGACAGGCAGACAGAAATTTAAAATGCTAGCAGCACACTCTTACCAAGAGTAGTTAATTTAGGGAAAAAAAGCAGCTTAACTTCTCCATGAGGGTCTGCATAGACTTCTGCTATAGACACAAGTCAAGGACACTTGTTTCTATCCCCTCACAGTAGCAAAGTCAGGTTCAAGATATCCATGTTACAGATAAACATGACCTCAGGCCACTACCCAGGTGGACATTTCAGTTAGATAAGCAACAGGATACTGCACCTGAAAAGAGTCCGGAGTTATCTATCGGGCCAGGAAACAGATTATGTTCACCCACACTGTACATATCCCAGCTGTCGAAGCCCACATACTTCTTCCACTGCTTGAACCACCGGCTGTCAATAAGATACCTAGAGACAGACAAAAATTTACCATACCAGGCAAGCTGAGCTTGTAAGTTCCTGCAGCTGCTCCCTCAATTTTTGTATGGTCCTTCCACTTGGGGAGCAAGCAACCCCCACTGAAAAACACACTTTGAAGAGCAGGAGCTGGACCAGGCCCTCCATGGCACAGTGAGCCTGGCCCAAGGCAGGCATCCATTAAGTGAAATGATTGTTGAAAGAATCCATAAATGAAAGGAAGGAAACGACTGGCTTCAAAATCCTTGTTTAAAGAAATTCTTTCTATGGGGAAAACCTTGTTTGCTAATGACCATGTCATTAATTTCATAATGATCTTTGTAGAGGTCCTTGTCCAGGCAGACAGTTTGGATACAGTGCTTTGCTTGATATGAAGAGCAGTAAAACAATTTTCTTTCTAAAAATGAGGTAATAACATCACACACTTCAGTTTTCCTCTGAGGACCAAACAAGATATCAAAAAATGTGTTTGCGTGTGTACATATATATGTGTGTGTGTGTGTGTGTATATATACACACACACACACACATACATGTACACATATATACACGTACATATATACATATAATATTGTCTTGGTGTGTTTATCTTGTCAAAAAAGCATGAAGTTGATCTGGTTATATTTTAGAAGTATCACCATGCTGTTTTACAATTAAGACAGAAGGAGGGGAAAACCTCTGTAGGGGAACAAAGCACAACAATTATATTGGTGAGTCCTTCAAATTTTACAACCAACACACTTCAGAGATCAGGCAGCTTCCCCAAGGCCACAAGGATCCATAAGTATATCCAAATCTCTAAAATGCTCTTTCCCCTCCAAACACTTTTAATGTGTGATTTTAGTCTATGTGAAACTTCTCTGCTTCTGCTGAGTATTTTTCATGTGCCACCACTACTCAGGATATCATCTAAAAGTACTTCTACCTGCCCTGCCTTTCACAGCCTGGCTAGCTCAAGAACACTGTAAAGACTGAATTCTTCCTAATCTCAATGCTTCTCTTTCCTGCTCAATTCCTCTGTCACTATAAGGGGCATTATGACCACTACCATAGTTTCCTAAAGAGGGTTGATCAATCATATTCAATGCAAAGACAAGCCCCAGTTTTCTGCTCCCACACAATAATACCACCCAGGAATCTCTTCACTGGTGGAAGTCCTGTCCCTTCTACTAGACAATTTATTAAGAAAAACTTCCTGACTCAGACTTGCTCTTCTAAATCCTGGTCTTTTAATCCTCTTTTTAGCTAGGCTCTAGGCTACCTGCCTCTCCCACTCTGAAATGCTGCCGCCACAATTATTTTTGACATCTGCTACCAAAATAACCTGCGGCTCTCAGACATTTGTTCAGCCTCTGACCTTGACGTCCGTTCGGCAGTTTACAAGTATCTACTTCGGATCTACGCCTCAACCAACTGAAGGCAGGGGCGCCAAATATCGCTACCCTGGTTTTAACAGTAAGGAATCAGGGTCTGTGAGGTGTGGACGCCTTCGCCCAAAGTCACAAAGCGAGTCCTCAAAGGTAAAGACCTCTCCTCAACCTGAAGATCCCCGTGAGCGTTCCGCTTCTGTCCATCCCGTAGCCCTAGCCTCCGCCGGATCCGCCCCGTGGGGCTCCGAATGGACCGGGACGACCCTCAGCTCCACCCACGCTTTCCCAGGGGTAATCTAGGGCTCCCTCCCCCAGAGGGAGGGGCGAGGTTCAAGCCACTCTCTCAGGGTCACTAACATCGCCCCCGCCTGGCCCCTGCCCAAGCCGGGAAAGAGGGGCCAGACCTGAGCGTCCGAGCGCCGGCCCCTGACCCTGTGGGGCGGAAAGGCGGGCCCAGCGCTCACCACTGCGCCCCTCGTTGGAGCGTGGTCCTCATTAAGGCCCCGAGCTCGGATTTCTGGGTCTCCGCATCCGGTCGCTCACAACAGCCCCCGCCTTCCGCCATCTCGTCCGTGTCTCCGGCCCTACCGGCCCGGACATCCGCCTCGCGCACAGCGTGCTGTGGTCCGCGCCCACGCACGCACGCACGCACGCACACGCGTATGTGCGCGCGCCCAAGCCCCTCCCTTCGCCGCGGCCCGCAGCGCCTGCCAGCCTCTGTCTTTCCGACACCCACGACGCGCCGCCCCTCTCCCGCCAGTGCGCGGTGGAGCCGGGAGGGGGGCCGGAAGGGAGGCCGTGCGGAGATGAAGTCGGCGCTTCCTCCGCCTGGCAGGTCTCGCCGCCTGGTGGACGTCCGGCACCCCTTTCCCTGTCCAACCCGGTGATCTCAAAGAGTCAGACCGCAGGCCCCACGACCCTTCCGGCACCCCCTTCCGGCCAGCGGTGTTATCCTGGTCTTAAATAAACGCAGCGCCAGGTGCGAGAAGTCTTGGAACTAGATTTTCTTGTTTTCACTCCAGCCAGTCCACTTTCAGCAGAGACCTTAGGCAAGTCTTTAGCTGCCCAAACGTGGGCTCCAGGTCCCTGTACGGGAGACCCTACAGAGATTTTGGAGAGTGCCAGGTGCACCAGCGCTTTGGGACTGGGACTCGACGGTGTGGCCTAGTCATTAGCAATAGTGTCCGTCTGGACGCCAGAATCACCTGGCCCAGGCTGAATTCCACAAGCCCTCCACTGAGCTAGCTGCTTACTTTGTCAGGGAGGCAGGCAGCCGCAGAGGGGCCATAGCAACGGGGGTGGGAGGAGAGGACTAGGTGTATTCTCCACATTAGATGTCCAGGCTGCTGATTTGTTGCTACAGCAAGATATAGTGTCCTCAACACCGTATGTTTCCCACTCGACCTTGCATACAAAAAACACAGCCCTCCTGGAGGGGGAAGTACACCCAGAGCAAGGAGGAGACCAGGCAGCTGGCTTAGGTGAGTCTACCAGTTACCACCCTCAGAGAAAAATAAGACCCAGTACCTGCCTTTATACGATCTAATAGAGGAGAGGGGATCTTCCACAAATAGCCCCAGCGCCAAGAAGTGCGTGATAAGCACCGTTACAGGCTATGAACCAAAGACTAGACCCAGAGCTGTGAAAGGGAGCCTTTGACTTAAGTACCTTTTGAGTGTGATTTCTTTTTTTTTTTTTTTTGGTCTACGTTGGGTCTTCATTGCTGTGTGCAGGCATTCTCTAGTTGCGGAGAGCGGGGGCTACTCTTCGTTGAGGTGCACGGGCTTCTCATTGCGGTGGCTTCTCTTGTTGCAGAGCACAGGCTCTAGCCACGTGAGCTTCAGTAGTTGTGGCACACAGGCTCAGTAGCTGTGGCCCACGGACTTAGTTGCTCTGCGGCATGTGGGATCTTCCCGGACCAGAGCTCGAACCCATGTACCCTGCATTGGCAGGCTGATTCTTAACCACTGCGCCACCAGGGAAGTCCCAAGTGTGATCTTGAAGAAAGCATAGAAATGACGGTGCATGTTAAAGGAGAGGAGACTAGAGGGGTCAAAGAGAATTTCTGGAGCAAGCAAGAAAGGATTAAAGAGTGAAGATTAGGCCAGTTGAGCTGGGCACAGACTGAAAGGACCTGAGAGCTAAAGCTAGAAG
This sequence comes from Orcinus orca, assembly GCF_937001465.1. Lineage (NCBI taxonomy): Eukaryota > Metazoa > Chordata > Mammalia > Artiodactyla > Delphinidae > Orcinus > Orcinus orca. Next base: position 38,769,632 of record NC_064568.1, on the reverse strand, counting down.
GGAGGCCGGAGGGACCATATGTCCTGCCTTAAATGACGCACAGATATTGTAGGAGGTTGAAGAGCAGAGAGAAATAGCTGAGGGTGCTTTATGCCTACAGTGGTGCAGCCCAGAGACCTACTAGGAACCTTTGGAAAGGTGCCTATGAGGCAGGAGAAGAGAAACAGATGAGCCATGTTCAGTGTTGGGGGTGGAAGAGAGAGCTGGCCTGGTGAAGCTGTGGTAGGTCATTTGAACAGATTTACTATTTTTATGTTGGGTTTTGGCTAATTGAAATTAATTTGCACTCCTAGGACATCTATCACACACCATCTGGTAACAGAGGCCTTTTGGCAGTTGGGTAGATAGCAGGGGAAAGTAATTTGGAATTAAAACTGCCTTGAATAACCACATAGCAGTTAATCCCCTGCAGATAAGAGTTACCATCACGTGATAATTCTACATCTGGGGAGCCAACCCTGACACCCCAAGTGCCCTCCTGTGAAAGTTCTTTGAAATTGTTAAAAATGTTATCAAATGAGAAACACTGCCTTTAGTCCTATTTATGGAAGAAGAAAGTTGGGTTACTGACATGACTTCAGAACCTACATTACAATGTCTGCTTGCCTCTTCTTTTTTTAGCAGTTTCTCCTATACCATTTATGGCATGGGTCAGAGTCTTAAGGAAGTAGGACAGGTTGTCAGCACCACTAGAAAGAGGGACAAAACCTAATTATAAAAATGAAAACTTTGGAAAATCTTTTTAAGCCTGGATCTCTTCAGTGCTATTAAATAGCTGTAAAAATAGTACACTAATTATGGGTAGTCCCTAAAAATTTATATTAAAATTATCAAGTGCCAGTAGTTAAAATGCAAGGAATAATGTGAAACTTCATAATCAGATCGCCATTATTTCCAGTTTTAAAACTTTCTTAGTGAGTTTGATTATATGTTAAAAACTGAGAACTAGAAACAATGAACATCTGCCTGTGTGTTCCTGGTGTTGTGAGAGTGACCCACGGATTTGGGAGGAAAGGAGTTGAGTGATTCAACTCAGGAGACACCCTGGCCCCAGGACTGTGTTCTCTGTTGGGCCATTTCCCCTAGGGAGAGGTATGGGCCTAGTAGGCCCCTCTCTTGGCCCTGCAACCAAACCCCAGAACTGAACAACTCACCTGTTGCCAAGGGAGCTTGGAGCACAACAGGAAGGAAAGCAGGAAGAGAGCTGGAAGCGACAGGTCTGGCTGATTGGTTACATACTACGATCTTGGACTGTGATGATCTATCTAATTGAGGGTCTGTAATGTCTGGCTGTGTGAACTTTAAGTTTTATTTGGTTCCAAATCATAAAGTTCTTGCCTTGGCTGGTACTATGGCTTGCTCTAAACCTACCTGGAGTTGGCCCTCCCCAGTCACCCTTGGTCCACACTTGGCCGGCAATCATAGAGCATATGTGGCTGTATTCACAAATACTGGGCACCTTTTTTTTTTTTTTTTATCGGCTGCATTGGGTCTTCGTTGCTGCGTGTGGGCTTTCTCTAGTTGCGGTGAGCGGGGGCTACTCTTCGTTGCGGGGCGTGGGCTTCTCACTGCAGTGGCTTCTCTTGTTGCAGAGCATGGGCACTAGGCGCATGGGCTTCAGTAGTTGCAGCACGTGGGCTCAGTAGTTGTGGCACACGGACCCTAGAGAGTGCGGGCTTCAGTAGTTGTGGCATGCGGGCTCAGTAGTTTTGGCCCTCAGGCTTAGTTGCTCTGCGGCATGTGGGATCTTCCCAGACCAGGGATCGAACCCATGTCCCCTGCATTGGCACGGGGATTCTTAACCACTGCACCACCAGGGAAGTCCCTTGGGCACCTTTTGATTAGAGGTGGCATCAGGAGAGAAATACTTTTTTTTCCTTCTTGCCTGTGCTTCCTTACCTTGCCCAGGGGACTGTGAAAAAGTGAAAGCCTCTAGAGGTACATTTTAGAAGAATTAAATGTCTTATCAGTGACACTTTCACCTCTGTTACATAAGCGTTGGGTTACTGGGGAAGGTGACAGAGGCAAAAAACTGAATGAATCTCACACAAAGGACGTGGGATCATTTTTCCCATGTTGGATATTCCATTCTGGTTATGCCACTGTCGGTAGCTAGCCCTGATTGGGTGGGGAAGGTGTTGTGTCCTGGGCCCATGTGTGGTCATGTCTCCTCTTCCTGCTCGAATTCTGTTACCATCAATGTCTTAACCTTAAATATGCATTTAGATATTAATTGTATGTGTCATTTTCCCTTTGCACAGAGCAAATTCTCCATAAGCATTTCTTGGGTGAATGAATGAAAGAATTATCCAGAGAGTAGTCATTTTTTTCATTTGACTGATAATCTGTTATGTCCTCACAGTCCCTACCGTCCAGGGGTTCCCAGCCAGTGAGGTTGGGGAAGATGTTTTCACATGTAATTATAGTGTGTTGTGTGATAAAAGTGCTAGAGGAACATGGAGGGTGATGCTGTAGACACTTTGCTAGGAAGGAAACATAAGCAACTGGTGTAGGAAGCAGAGGTATGCTTAACATTAAAGATGAAAAAAAAAAGATGAAAAAAAATTAAAGACAAAAAAAAAAGGGAGGGATTTCCCTGGTGGTCCAATAGTTAAGACTCTGCACTTCCAGTGCAGGGGGTGCGGGTTCGATCCCTAGTCGGGGAACTAAGATCCCACATGCTGCGCAGCGGTGAGGCCCCCCCAAAAAAACAAAACGGTACGCTTAACATCCCCCCTGACCTTTGAGGATGCATGATGAGTCTGCCAAGGAATCCTGAGGGGGCCAGGGCTTCTTTAGATTCACACACATGTACACAGGTATAGCCACGTGCTGGGGACAGAGGAGGCTGGGGTAATAGGTGCTTCTTCTGCAGGGAGGCTCAGATTCCCTCCACTCGCCTCCCTGTGGAGTCAGGTAGCCTGCAGGACCGTAGGACACCACCCAAGGTGGGCTGCCCCTGCCCCTGGATACTGCCCCAACTCTGGGCATTTGGATTAAGTGAGCCTGTTCTGTGGTCTCCTACCTTGGCTTTGCCGGCCACGGCTACACTGGACCTGGGAAGGGTGCTGGGAGTGGGGTTTCTGTCTGCAGGATGAAGGATAGAAGGGCTACTGGGCCTCTGCCCAGCACATCACTGTCATGTCCTGTCAGTTTCAATGCTTCTGGATGCAACTAACAGAATACCCACCAGCAAGTGGCCCACCTAGTTAGTGATTTTATTTTTGTTTTTTCACGTGGCAAGTCTGGATTTGAGTTCTTGGGTAGGTCAAAGCTGAAGGATGTCAGATCTCAAGTTGGCTTCTCTGTTACCCACAGGGCCAGTGCCCATGAGCCCTCACTCCTTGGGCAAGAACTTCTCTCATCTGAGCTCCTGCTTCCCAATCCAGCAGTGCCTGATGCCCAGTAACTTATTGACCATCTCCAGCTGGGCTTTATTTTAGTGCCAGCCCAGGTGTGTCACACCTCTATGAAAGCATGCTCATCTAGCCTATTTGGTGATTGTAATAACAAAAACCTGCCAAATTCAGAGTACTCTGACAGGGATCCCTGCCCATTCTTTAAAAATCCATGCTGTGGGGCTTCCCTGGTGGCACAGTGGTTGAGAGTCCGCCTGCTGATGCAGGGGTACACGGGTTCGTGCCCCGGTCCAGGAAGATCCCATATGCCGCGGAGCGGCTGGGCCCGTGAGCCATGGCCGCTGAGCCTGCGCGTCTGGAGCCTGTGCTCCGCAACGGGAGAGGCCACAACAGTGAGAGGCCCGCGTACAGCAAAAAAATTAAAAAAATAAATCCATGCTGTGGATGGATTTATTTCTCTTGTGGAAAGCTTTAGCAAGTATTTTTTACTCAATATTACCCCAAAGTTAAAACTTATGAGAAAAGGCTGATCAGGCCAGGAATGCCTCACTGAAAATAAGCTTATTTTAAATGTTGTTTGTGGAACTACATCGAGACAGAATGAGGAAGTCATGTGATAAAGAACTAATTGTGCAATAAGTGCCTGACCAAATGAATTTTATCAGATTTTTTTTCAGCTTTGTTGAGGTATAGTTGACAAATAAATTTTAGTGTGTACATTGTGATTTAATATACATATACATATTTTATCAGATTTAATGTTTAAAAAAAATTTTTAAACCAGCATTTCTGGAAGAACTGCTAAAATGGTGGCTTCTGAACCTACTGAGTAACAGCACGACCCATCCTCTTCTCAGAAGACCTGTGGCCTAAATGCTGCTGTTACTCCCAGATCAGGCAGTGTCCCGGAGGCACTGCTACCAAAGGCCAGGACCTCAGGCAGGTTCACTGGGATTCCTTCACTTTTACTTGTTAATTTGAGCTGCTGATTCACAGTGGGGTGGAGTGGGTGCAGGTCAGAGCCAGTAGCAGTTGCATGGTTGAATGAGAAAGAATGTGTGTGTGTTTTGGGGGAAGATGTCCAGTTTCTTGGGGAGGAAGATGAAGTGTTAACCGGCTTTAGTCTGAGTGTTCCTAGAAAAAGAGAGAGTTGAAAAGGACAGTTAAAGGAGGCATGCAGCTTCAAGTCTGAGGAGGAGTATTCACCAGCCAGTGTCAGCCACAATGGGGATCTCAGAATTTCCTTTCTCTTGCAGCCTAAGGCATAAACTGAAGAAGAAAAAAAAAAAAAAGTGGGTAAGGAGGGGTGAGTCACCAGGTAACCCAGAGGGGAAGAAGTTGGAGTCAGTTTGGAAAGCCCTGGATTCCCATCCCAGAGCCTAACCAGAGAGTGTGGCCCAGGCCACACTGACCCTTTACAGGAAAGGGGAGAGTTGGAGCAGGAAGTCTCTCCTCATGGGTTCAGCTGTAGGACATTGAATAGGACCCTAAATCCTCAGGCTATCCACATCAGCATCTCTGGAGGGGGGCCGTGGACATAGCTTTTAACAAGCACCCAGGTGATTTTGGGGCACTGTGTATTAGCTCCCAGAATAGGACCTGGTAGATCTCGGGCACTGGCTGTCTGGTTACAGCTCTAGCTTCCCCCAGGACTGCACTTGCTGAGGACCCCTCAGTGCACAAGCACTCATCCCAGCTAACTATTCTTTTTATTTTTTTTATTTTGGCCACGCTGTGAGGCATGCGGGATCTTAGTTCCCTGACCAGGGATTGAACCTGTGCCCTCTGCAGTGGAAGTGCAGAATCCTAACCACTGGACCACCAGGGAAGTCCCCAGCTAACAATTCTTTATGAAATGTCCCTTCCCTCAGCTCTTTGACTCCATCCATCACTGTTCCAGCTGTGCCTCTCTGCCATCTGACCCAGAAACACTGTGAATTCATAGGCCTCAAGTTTAGGCCACCTGATCTTCTTCTTGTCACTCTCCCCAGGTGAGACCATATCCTCTCCAATGGCTACTTACTGACCCCTTGACTAGACCTTTGTCTCCAACCCAAATTCCTTTTCTGAGCCTCTTGTAAGGCTCCAGATATCTGCTCCAGATATCTCCATCTGGATGTCTCATGCACCAAATCTGAATCTAAACACTTTTCTTCTCCCCACACCTGCTCCTCCTTGTAGTACCTGATTGTCAGTGATGCCACCTTTCCACCTCAGACCTTCACACACTGAACTCCCTGCCTGTCCACCCTCCATCAGCTTGTTCCTCAGCTAACTGCTTCTTAACCTCTCTTCAGCTTCACTGTCACTCCCTCCAAGAGACAAAAGCGTGATCCTCCCCACTGGGCCAGGCCCTCTAGTTTATTCTCAAAGTACCCCATACTACTCTCATAGAACTAAATATGCATTTAGTAATTATAGAGTCTTTCTGCTTTCCTGAGGACTGTATCCTGGTACCCAGCAGAGTATATGGCACAGGGCTGAATGATGAGTGTTGCAATAAAGGAGCAAAGGGCTTTTAGAGAAGAGATGTGGGGTTTAAGGAGGTCAAAGATGGCCTAGGTATACCCAGATATACCCAGGTGAACAGGTTGTTAGTTTCCATTCCAGCAGTCAGATTTGGAGTCTACAAAATCCTCAAAAATCCCTGGGGCTTCCCTGGTTGCACAGTGGTTGAGAGTCCGCCTGCCGATGCAGGGGACGCGGGTTCGTGCCCCGGTCCCCGTGAGCCATGGTCGCTGAGCCTGCGCGTCCGGAGCCTGTGCTCTGCAACGGGAGAGGCCATGGCAGTGAGAGGCCCGCGTACTGCAAAAAAAAAAAAAAGAAAAAGAAAAAAAAAAATCCCTGACCCTGTTTTTTTGTTTGTTTTAAATTTTATTATTTTTTTTACTTTTGGCTGTCTTGGGTTTTCGTTGCTGCACGCGGGCTTTCTCTAGTTGCGGAGAGTGGGGGCTACTCTTCATTGTGGTGCGTGGGCTTCTCATTGAGGTGGCTTCTGTTGCAGAGCATAGGGTCTAGTTGCGCAGGCTTCAGTAGTTGCAGTGTGTGGGCTCAGTAGTTGCAGCGTGCAGGCTCAGTAGTTGTGGCACACGGGCCTAGTTGCTCCATGGCATGTGGGATCTTCCCAGACCAAGGATCGAACCTGTGTCCCCTGCCTTGACAGGCGGATTCTTAACCACTGTGCCACCAGGGAAGTCCCCCTGACCCTGTTTTGAGTGGAAAGTTATTCTCTTTATATTAATTGACAAACACTGGCTGATTCATGCTATACACAAGGCCCTATGGACCCTGAGGAGATGACCAGCCCCTTTCCACCTCCCAGACTTTCACCCTCTGGGGAAGCAGACCAGTCACTCACAGATGTAATCAAGACTTTTGGTTCTGAGAGGAGCACAGATAGAGTGGGGTCTCAATGGGGAACAGAGCTCTGTCTTGTTACCTCAGAGGGGACTCAAAAGCGAGGTGGCGAGGCCTTGCAGCCAGAGGGAGGTGGGCCTGTTTTGATGATGGAGAGAGAGGGAGCCAGAACAAATACAGCCCTTAATGACCTAAGGGCAGGCAGAGAGGGAGGGCAGCAGCAAAGATGCCTGCTTAGGGTTAGAAGAAAAGTTCTTGAGAGTTGGTTAAGACACAGAAGGGACTTGAGCCACCAATTTGAGCATAAACATTGGGACCCCAAAACCTCTGGACCTTGTTCTGGACTGATAACACATATCTGGGTGCTTGTCTGTCCCAACAGAAGCTTCATTGCATACAAGCCCTGCAGAGTCCCTTGTATTGTGATAGGAAGTGCCTCTAGGTCTGTCTCGAGAGATTACTGACAACAGGAACAACAGATGGAGAAGTTGGACCTGAGCCATACCTGAGAAGCAGCTGGCCTCCAAGATACACGCCTATCCTAAGCCTGACCATGCAATTGCAACTGCAAGGCATGGTCAGAACAACCAGTTGTATACTCTTCTGAGTACCTGAGAGGCAGCAGCCAGTAAGCGCAGCATCAGAGCAGATAGAAGCACTGGATAGCGCTATGCAAAGAAGATCTAGCAAAGTAATGGGGAAAGAGTTATGTTGCATAAGCTGCCAACTGTGCAAAGTGGGCTTGTATGGCCCTAACACTTGAGGAGGCTGTTACCAAGTAAGGACTTGCTGCCCAACACACATAGAAGCCAATACTATGGCACCCACTTTTGAGCAAAGAGCTTTATTGTGAGGTTGACTGGCAAGGAGACAGGAGGCAAGGCTCTCAAATTTATCTCCCTAATCTGGGGTTTGGTCAAACTTTTTTGAGTTAGGGGAGGATGGGTTCATAGGTGGAAGCACTGGTGGGGCAGGTTTTGACTGGAGGGCTTTGGAACTTGGCCATTTATGGTAAGGTATGGTAAAGGGGACTTCAGCACTGGGTCTTCCTGGACAATGGATCTTTCACTTCTGAAAGGGTTCCAGCATTCAGGTTCTGGTCACATCTGGGTTCTTTTGGTTCTGTGTGGGGGAGGAGGGGTGGAGGTGGAAAACCTTGGTTCCAGGCATTATTAGAATTCAAAATTTCTCCTCTGCTACATGACTTGCGGTTTTGTTCTGCTATCTCTGAAGAACAACTCAGTATCTTGTTATCAACAGAGCAGGGCCAGTTTGGGCTGGTTCTGCAGTTACAAAGCCAGTAAGTGGGAGCCAATGGTGTTATTTTTTGTGAAGGTCATTTTGAGCAGAGCAAATACTCAGAAAGGAGAAGCCAAACTACTGAGGATAGGCAGTCAGCCTTTGAAATTTCTTCCTCTTTTTGAAATAAAGACTTTCTCTTGTAACAGAGCCTCAGGATGGCCCTGCTGCATGTCCTGGCAGAGGGAGAAATGCTGAGACAGGAGCTAGGATTCCCACATAGGAAAGAGTGAATTCTACAGCAGACAAAATTTTGGGATGTTCAGGCTTGGCTAGGTAATGCCAGCCAAGGAATGGGGGCTTAAGCTCCCAGCCCTATGACAATGAGGTTAGTAGGAAAGGTGTCCCCATCTGACAATGATACAGGACATACACACAGTTCTGCTCACACTCAGCACTTTATTAATGAGAAAGCTGTGGTCTGGGAAAGGGGTGGCTGGGATGGACAGGACCAGTGCCCATCTCAGGGGATTTTCCTGGACATCTGGCATTCCTCCATGCAGGTTTAGAGGAAACACCTTCACGGATAAAATCCCCAGAGGGCAACGCTGTGACTGCCAAGGAGCAGGGGTAGGAGGGGCACCCTAGGCACAGCTAGGCCCCTGAGACAGCAGAGCTTCGATGTCAGGCTCGATGTCGATGGTCAGAAAGCGGCGGCTGTACCTGCGTACGGGCACACCGTCTGGGCCCACCAGGAACTTCTCGAAGTTCCAGGCAACGTCGTTGCGGCACACCGGAGACCAGGTGATGAACTTGGGGTCTGTCATGAGGGCAGTGGCGTCGTCACTGGGCGTGGGCAGAGCCTCCCGAAGGAAGGTGAAGAGCGGATGTGCCTTCTCGCCATTCACCTCGCACTTCTCGAAGAGCATGAAGTTGGGCTCGAACCCGCCGCCTGGTCGTACATACTTGAGGCAATTCAGGATCTCCTCGTTCTTGGCATTTTCCTGCGGGAGGGGAGAGCAGCTGGGACCCGGGGCTGCGAGGGGAAGCGAAGCCTTCTAACTGCAAACATTGTTTCTCCATGAGTCACTAGACTCTGGCCTTTCTTGCACAACCCCAGGGTGGACCTCAACCCCAGCCGGGACGAGCGCCGGAGGGAAGTGAGCCGGTGGCCCGCCTCTCCGCCCCCAGGGCGCGCAGCTGCTGGGCCCGGCGGGTCGTCCGCCGGCGTTCCTAACCGCGGTCGCACGCCCACCCCCGCTCCGCTCGGCCAGGCGCACCTGATGCCCAAACTGGTTGCACGGGAAGCCGAGCACGACCAGGCCCCGGGGCCCGAGGCGCCGCTGCAGGTCATTCATCTGGGTGTAGTCCCGGACAGTTGTGCCTCAGAGCGACGCCACATTCTCAATGAGCAGCACCTTGCCCCGAAGGGACCCCAAGTTCACGGGCTCCCCGCCGGCCAGCGGACGCGCAGAGAAGGCGTACACCGAGCGCGGGGCCGCTGCAGCCAGGGCGGCCGCCGAGCGCTGAGCGGCACACATGGCGTAGGTGCACAAAAAGACAGGGCAGAGCCGCGGGCTAGACGAACAGGGCGGGCCGGGAAGCGCCTCCTTTTAACAGGCGGGCGACCGAGGTCATGTGGCTCGGGCACTTTTCCGGCCGCTCCTACACCCCTCCCCCGCTCGGTCCCGCCTCATCCGGCCTCTGTCCTACGACTGTGGTCCCGCGAAGCTGGAGGGTGCGGTCGGGCCGGATGCGGACACCGCCCAGACCGTGCCGAGGCGCGGACGCGTTTGGCCCCGCCCAGGGAGCGCAGCGCCGGCGCTGTGGCAGTCGCCCGGATTATCCAGCCCAGAGCCCAGGCCGAAGAGGGCTCCGGATTCTTTCTCAATGGTTCTTCAGGGATTGGGGCCCGGCACGGGGAGACTCGCCAGCAACAGAATCTTTCGCTGCCTGTGGCCACACAGCCCTCCCAGCCTATGCCATATTGCTACTCCCCGAGAAAGTGCCCTATTGTCAGGCGCAGAGGGAGTTGACTTGTGATGATGGTGCAGTTAGCAGCAGCTGCCAAGGCAAGTCCTCTGTGTTGACACTTCCTGGTTCTAGGAAGGTTAAGTTGGAGGAGGGTGGGCAATGCTGGGGAGAAAGGGGGCGGGCAGCCAGGGCTGGACGCCAAAAGCCAGCTCTTTCTAACCCATTTCCTTGCATTCTGGGGCTGCCCTAGACTGTGTTCTCCTCCTGGCCTCTGGTTTCCCTCCTACTTTTACACCCCCAGTGTGGCACTACCCTTACACAGGTTTTCTGGGGTCACTACTCAGGCCCTGCTCCAGACCCCTGGAGGGGAGCCCAAAAGCATGCAGGGCCAAGGGGACTCAGTCGATTTCAGACCATCCTCAGCTTCATCTGGAGCTCAGGCAAGGAAGTAAAAGACACTGAAAATGGACAGGTAGTAAGAAGAGGAAAATATCACACTAAGATTTGTCCAGAAGAACGACTGCTTGGAGTACCCCTCAGTCGGCTGCATTCCCTACCCCACCCTACTCTGAACTTGAATGGGACATAAGATAATCACTTCCACCTCTTTGGCAGAAGCCAGGTCAGTGCCAGCTTTGGGGTGGGGGTGGGCAAGCCGGTACTTTGCCCCCTGAAGGAAACTTCCAAGGTGAGCTAGGCAGAGTTCATCCTCCATTCCCAGCCCTGGAGAGAGCCAACACAAACACCAGGATACAGGAAGTTTAGAAAACTGCCTTTATTCTATTAGTAGTTGGAAAAATTAACTGGTACAGAAAAAAAGTTTAGTCAGCTGGAGAGGACAGAGAAACCGTGGGCCACCCAAGAGAACTGGTGGCTCCTCTGGGAGGGAACCTGGATACAGTGAGAAGAAAGAGCACTGTGAACTAGAGCCAGACCCTGCAGTCCAGGTGAGACAGGTTATGCCACCTTCTGAATTATCTAAGTGCCTCAGGCGTAAAACCAAATTCCTATTTACTTAGCCCAGCTCTGGGGAAGGGGGTACTGGAATATGTGGGGCCGAAAAGGGGAGACATGGCCATCTTTTATCAGAGAAACTGACAAAACAGGAATTTAAAAAATGAATTTTCCATCTGACTTTATTTTCAAATACACTTTCTTTTTTTTAAAAAAACCAATACACTTTCTGTGAGGATGACAAATATCAGTATTAGGAAATCCAATTATACAAAAAATACTACATCTAGTCTGGGGTAGATATATTTATTTTTGGTAACATACATTAAGCGGCACTAATTACACAGTAACTATAAGGTAACTAACATGAAACCACAGAACTGTAACTTTGCCACAGCTGCGTGGACTTGGGCCTTTCTGGCTGAGCACATTTTCAAAAAACTGGATTGCCACCCAGAGCTATGCCAATGAAATCTGTTAAAATGAGTAAAGCTCTGAAGTGGTGACTCACCAGAGTACCTTGCAGCTGAAAGATGATAGGCAGGACATGTTAGTTATAAAGTAGTTACAGCCTAATTCACAAAAGTTACCGACTGTTTCTCTTTCTAGAAAGAAGCAAGAAGTTAGGAAATTCCTTGAATTAGCGCCTAGTGTGTCAGGTGGGAGTGCAGAGGAGGGCTGTTAGAGCAGTGTCAGAAGGACCCTGGTGGGTCAGGTGGGTTGGACATCATTAATAATCATGGTTGGCTTCTAAATACTGGTAGCAAGATGACTTCTGATTTGTAATCTTAGGTAAATTATAGATAAATGAAAAAGGCCAGTAATCATACACTAAGATTAATAAACAGCACTTCAAAATTAACCGCATGAGGGCTGTGCTTGCAGCAGGGTTTCACAAGACAAGGCACCCAGATTTTTTCTTCCCACGTCTGGCTTGCAGAGCAGCTCTCGTGGCCATTTCAAAAACCTCCCTCACTCCATCTTTGGTCTTTGCTGAACACTCCATGTACCCAAAAGCACCAATCCTGTTTGCCATATCTCTGCCTTCTTCCGGTTTCACTGGCTCCTAGCAAAGAGAAGAGAGCACTTTTAGTTAACAGCGTTACATACATATAGTAAGTAGGTGTATCCAAATTCATCTCAAAGACTGCTTTTAAAAAGCTGCCGAGGGCTTCCCTGGTGGTTTAGTGGTTAAGAATCCGCCTGCCAATGCAGGGGACACGGGTTCGAGCCCTGGTCTGGGAAGATCCCATGTGCTGCGGAGCAACAAAGCCCATGAGCCGTAACTACTGAGCCTGCGCTCTAGAGCCCGTGAGCCACAGCTACTGAAGCCCGTGTGCCACAACTACTGAAGCCCGCGCACCTAGAGCCTGTGCTCCGCAATAAGAGAAGCCACCACAATGAAAAGCCCACACACCGCCATGAAGAGTAGCCCCTGCTCGCTGCAACTAGAGAAAGCCCACACACAGCAACAAAGACTCAATGCAGCCAAAAATAAATAAATAAATAAATTAAATTTTAAAAAAAAGCTGCCGAACTCCCAGATGTGAGTTCTGTCTTATGACACTCATATGGGGTGACCCCCCACCTCCAATATATAAAAAATCCCTGTCAAACATGCTCTTCTCTGGGAAGTAGAGAGAAAAGGAGAGGCCAGAGAAGCCCTAGAGGGTTGAGGGAATCAAGGGCAAAATTACTCAAGCTGTTGATCCAGGGTAAGCCCTTGGGTCTTCTTGTAGTTAGCTTCACAGAGGACTGAATGCTCAGGGAAGGAAACAGATCCTGACCATCACATTCAGACAGAGAAACCTCAGGAGAACCCGTGCAAAACACCTCAAGGCACTCCTCCTGCAGTGGGGAAGTCCTATCATTGGGCCACCTGGCTTCTCAGAAGCCAAGATGTCACCTCCATCATCACTTTTTAAAAAATTTTTTTATGCTTTTTTTTTTTTTTTTTTTTTTTTGCGGTACGCGGGCCTCTCCTGTTGCGGAGCACAGGCTCCGGAGGCACGGGCCCAGCTGCTCTGCGGCATGTGGGATCCTCCCACACCGGGGCATGAACCCATGTCCCCTGAATCGGCAGGCGGACTCCCAACCACTGCGCCACCGGGGAAGCCCCACCATCATTTTTATAAAGGCATTAAGGCTCTCTGTTTGGACTCCCTGCCATCAGGATTTCCTGATTCTTCAGTTCCCACCAATTTATCTTTAGCCTCACATATACGAAAGTAATAACTGGAGAGGGAAATCAAGAGCCTGATAAAGTTCCTGCATCTGAAGCACTGACTATTGCTGTGATGGTCCTTTCTCAGGCAGGCAATCTTTGGAGCACAGCACTACCTCACAAGAGAGGTTCCATCTTACAGGACTAGGGAGTTTTAGGGACCCCCTCTATGCAGGCCCGAGTCAGTGAGGGCTGGATGGACAGAGAGAGGCTTCTGGGACTTTCTCTGAAACAGCCTGGTCTTTGGGGGTTTCTGCTGGGTTCCCTGAACCTCGAACCCAGGCCCCGAGTTTAAGAATGCTACAGGAAGACAGAGCCCTGCCCTAGACCATACCTGCTTCATCTTGGCTAGCTCCCGCCTTGTGTGCTCATCATTTCGAAGATCCTTCTTGTTCCCAACCAGGATGATGGGCACGTTGGGACAGAAATGCTTGACTTCTGGAGTCCATTTTTCTGGGATGTTTTCTGAAAGAAGCAAAATGCACATAATTTGGGGATACATATAATTCTATCTTGAAGGATCTCCAAAAACCCTAGTTAAATTGCAAAGAAACTTCTTGAGAAATATGCCGGACATTTAATGGAATTCCACTAGTTTCAAAACCATGAAAAAGGTAAAATCTAACCCCCCTTCTCTTAAGCACAGAATCACCAGCTTTTCTCAGTCCCACCAAGGAGCTCAGCTCCTCTGGAGGTGGCACCAGGTAAAGGCTCTGGAGGAGCAAAGGATGGCTCCACAATGGTGCCACCTGCCCCAAGAAGGAAGGCTCCCCACCAGCCATCCATGTCACTGCTGGCAGATGATTCTGACCACAGCTTACAGAAGGAGTCCCCATTCTGGGGCTATAGCTGGCTCAGGGTTCACATGTTTTCTCTACACTTACTCATGGGCCCTCAGCATGACCTACCCTTGGATTACTGGTATTTCAAATGGCTTGAGTGGCTTTTGAAAATGAGTAATAACCAGCTGTAGCTTCTTGCCAATACTGTAGTAATTTAGTGGACAAGTGGCCTGGGTTCAACCTCACACACCCACTACCTTGAACATCTCAGTGTCAGGGATGACACTATAAAATGGGGATAACAGTAATACCTTACATGAGGTTATTTTGAGTCAATGCGTACAGAATACTTAGTATGATGATCATTTAAATAGTACTGATCATAAGACTGTATTTTAGGAGTAAACTGTTCACTCTCTGACTTCAAGACCAAAAGGCAGGAGTTGGAATATAAAAGATGCTCTGCCTTCTGGCTAGAAGGTACAGAAGCTACATGAATAAGGTCAGGAAAACTCATAATTCTACACTCCACTCTTCAGCACACAAGACAGACATTTGTCTGCTTCCTTCCTCCTTTGCTATAGCGGCTAGAGTCAATCACTAATGTGACAACTTAAAACTCAAAGCCTTATTCTAGAACAAAGGGGTTCCCAGAGAAGTGCAGAGCAATCAAAAGACAAGGGCCAGCATATCTAACAGTGAAGGCAAACAGCCTCAGCACTGAATCTTGCTCTTATCTCTGCACCCTGTGGTCAGTTTTCAGTTCAGGTGCAACAGTGATCACTTTAAAGAGAAGGTGAGATCCCATCACTCCTTTGTTCAAACCATCCAAAAGCTCCCATCTCACTCATGATGAAAGGAGAGGTCCACACCATTAACCACATGGCTCTGCAACCCTCGCTCCTCTCCCTCTGCTACAGCTACACTAGACTCCTTCCTTCTGCCTGGGAAGCTCTTTTGTTGGCTATCTGTGTTGGCCTCCCTCACCTACTTCAGGTCTCTGCTCAGAGGTTTCCTTTTCAGTGAAGTGGCTGACCATCCTATGCTCATCTTCTAAAACAGCATACTACCATGGCCTATTCCATACCCACCTCTATGAATGTTATTTGTAACATTTCTTGCTATCAGATTTACTGTGGTTTTTGCTCTTCTGTCTCCCTTCATCTAGAATATAGGTTCCATAAGTAAGCACTCAATAATTATTTGCTGAATATATAAAATTATTACTCCAATAGTCCCCCCCACCCCCCAGAATTCAGGACATGTAAACTGAAATGAATTGCCTCTGTCTTATCTTCACTTTTCATAAATGATTTTAAAACATAATTTTTTACTTTTTAATTCAGTGATGGCAATCGCCTATGATTGCTCCCACCTCCAAAGTAATCTGATCATATCAGGACACATCACTTTACATGGATTTACACTGGGGTGCTTTAGGGGCCACTGGGAATTCCATAAAGCCAGAGAAAAGGAATCCTTATCTAGGATCAAGGGTCAGCAAATGAAATTTTGCCCGGAGTCTACTTTTATACGTGAAGTTTTACTGGAACAGAGCCAAGCTCTGTTGTGCTACAACAGCAGAGTTGAGTAGTTGTGGCAAAGTTCAGGAGATCCAACAGAGAACACATGGCCAACAAAGCCTAAAATATTTACTATTTGGCCTTTTACATAACTTTGTTGACCCCAGGCCTCAACTAGAATCTAGACTCTAGACCAACTGCCAGTGAGACAGCAGAGGTTCCAAAAAGTAAACTACTGTCACAGGGTTGGCCAGCAACAGGGCTGAAACCTGCACACCAACATTCTGATTGCTGATCAAACTTGTTACCCTACACCTAGACTCAGTGCCATGGTCTAACATCCAACCAGGTAAAAACAAAGTCCAGCATTAGGTTCACATTAGCTTTTCAGTTTCTTGATATAGACGTTTGAGTTCCCAAGACACATTTCACTAGGGCAAACTACCAGTGGACTTCTCTCCTACTCCCTAGCCAAGATAAGAGAACTTTTAAAAGGCCCTTGGCAAAACCAAGCTAATTTAGTCAGCTCAGCAAAGGGGCGCTACCTACCTATCATACTACTGCAGTGACCAGCAGTCTCTCTAGGTATGTTTGTATTTCAGAGAGGGAGATCAATCTCTCTTTGCCTCTTTTCTTTCTACCTCTGCTCTCCTCCCTAGAACCTGCCCTCTGGGGGAGAGGATAGCAAGAAACAAGTCATAGTAAACAAACAGAGGTCAAAAGCTGAAGACTTCCTTCGAGACCAGCAGACACAGTCTTAAAAGAAAAATGTGAGACTGAAGAAGAGTAACTTTTTTGCTCTGAAGGTACTTTTGTCCCTAAAGGATTATACCTTTAGGTATACCTTGGATGAGGCGGCAAAGGGCACACAACCCTCCTCATTCCTATAGGCAAAGTCCATGATGTGTGTGTCTGAGGGGAAGGTGTCACATGGCTCCATTTTCTCTCTAAAGCTCAGCCTCTAGGGGCTTCTAACAGTCCCCGCAAAGGAAGGCAGATTAATTTGAAAACCAA